>NC_137890.1:69845159-70325294 GCF_963455335.1 Martes martes
TTGTACTTTGCATAGTGATAATGACACATCATCACAGTTAATACTTTTGACTATTCATTTGGATTTGTATGCTCTAGTGTGTCTGGTTTTAGTCAGTCTTATTACTATAAGGATATATGAAAGGTTTTGTGGGCTCAAAATCAGAAAGAGCTAAGTTAAAATGCTGTTTCTGACACTAGCTGTTTGAACACAGTGAGTTACTCTGAGTCTTGGTTCCTTTATCTATAAGATGGAGGTAACAAGACCTCATAGAATTGTTCTGAGGGATAAATTAGGTGGCACATAGATAGACGTGCTTCCTCTAGTTATCAGTTTACAGCGAGCACCCAAAAAAGCTGTTGTTGGTTTCGGCCATGCTGTAGGTGTTCAGGGTGAGGTGAACAATCACTCAGGGTCAGGAAAGATACAGTGGGGCAGATGGCCCTGAGGCTGGGACCTAAAGCAGGAGGGAGATTTACATAGATGGCATAGACCAAAGCTTCTCAAAATTTTTAAAAAATATTTTACTTATTTATTTGACAGAGAGAGGGAGAGAGATCACAAGTAGGCAGAGAGGCAGGCAGAGAAAGAGAGGGAAGCAGGCTCCCCGCTGAGCAGAGAGCCCAATGTGGGACTCGATCCCAGGACCCTGAGATCATGATCTGAGCTGAAGGCAGAAGCTTAACCCACTGAGCCAGTCAGGCGCCCAAGCTTCTCAAATTTTAATATGACTTCCAATCACCCTGGGCTGTCAGGTTGAGTCAGGAGGTCTGGAGCGGGGCCTGGGTGATGCCCCATCTGTGCTACAGTGAGGCCACACTTTGACTAGAAGGGGCACAGATCACAAGCAAGTAGAATGAGATGATCCAAGCACAAGAATGCTGACATGTGGGGGGTTAGGGGGACAGGTGCTCCTATGCAGTTTAGCTGGAGGAAATAACATTAGAAAACGGCAGGGGGATGGGAAAGGCAGGATGAGGCCACATCCTGGCAGGCCACGAAGGGCTGACTGAGCTGACACTTTATTGTGCAGGACGGGTCAATAACATGGTGAAGACAGCACAGAGATACTCACCCTGGTATTTACCTGTACCACACATCAGAGCAAAGAGGGGCCAGAAACAAGGAGACCCGGGAAGACTGCTCCAGTCAGGGTCCTTTCATCTAGGAGAAGCTGAAATCCCTTCAAACCAATCTGAGCAATAGGAAATGGTGAGAGGGTTCTGGTAAGACCACAGAGCTCAAAAGGTACAGGAACCGATTCATTCTGGAGACCAGCCTCTCTCTCATCCACATCTCTCTGAGGGTTTCACTTCCTCTTGCATGTGGCCCAGAGTGGCCCAGAGGTTTTGTATTTACTATCCACAGCTCACTGAAAACTGGGTCTTTTAATTCAGATTCCTAGAGGAAAACTCAGATGGCGTGGCTTAAGTTCTGAGACAGATTACACAATGCATAGGTCACTTGTGAATCAGCTACCCCTTCACGGTCACATTGAGTCAGAGGGAAAAAAAATCTCATGCGACTCAGTAGGAGTTGTGGGCCAGGGCAGTGTCCTTAAAAAAGGCTGTGGGCAGGAACCCCAAAATATGTATATCTAATGGAGAAAAGATGTTCAAGCTTAATCTATTAAAAAAAAACAAAAAACAAAACAAAAAACCAACCCTCTCCTTTTGGCTTATCAACCGAACATCCCCAAATCAGTCTCCACTGTCACCATTTCCCAACTTCCCATGTGCTCAACCCAGTCTGGCTTCAGGCCCCTTCTCCTCCACCCTTATGGGATCCTGACATCTACCCTATGGAAAGGCACTTGTGATATTCCAAGTTACCAAACCCCAAAACACTAACCCAGTGTCTCTGTGGCTCTGATTCTGCCTTATGTTAATGCAGAGAACCCTGTTTCTTCACAGTATATCCAACGAAGCCCAACTGCAGCAATGAACTGCACATTTTAATGAGGCAGTAATAAGGTGAGATCACGCGGTGAACATAATTTCATTTGATAAATTTCTCCTTCACACATTTTCTGTTTCTCAGTTTGTTCCTCTCTATACTCACCAAGGATAGCTCTGGAACCCTCTTTTAAAGTTTGGGGCCAACTGACTCCCAGTCTGGAGGCTCAGTGGCCTCCAAACTTGCGTGGATATCTCACAAGAGGGATTTCTCACCCCACACCTTAACCACGAGAGAAAATGCCACATCTTGGTTCCTTCCAGCACCTTCCACCGGGTGTTTGTTCTCCTGAAGGAGAGGGGCTCTGGTTCGTGAACAAGGTGACACGTGTCAGCTCAGGCTCTGGAACTGGGATCTGCGAGCAGGCTCACTTCCCTAAAGTCCAGTTTGGCTTTCCAGGCACATATCACCCAGATTAATACAATAGTCTCCTTAATTAGCCTTCCTTTCTCAGCCCTCTTCTCTCAGTCTATCCTCATTGTCTTAGCCAGAGGATTATCTTTAAATGGAAGTCAGAGTATAAGACTCCTCTGTTCAAAACCTCAAATGGCTTCCCATCACACTCAAGAATAAGATATGGTCCTTACATCAGCCTGCAAGACCTACATCTGTGCTCTCTACATTTCTGACTTCACCTAGCACATGGCTCTCCCTTCTTTACTCCATTCTAGCCCCACTGGTCACTTGGGAAATGGTACCAACAGCCAATACTTTCTGAGCACTTATCATGTGCCAGGTTCTTCTTCACATTCCTTTAATCCATTGAAATGGAGAACTTGAGAGGTTATACAACTTGCTCAAGGTTGCACATCTAACGTGCAGTACAAGTGGGAACAAACCTGATCGGGCTCTGGCTGTGAAGTTTGCATTCTCAACCATAAGATCTATGTAAATTGCCTTTGACTCGTGGTATTTTTATTAATTACTTCCTAGATATTCACCCTTGACCTGAGAGTATTTTAAAAAAAAGTCCAAGTAATTAGATATTTCTTTAGTTTTAATTAATCTTTAATTTTGGAATTTGAGGTTCTTTGTGGCATGATAGCCAATTTCTGTAAATGATCCAGGGTTGCTTGAAAAAGTATGTTCTGTTTATTTATTTATTTTTTTTTAAGATTTATTTGTCAGAGAGAGAGAGTACACACAAGCAGGCAGAGAGGCAGGCAGAGAGAGAGAGGAGGAAGCAGGCTCCCTGCCAAGCATGGAGCCCGATGTGGGACTCAATCCCAGGACCCCAGGATCATGACCTGAGCTGAAGGCAGCAGCTAAACCAAATGAGCCACCCAGGCATCCCGGTATGTTCTATTTCAAGGACAAAGGATTTAATGTGTATCTACTAGATCTTATTTTGATCCCTGATATACTTTTACCTGTAACTATTTGCAGGCTAGTTTTCATGTCCTCAATCTCTTCACTTCTCTGGGCTCTTTTTCTGAGTTCTTGCATTTCATTGAGAGTGTGGAAAATGTCTGACATCTGCTTTCCTGGGATATTCTTTTAACAGATATTCTTCACTGCCTTTTGCTTATTCTGTTCCTTTTGCAGGGGGATGGCTATGGCAGTAGGAAGGGTACAGTTGGGTTGTGGGGACTGTCCAGTTCTGCTGGTTCCTTTCCACCCATTAGTCATCTTCTAATGAGGGCAATTCTACCCAGGCCCTCTATTTACAATATCCAGGACATGGTAAGTAAAATTGGTTATCCAAAGCAGCTGACAGCTTTCATTTGGGTGGGTGGGGGAGGGAGCGCATCCACACTCAGTTTTTGCGTCAACTCCTGCAGAGCAAGAGGTCAAAATGGCTCCACAGTAAAGCCTTTGTCATAGATTTTCTGGAGATCCAGCTGGTGTTTCTCTCGGCTGAATTCAGTCACCAACTGCAAGGGGGCTGTGCAGCTGTGCTTCCCCTTGGCCATTTCTCACTTTCAGATCAATTCTCTCTCCATCTGACCGCTGAAATGCAGAAAGGGTTGTGATTCCATGAAATTTCTCATTTCCAGCACTTGTCATGGATCTAACCAAGCCCCATGATCATTTTGCCACTCCTACTAGAGGGTCTTTAAGTGGACTTTTCAGAGAGGGGACTATTTTAGAGAATTCTTTCTTGAAGGCTTCTTTCATGATGCTGTTGGAATTCACCATTAGTCCAAAAATATTTGACGGATATTCTTCATAATCTGTGGTATCGATTTACGGCTGTTTCTTTACGTAAGAAATTTTCTATTTACTTCAATCCTTTTGTTTTCAGCAGTTGCCGTGGCATAGAAAGAATAGAGTCTCCTGGTTTTAAAGGGTGGGATAAATAAGATTCCATGTAGGTCATATCCTAGGTATTCAGAAAAGCAATGGCATTTCTACAGTGTAATTAAGTTGGATCACTTGAAGGGTAAGCTAAAGTTTAATAGGTCATAAGCAGAAGGTAAAGCAAGAAGGGACAGGGCTTGGTGTCAGATTCAGGTTTGGATAGGATTACAGACCAAGACATAATAAATAGGAATCAAAACAAGATCAGTGGTGTGGAGAAATTGGAACCCTTGTGTACTGCTGGTGGGAGTGTAAACTGGCACAGCCACTGTGGAAAACAAAATGAAGGTTCCTCAAAAATTTTAAAATAGCATCACTCTGATCCAGCACCTCCACTCCTAGATAAATACCCATGAGAATTGAAAGTAGAGTCTCAAATAGGTACTTGCAACACCCATGTTCACAACAGCATTATTCACAATAGTTAAAATGTAAAAGCAACCCAAGTGTCCACTGACAGATGGGCAAGCAAAATGTGGGACATATGTACATACAGACAGTGGAATATCATTCAGCCTTAAGAAAGAAAAAAAGGAAATCTGACACACGCTACAACATGGATAAATCTTGAGGACATTATGCTAAGTAAAATAAATCAGTCACAAAAATACAAATATTGTAGGATCCCACTTCTGTGTGGTACTTAGGGTAGTCAAATCATACAGAAAAGGGAGAATAGCAGTTGCCCAGGGTGCGAGGAAGGGGGAATGGGGAAGTATTATTTCATGGGCATAGCTTTACTTTTGCAAGATTTATGGACATTTTTGGTGGTGATGGTTGTACACTATGAATGTATTTAATACCACTGAACTGTGCACTTAAAAATGGTTAAGATGGCAAATTTCATGATGTGTCTCTTAGTGCAATAACAATAATAATAAAAAAAAAAAACCCAACCCTGAAAAAAGCCACAACAGGATTGTGGGAAAGATGAACTATAATTTGGGCAATAAGCAGAGGTTAGGGATTTAAGAAACCCATCGAAGATGGATACTGTTAATAGAATGGCAACATAGTTTGGATATTCCCTACCTCTGTTCTAAAGCAGTAAACATGGAATATATGTACCCTAACACAAACACACACACACACATTAACTCTCAGTTCCCTGTGTATCTTGCTTTTCCAGTTACACGTATTTTAAAAACCAACTATTACTCTCCCTTGTCCCAAAGTGGGTGATTATCCCAATAATGGAATTCTTGCTAACTAGGGGCTTTATCATTTACAGATTTTTTTTTAACACTGCATTTATTTGAGTTGTACTTTGAGATTTTTAAAAAGCCACTTACTCCCACTTTACAGATGCAGGAACTGCAGCACAGTCATGTACAATGACTTGCCTAAGATCGCCCATCTAATACATCTACAGAGCCAGCAGCATGAGGCTCTGTTAGCTATTTGTCTACACTCTGCTTTACACCTGGAGTTAACACAGGAATGAACAGATCTACATTTACACAGAGTTTCAATGAATGTCTTTTCCATATCTGTAGTAATGGCAGTCAAATGCATGTGGAGAACAATAATTTCTTGAGTGTGCCAGATCTAAGCTTGCCATATGAATTCAGGTATAGTCAAAAGTACCCTTGAAAATCCCTCACATCTCCCATGGTTTTATATACTTAACACAAAGTAGTGCATACTAAAATTTGAGAATCAATGTCTTAAACCTATGAAAAATACAAAGGGATGTATATTTAGATGTCAGAGAGTATTCAAACAACTCTGCCTTTAAGGTAACTATGAAAACACTGGTGAATGGAGAATCTTTTTGCAAGATTTACTTCATTGTTTAAATATTTGCCTTTTATATCTTATTCAATCTGATTATATCATATGTTGTTGTAGGGATTAAAGGAGATAGTGGAATCACATCTTTCAAAGGGAATAGGTTCTAAAATCAGTATAAGTTAAATATATTTATGACATGGCTCTACTTAACTGTTAGGGTCATATATGTATACATTTTCTCAATCAGGGAATACTAGGGGTACCATTTGTACTGTGCAGAAGTCAGTAAAACTTTTTTGTCTTTGGAAAGAGGGAAAAATGCTGACAATTCTCACATTAATTTACAATGCTGATTCAGGAGTGGGTGAAGGAAGAAAAACCACCAGTAAAAATGACATTCAAAAAGGTAGGAAGAAAACCCTCCCCTAACACTGTCGAAAACCAAAGTGGTATGTAGAAATTATGAAAAAGAGAACTGAAAAGAAAGGTTTGGATTTGGTCATTGATGATCTCCAGTAACCATTTCATAAAATGAGTTGCTCTGAATTGTGCTGGATAGTAGAAGCTCTGAAAAACTGAAGTGATGGCAACTTATAGGATGTCATAGTAGCACAAACATGCTAAAGATAACTAGATTTTTTGTCCTTTTGTTTTTTAAGCAGCTCAAGAAGGCTCAAAGATGATGGGTTAAGCACAAGCTTAAGAAACTTTAGTCCCCCAAACAAAAAGAAAGAAAGAGTAGGAAGACAACCCAAATGCCGAAATCAAGGGATTCTACTGAATCCAGACATTGGATTGAGTATTAACAATTATTTTACTGAGTATTAGCAATTATTTTATTAAATTATTTTATGAAAGCAAGTAATATAAGAACATACACACACACACACTGCAGATAAATCTACAGTTAGACAAGAAAAAGAATGTAGAAATTTTGAAAGATTTGAAAAAGAAAAGACAAATCTTTAGGAAGAACCATAGCCCAAGACACATATTGGAAATACGTGCTGCAAGGAAAAAGCTGAGATGTGGAAGATAACTTGAAAAGCTCTAGAAATGTAAAAAGAACTCCAGAAACAGAATGGAGAAAATGGAGGAAAATAAAGAAATAATAAAGAGAGCTATGTTTTTTCAAAATCAGGCATAAAACAAAATGATGCAGGAAAGTTGGATAAAACGGGTATCGAATACTACCAAAAAGTATAGCAAGATTAAAATCAAACAGAATTCAAGCAAAGCACTAAAGGGGAAAAACATTTTATACTGTTGAAATGGTACAATCCATCAACAGTCACAGACCCTCTAACAAAACTTTGATATATATAAAGTAAAAACCGTTACAATGAAAAATGACATATTCACATTTATGGGAGATAACAGACAATAAAAACAAGATATAAAAATATAAATAATCCAATAAATAAGCTCAATCTAAAACACACATTCATTTATAGAATTTGGTACCTAAAATACTGTGGGCAAACCTTCTTTTCAGACATGTATGGAAACACACAAGCAAAAATCTCTCAATACAGAGCAAGAAGCAAAATCACACAAGTGTCATTCTGGGCCCATATTTAAATTGAATATTAATCATGAAAAGATAACAAAATAAAAACACTCCCCCACCTTCAAACCTATCTGTTCAGAATTTTTTTAAAGTCCTCTAGGAGAAAATAAAAAACCACCTAGCTTTAGCATCAAAACTAAAATTATAAGCTATTTACAAAGGAGTAATGAGGGGAACACTACAAAAAAAAACAAAACAGAAATCCCTTGAAATGTAATCAAGCAGTACTTAGAATGTCTATATTAGAAAACAAAAGAGACTAAAGGTACATGAACCAAGAATACAACTCAAGAGAGAAAAAGAAGAACTAAAATAAATTCAAGTACAGTTGAAAGAAGAAATGAAGGTCGTCATAGAAATTACAAAGATAACAAGCAACAACAAAAAACAATCAATAAAACCAAAAGCTGGAACACTGAAAAGAAATAAAATGAAATAAAATGGAAAAAAATAGTATAATGATAGAAAAAATTTTAAAAAATAAAATCAAAAGTTGGTTCTTAGAAAACTTCAATGAAATCCAGTGACAGAGGAAAAACAAGAGATGCCAAAGATTTTTGAGTCAAGAAAAAAAAAATACATAGAGCTGCTGAGGAGATTTATAAAATAAAATAACCTATTAAAAACTTTTACCAACAAATTTTAAAATCCATTCACAATTACCAAAGAAAATATGGGTTACCACAACTTCACTTTAAGAAAAAGTGAAAAACTTGTATTCAACAACCATAAAAGAGGCTAAAAAGATAATAAGAGCTTCAGCTTCTAAAAAAAGCTTTGGCTTAGGCCTCAAAGGACTCATGGTAAAGGAGTAAAGGTAGATTAAACTAGTGTTCTTATCCACCAGCAACAAACAATTAGAGCAATTTTAAGGAAAGATACAATTTGCATGACTGTTACGTACCACTTTACTGATAGATATAGAAGACAGACAACCACCACCTGACTCTATTCATGGGTGGGAAGATTCAGTATCAACAGGATGGTCATTCTTTCCAAAATAAACTTTTAAAAAAAAATTCAATGCAATTTGAATAAAAATCCTAAGGACTTCTCCCAGAATTTACCAAACTGATTTTAAAATTCATGAGGACATGTGAAAAGACAAAAGTTAAGACAATTTTGAAGAGTATTAATAAGGGAGATGCCTTTCTACAAAACTATAATATGAAAATACACTGGTTGTTGGAGTATATACATACACTAATGGAACAACAAGAGAGCCTAGAAACATTATAAAAACAATTCTTAATACATTGTCACTTGGTATATGACAGATATGGCATTTAAATAAAAGTAGAAAGAATCAACTACTAAGTAATAGTGTTGAGGTGAATGGCTATGCATTTGTAAAAAATAAGACCCCTAACTCACAGCATACACAAAGTTAATTTCAAATGGATACAAGTCTAAAAATGAAAAGCAAACAAAATCTCTTATGCATCCTTGGTGGGAATATAAAGAAATACAACTACTTTGGAATGCAGTTTGGCAATATATAAAAGTAGCATATCCGTATTCATTAAATTCAGCATTTCCATTCAGAATGGTTGTTTTTACGAAGGAAGGATGCTTGTTCACTTTGGTACTAGTTTGTAATAGTGGAAGTGCAAAATATCTGATTACCATCAAGATAAATGATTAACTGTGTTTTATAATGGATTAACTGTGCTATATTCAAACAATAGAATGCTTTACAGAAGCAATTAAGAGGAATTAACTACAGGATTTAATCAAATCTTAGATGACATCAATTTTAAGGTACACCATTATTTTGTCATTAAGAAAGAAATGCCAATTTCAAGACATTACTGATTTAAGCAGCAAATACCAATTTCAGGGACTATATTGTGAAAAAATGGAAAGATCAACAGGTATCGACATGGTTATATCTCAAAGATGCAGTACTGGGTGAAAAATAGCAGGTTTCAAAATTATAGATACAATGGGCTTTTTTCCATAATATTTAAAAACATAAAATAATCCCATGTAGTTTTTTTAAAATACATGTGTAAAATGAGGATGAAAACACTTAGGGAAAGACCCACATTATTATCAGCGTAGTTATCTGTTAGTAAAAAAGAACAAAAGAGGTTATAAGCCTTAGCCACACCTTTTAATATCTTATTTCCTATTAAAAACAAAGGAAGGATGCAGCTTTTGCATAGCACAAATAGTAAAAATGAGCATATCTTCCCCATGAAGGGGGCGAATGTAAATTCAAACACTCCATAGCATGTGTGACATAATTATGGAATGTTTATTCTTAAAACACAATAAAGAAACATTGCAACACTGATTGGTAAACATTCCTGAGAGATTTTGCTGCTCACTCACAGGGAGAGGAGAAAACATGTGTATATATTGGAGGTGGGGGGGGAGGGTTAGAACTGAGAAAAATATAGTAAAGAGTTAACATCTTTTAAACTTGGAGAATGAGATCATGATGGTCTACTGTATTATTTCCTGGATGTCTGGAATATTTTTAACTTGGAATTTTTAAAAATAAAATTTAAAAAGGCACCATGTACAATTTAAATATAAGATCAAGATTTCAGGAAGTAAATAACTTCTATGTTATATAAATCGTTTCATAGAAAAATACAATTTGCTTTTCAACTAATTCTAGAAGGCTGGCAAAACCCCTTATCCAATACTCAAATAAGGATAACATAACAAAGGCAATTATAAACGAACCTTGCTGTTCAACATGAATATAAGAATATTAAGTAACATGTTAGCATACTTGTAGCACGACCAAGCCAAGCTGGGTTAATCCTACCAAAGTAAGGATGATTGTATACATAATTCATTACATTAGTAATTATATTTTTTAAAAAACCATAAACTGTTATGCAAACATAGAATACACATTCCAAATTTTATTTTTTAACAACCCTGATTAAACAGAAATATAAACTTTCTTAAACTGGAAAAAAGATGCTTTCTATTTAACAGCACCCTAGAGGTGCCAATAAACACAATTAGACCAGAAAAACATGATATATAAGTATCAGAACGATTTGAAATAATACTGACAAAACTATTTGGAGAGCATTTATCTATCTAACAAATCCAAGAGAATTAAATGAAAAACTATTAAAACCAATACAAATTCAGGAAAGTAGCTGAAAAACAACATAGTGGGCATAACCAGTTAGAAAATAAAAGAATGATAATAATGATATTTGAATGACACTAAACTGCATAAATTATTTTTCTGAAAGATGCATAGCCTAGTCTTATGAAGAAAATAATAAAGTTGTATTGAAGGGAAGCCTGTTTAAAAAAACCTATCTCAGTGAGCAGACTCAGTATTATTATAAAGAAGTTGGTATTTTAAGGAAGAGAAAACAAGGATAGCCAGGAATAAGAAGACATGTTAAAACTAAAACTTTGGAAAAAATTTCAAACCAAATATAAAAACATGTTACATAGGTATAGTATTTACATTAGATGTTGTGACAGGCATGTACAGAGATCCAGGTAAAGAGATTATTATACCTGTGGCATCTCAAACCAGGACAGAAGAGAAACTATACAATAAACTGTGTTAAGAAAAGTAACTATATGCTTACGAGAAAATTAAGTTACACCACAATAACACACAATATACAAAAACAGTCCCCGGTTGGATTAAATGATGTAAAAACAAAAATAAAAACAAACCCTAAGTATTAGAAGAAAACAGGAAAGTATTTTCAAAATCTTATAGTTAGAACAAAACCCATAATGAAAAATACAGATTTGAGCTTACAAAGGGGAAAAACTTCTGTATTATAGGACATAAAATACCATTTTAAAACACTTAAGGATAAGTGACTCACTAGAAGGTATCTTCTACATATTTAATAAGCAAGAAAATATTGCAAGAACAAGTAAAGAAAGATGGTAAACCCACTTTGAGCACACACAGCAGCCCCCCATATCCACAGCAGGGTACATTCTAAGACCCCCAAGGATGCCTGATGTGGATAGACCGAACCCCAGATATACACTATGTTTTCCCATATACATACATACATACCTATGGTATAGTTTATTTTATAAATTAGGCATTGTAAGAGATTAACAATAACTACTGATAAAAAGCAATTATAACAGTGTATTGAAAAAAATATATGTGAATGTGGTCTCTCTCAAAATATCTTATTGGTATTTCCAGTGGACTCACTCTTCTTGTTAGGATGATGTGAGATGATAAAATGCTTATGTGATGAGATGAAGTGAGGTGAATGATGCAGACACCGTGACAGCGCGAGGCTACTACTAAGTGTCTGACAATACTTCAGGAGGATCACCTGCTTCCGGACCACAGGTGACTGCGGGCAGCTGAAATTGCAGAAAGTGAAACCCCAGACTATTCTATGTTAGCTCAAAACAGCAGTACCTTTTTATAAGGAAATGTAAAACAGTGTGGCTAGAGTCCATAACCCATCCCTACCTCCTCCCTTTTTACCTGAAGATAACAATGATTTAAAAAACAAACAAAAAACCCATACTAAATAGAAAAATTGGCAAAGAATATGAACAAGTAATTCATGGAACAGAAATAACCTAAATGAAAACCTATGCAACAATACAGTTTCATTTGTAATTGGAGAAATGAAAATGAAAACAAATTAATTCTGTAACCACTGGACTGACAAAAAATTAAAAAGCATTAATTGGTACACTTTTCAGAAAGCAACTGGGCAAAATTTGTAATTTAAAGGAACATCACAATTCTCTGCATAGGAATCTATTTCTTATAGGAAACCTGGCACCTTAGCACAGAGATACACAGAGATGATCATTTACTGCATTGTTTCTAACAGTGAAAAATGTAAATAACCTAAATGCCCAACAGAATAGTTAAGTAAATCATGGCAGTTGTTAAAAGGGTGAGATAAACCCCTATGTTCTGATAGCCTTATAAGAATATTAAGTAGAGGAGAAAGTTGTAGAAAGGTAGAATATGATCCCGCTTACATAAAAATAAAAGAAAATATGTATATAGGCAAGAGAAAGTACGACAGACTGAAATCCTGACCTAGTGAACATATTTTGCTCTGAATGTCTGTTGTTTTGACTTCCTTTTATACGAAAGTATTTAGGAAATCCCTGTGTTAATTTTTAAATAAAAACAAATATGTTTACCTGTTAATGTGAATGCTATCTGAATAATGGAACTATAGAACTCAGTTCTAACAACTTCCCATTATGAACGGTTTGAATCTTGAAGACAGGTAATTGCTTCTACAGAGGAAACTAGTAAGCTAATCTTATATTACAGTTAACTAACTGTACTCTCTGTTTAAAGCCCCTTAACTGTATTACACACTCTTTTTTAAAGCTGTCATGTTAAATGTCTTGTTTGTATTTTTATTCTCTTGCTCTGAAAGTCATCAGTAGCTCCCTTAGCTGGCTTTAGAATTCGAAGCCCTACCCAATGTTCCCTCAAACTACATGTGCGAAGTATCTCCCCACTTCCCAACCACAACTCAAAGTTCTCCATCTCAGCCAAACAGGTCTCTTGGTTCCCAAATGAACAGATCTGGTATGCACCCAACCCCCAAACATTGACACATCATCTATAAGGTGTTAACTATATTACCTTCTCTCTGATAATTTTTCACCCAAGATTTTTATACAAAACTATAAGCACCCAAGGGCCATAATGCAGATTATATTGTGAGCCCAGTTAAACACATTAGCTCAAGAATGTAAATTATGGGGGCACCTGGGTGGCTCAGTTGGTTAAGCCTCTTGATTTTGGCTCAGGTCATGATCTCAGGGTCGTGAGATTGAGCCCTATGTTGGGCTCTGCACTGGGCATGAAGCCTGCTTAAGATTCTCTCTCTGGGGGCACCTGGGTGGCTCAGTGGGTTAAAGCCTCTGCCTTCGGCTCAGGTCATGATCTCAGGGTCCTGGGATTGAGCCCCGCATCGGGCTCTCTGCTCAACGGGGAGCCTGCCTCCTCCCCTCTCTCTGCCTGTCTCTCTGCCTACTTGTGATCTCTGTCAAATAAATAAATAAAATTAAAAAAAAAAAAAAGATTCTCTCTCTGCCCCTCCCCTCACCCTGGCTCATGCTCTATTAAAATAAAAAAAGAATATAAATTATGTACAATAAATGAGATTTATATTTTTATCCATCACTTTCTAAGATCTCAGCCTGAAGCATTTTATATGCTTTCAATAAATAGCCATTTTGGTTTAAGTAAGCTATTTGAATTCTACTCCAAATCAATAGTCAAAGAATTCAGACCATCAATTCTGAACAGTTCTATTCTGTGACCTTTGAGCAAGTCTAGGTTTCTTTATTTGTAAAATGTTGATAATACATGTTTCTCCTAATGGGAGAGAACATAAGCAAACAGGTAGCAGAGTATCTAGTAAAACATGTCCAGTAGTGCATTCATCCTCATGGCTAGGAAATCCCAACAGAATTGAAGAATTATGTTATCACTACTTTAAAATTTATTAATATTTATTCAATGTTGATTTGATGATTAATATTTGAGGTAGTATAGAAAGAGCCTGGTTTTGGAGTTAAACAGATGTGATAGAATCCACCACTTTAGAGATAAGAAACCTTGGGTAAACCAATCACTGATCCTCAGCTCCCTCCCCTGTTAAAGGGCATACACACCAACAACTAACATGAAGAACTACAGTGAGGACTATGTGACATGATAATTTATGAAAAGATTTAAATAAGGTATCTTGCACAACAAATTATCAGGTTCCTTGATCTTAAACAAATTTTAATGGCTGTAATTTATCTAAATTTTACTAATGTAAAGTTAATTTATGCAACAAACAACTTTTGAGCACTTACTATGTGCACTACGCACTGTACTGGGCACTTAGAGATAAACTAGTCAACAAAAACATATAACATCACTGGCTTCAAACAGTTGAGCATTCTGGAGGCAGGGGACAGGCATTAATGAAATAATCCAAATGCCAACTGTGCTAAGTGCTATGGAGAGGTAAGCTAAGGGGGCACACAATACTGGGGTTTGCCCTGATCACAGAAATTGAGAAAAACTGCCTTAGGGAAAATTCACCTTTGTAGTGTGAGTAGGAAACACAGGTATAGCAGGAGGAGGAAGAGTGCTCTGGGCAGAGACAACAGAATACGCTTTATCTTGTGAATGTCTACATAGCTTTATACATACCCTAATAGCTTGTACCTCTCTCAACTAAGTGCAAGGGACTGAAACAATCATGTAGCTGCACAGAAGATAAAGACTGCTTAGAGAGGAGTGACTAAAGATGCAGAGCTTTGTGGGGCACATTATCTTAAAGTCAATGGTGAATTGTTAAAGGGTTGTAGGATTTATACTGTTTATTATTGTTGTTGCTGTCATTACTGGGTAGGTGGGATCACTGTATTTCACCAGGGTCTGGCTACAGTGTGAAAATGAATTTAAGGTCAGGCAAGACTAAGTGTAAGCATAACAGTCTGGAGGCAAAGAAATGATTAAGAACTAGAAGAGATTACACGGGTGGGAAAAAAAGTAGAAAAATCTGAACCTCCCGGGTGGCTCAGTCAGTTGAGTGTCCCAATCTTGGTTTTGGCACAGGTCATGATCTCAGCATTGTTGAGATTAAGTGCTGCATTGGTCTCTGCTCTAGGCGTGGAGCCTGTTTAAGATTCTCTCTGTCTGCCACTCTTGCTCTCTCTCAGAAAGAAAGAAAGAGAGAGAGAGAGGAAGAAAGGAAAAGAAAAGAAAGAAGGAAAGAAAGAAAAGAAGATTCTAGGGATAATCGGGAGATAAATTCAATAGGACTAGATAACTGTGTAAGGAAGAAAAAAAGTCAGGGGCAATTTTTAGATTTATCTGTATTACTAGTTGAATGCTAGTTTTATTTTCAGATATAGAAAGATGACCAGATATGGGAAGGAAAGGTTATGTATTGCATACTGTGGACATGTTGAGTTGCAAGAACAGCTGACCCCTGAGTGACACAGGTTTCAACTGTGCAGGTCTACTTTATACATAGATTTTTTTCCCTATACATTCAGTACTATAAATGTATTTTCTCTTCTTTATAATTTTCTTAATAACATTTTTTCTTACTCTATTGTAAGAATACACTATATAATACATATAACATACAAAATATATGTTAGTTATTACTAGTGAGGCTTTCACTCAACAATAGGCTATTAGTAGTTAAATTTGGGGGGACTAAAAAGTTACACACAAGTTTTCACTTTCTGGGGTAGGGCAGGGGGGTGTCAGTGTCCCTAACCTTGCCTTGTTCATGGGTCAATGGTATTTTAAAATTTTTTTTATTTCTATTTTTTAAAAGACTTTATTTACTTGAGAGGGAGCATTAGCAGTGGAGAGGGAGGAACAGGCTCCCCAAGGAGCAGGGAGCCTGATGTGGGGCTCAATCCCAGGACCCTGGGATCATGACCTGAGCCATCCAGGTGCCTCTCAACTGTATTTTTTCAAATTAGCAACAGCAGCAACAAAAAGCCCAGTTCTTGCCACTCTCCTACTCGAAGTCCTACAATAGATTCCCATCAAATTCTAAACACAACACCCGACAGACATACAAATATGATCTGGGTCTTCAAAATCTCCTGACTTTCCCTCCTACCTGTTTATCCTGTGGTCACTTTCACATCAACAACACATGCCTCCTTGAAATTGCTGATACACTCAAGTTCATTCTTCCCTAAGGACTTTTGCACTTACTCTCCCTTCGACATGTAATACTTTTTCCCCAGGTATTCATAATGCTTGATCCCTCACATAATGGAAGTCCATGCTCAAATGTCACCTTTTCAAAGAATCTTCTTTGACTATCCTATATAAAATAGTCTTCCTGCTGAGAGGTTGGGCTGGAAAGGCAGAATGAAATCTCCTATAGTCTTGGTGTGCCAAAGGAAAAGGCTGGTCATACATAATATAAGTCTTACCCTTAAGACTTTTGAAACAAGTGGACTGAGTCTAACTAAAGCTATATCCCAAGACCAACTCCATGGATTGAGGTAAGCAATCCCTAAGGTAAATCTTCTCTTGGGGAAAAAAAAAAAAATCACATCAATATCAATCCTTCAGTTCTTCTATACAAACCGTCCTGCATAAAAGAAAAAAAAAATACAAGCCCTAGATACAGGGAGAAAAAATATGATCAGGAAAAATGTGAGTAATAAGAAAGAAAAATCATGTAATAGATTAAGATCCACAGATGATTCAGATGTTGGAGTTGGTTATATAATTCAAATCTCTGCCAGCACTGTTAAGAAGAGGGAAAAAGAAGGAAAAGAGTAAAGGGACTTTCAGCAGAGAAATGAAATCTATCAAATATAATCGACTGGACATTCTAAAACTAAAAAATTCGATATTTGAAATTAACTAACTGGATGGGCTAAATGGAAGCCTGCACAAGGCAGAACACAAGATTGGCAAATCTGAAGATGCATCAATTGAAAATATCCAAACTGAAGCACATAGAGAAAACAAGAGCAGAAAGAAAGGGAAGAAAATGAAGAGTACATGGGGCATAAGCAGTACAACATATTTATAATTTGAGTGTTAGAAAGAAAGAAGTGATAATAGAGTAGAAGTAATATGTGAAGGGATAATGACCAAGAATTTTTTAAAACTGATAGAATGTATCAACATGTAGATTCCAGAGCTCAGTAAACCCCAAGCAAGATAAATAAAATGAAAACCGTAAGTAGGCCCACCACAGCAAACTGCTAAAAACAAAGAGGAAATCCTAAAAGCCAGGAAAAAGATACCGGACCTACAAGGAGCAAAGATTTTCAGCTGCTTTGCAACAGAAAATATGAAAACTAGAAGAAAATGGAATGCAAAGTTTCAAACTGCCAAATAAATAAAAGTGCCAATCTAGAATTCTGTATCCAAAGAAAATACTCTTCAAAAATGAAGGTGTGATAAAAACCTTTCAAACAAATGCTGAGTTAACTGCCACGAGCCCTGCACTATAAGCAATACTAAAAGAAATTCCTCAGGCTGACAGAAAAGGAATTAAGATGACAGCACAAAACCATCAAAAAAAAATAGCAAAATGTATATGTGAACAAGAAAGAACACTATTTAAAGTAATAATATTGTGGGATTTATAACCACAAAACAAACATATGAAAACTATAGCACAAAGAATAGGGAGGCAACAAATGGAGTTTAACCATTTTAAAGTTCTTGAACTGTTCAGAAGGTAGTAAAAGCATTAAAATAACACAGACTATAATAAGCCAAGCACAGATACTGTAATCTGTAGGGTACCACAGTAAAATAATACAACCAAGCATAACTAAAAAGCAAAGAGAAGAGATAGTAATAAGTACAGATGATCCTTGAACAACAGGAGTTTGAGCTAGATTCTTTTTTCATTGAGCACAGTGGTGTAAAGAATTTTATGATCTTCTTAATAACAATTTCTTTTCTCTAGTTTAAGAATACAGTATCTAATATGTACAACATACAAGATATGTGTTAATCAACTATGTTATTAGTGAGGCTCTTGGTCAACAGTAGGCTATCAGTATTTAAGTTTTTTGGGACTCAAAAGTTCTATGTGGATTTTCAACTGTGTGGGGATTGACATCCTTAATCCCCACATTGCTCAAAGTCAACAGTACCTGAGTCAAAAGAAGGTCAGAAAAGGAGCAGATAAAGGAATAAAGAAAAGATGGCAAAAAAGACAGCAAGATTTAAAACCTACTGCATCAGTAATTATACCAAAACAGTCTAAACACTCTAAAGAACAAAGATTCTAAGACTAGATAAAAGAACAAGATGAAAGTATAAAATGTTAACATAACACATACTTTAAACATAAAGATATAAATAAATAGGTCGAAAATAAAAGGACAGAAAAAGGTTTGTCATGCAAACAAAACAAAACTGGTATGGCTATATTAATATCAGACAAAGTAGGCATGAAGTATTTGCACAGATATCAAGTGACATTTTATAATTATAAAAGTATAACTTCATCATAAAGGCATAATAACCTTATAGTTTATGTACTGAGTAACAAAGCTCCAAAGTATACAAAACAGCTTCTCCTCCCAATCACTTTTACTATCTATCTTGCTTTTCCTTTTTACATTCACCACACTTTTCACAATCTGACATTATATTACATATTTAATTATTGTATCCTTATTCCCCCACCCCCTTGTGGAGAATGTAAGCTCTGCAAGGGCAGGGACTTACTCCATCTAGACCACACTTGATCCTCTGTAACTAGCCTAACACATAGTAAGCACTCCATAAATATTTGCTGGACAAATAAATAAAAGTGCCAGTAGGAACTTACATTCTCAGTGCTTACTTTTAAAGTTTCTATGATACATTTATTTTCTTCAGTTATGAAATTCTTTAACTTAACTAGTACTTAGGAATCTTTGTTACCCAAAATTTTATATGAGAAGCTTAAACAAAAAGCTTGGAAAAATTGTTACTGGGAAATACATTTCCTTTTCACGCAACAAAGGCTTCAAAATAAAAAACCATCAAAATGTGCCTTTCTTCATTTAGTAAACATATTTAAATATATATATTGAATCACATAAATAAAATAATACAATTACATATTAGGTTTCATGTTTATTCAACTTCACAGAAAATCCAAAAATGTGTCTGAAATTGGTTATCTATCTAAATACCAATTGTTCATTATGGTGACATAATACTATGTGGTAGGGGAGATAGACCTAAGTTAAACAAATTCTTAAATTCCTGACATTCTTCAAGTGGGCAAAAGGAAATCTGAAAAATCAAACTTACAAGTTGTAAGAAGATACAGAAAGTAATTTAACCTTTAATACCTGGAACAAGTTTTACAGCCACATTTGTAATTTACATATACAGTGGAGATCACTGAAAAAAAGCTTCCTGTTGCACTGCAGCAAGAAATCTTATTATAATGTAGATTAAGTGAACTTGCTACAGAGGGCAGCAAGATAACCTCACTGAAGAATCTTAAGATTTTCATAATGGAATTTGTTACAGTGAGTTAAAATATTTTCTTAATTTTATACAGTACACATTTTTAAATGAACATTATCACTGAAGAGTTTGCTAACCACTGTTAGCAATTATTATTGTATACATACTTAATTTTACTTTAGTTATAGTATGTGGCTCTCCAAATATTAGCACATGAAGTGTTAAGTTTAAACATAATAATAAAATAATACCCTAAAATGAAGACTCAGGACATCAAAACTTTGATCATTATTGCACCTATTTTTCTACAGAAAAATGGAAAATTTACATCATAATCCTCCCAAAAAGTGAACAGACAAGTTGTAAAATCACAGACTTATTGGCATTGAACAAAATCTACAATGAACATTTTTTGTGAACTAATGTACAGAATTAATGTGCAATGAAATTTGGTTAACTATGATCATGCAAATAAAAATTCTCCACAATCATTTTTTCATTATGTTTTATAAAATGGTCTTAAAGATAGACTTCCATAAACATTTCCGGTGCAATTCAGTCAATGACAAAAATACAAAGCTATCCCTTATTCTTTATTTTATAGATTTAAAAACATGCCTTTGTACTGCTGAGATATTGAAATAGCGTGTTTGGGAGAACTGAGCTCATGAAATGGTTAAAAATCAATGCATCTTGGTCCAACATTAGCTGCCTTGTACACAGCAGCCTCCCATAATCACTGGTGTCAGCACTGTTGGAAATGAAGAACAGTTAAATATTGAGAGATTAAGACACAATTCAAAACATTTTTTAAAAAATAAAAGGCCGTTTCATAAACATGAAGAAATCTTTAAAAGGAAAATAATCACATCAATTGTGATATACATTGGAAAATAGTAAAGTGTCATTTTCCAAAATAGTAGTTTCTTTATTATATCCCCCCATCTATTATAACCAATCTTGGAAATATACCTTAAACATAATGGTGTATTATATGAGAATGCTCCATTATTCAATGTGATAAATTTAATAAGTTAGGATATGATTTTCTTTTCTGATGTTAACTGTGGAAAAACACAAAAGAACAGCACCTGAAATACTACAATGAATTTAGGCAAGCATTAAGTAGTAACTTTTATGTTTTGGTTCAAAATACAGTTTACAAAACTGTATAAAGGATACTGACTTAAGTAATTTGTTTCTATATTTTGCAGATTATGATGGAGAAAAAAAAAAAAAAAGAACTGCCCTAAGTCCAAATAAATTTCTACTTCTCCCAATCTAGATGAAGTGGAATTTTCATTCAAAATTTGTAAGATTGTGATACCTACAGTAGCTCAGATAGTTGGATATATCACTCCCACCCTGTCCCTCCCCTCTCCCAAAAACAAGTTTTTGGCTCCAAAATAAAGTACAATAATAAACTCTTGATGAAAAACTATGTTATGGGGCAATCTATCATATACTATGGCTAAATATGAATTTACAGAAAAGAGCACATCCCATTTTCAGCACTTTTTCATAAACATGCAACTCACTATATAAAATACAAAACACTTGCTTTCAAGAACAGCTTTATAAAGACACACTGCATCAATAAAATTTTTTCTTTCTGATTAACTTTACACTGTTATGGAGAACTGGAACTTTTCTATGTGTATATATCAGATTTTATATTATAGTGTAATAATTTGCATTTTCTGAACATAATGTTCAAGAGGAAATATCTATACACAATAACATTCTAGACTATTAAAAACTAATTCAAATTACAGAATTTTATTGATACAGTAGATTAATAAAAACTGAAAAGGGATGATGATAAAATGGGATAAAGAATTCAGTACATTATTTTATAACACACTCTTTAAAATTAAAATATTTTAAATCTCTCTTTTCTTAAAATTTTCATTGCCACGAAAGGCCAGAAAATTCTGAGACCAATACTGAGGTGTAAAATAATCAAACTTCAGGACTATTTCACAATTTGTGTGGTGTCCTCCCATTGGAGGCATCATTCAGGTGTAATGGCAGACAATTTAGCACCTCTGAAGATTAAGGGTGCCTAGGAGTAAACACTAGGTAAGATACACAAGGGAAAGAGACCATTTAACTCTCCAACAAACAATGACATCAAGAAAATGACACCATTTGTTGAAAAAATTTTTTCACAGTAAAATTGCAGAGAATACAAATACAAACACTGACAGATTACTGCTTAAGATCTATCCTAACAAACTCTTTCCAAATCAATAGATCCAATAAACAGTTGGGTACTGTCAGTTTAAAGCCGCCGATAAAAGCTATACAAGCACTTTAGAAGTCAGAAACATTAAGAAAGAGAAGGGAAAGAAGGAAGGAAGGAATGAAGGGAGGGAGGGAGGATGGGAGGGAGGAAGGAAGGAAGGAAAAAAATATATTTACAAGTTTTTTCTTTAGTTTATGTCTACATAGCCATCGCACATCACACTTCCACAAGACTCCATAGTCAATGTTATCACCAAGCGTATGGCTAAAGCGCTGTGACCACAAACACATGAGGTCATCAAAGAAAGTTCCAACTGTCCACTCTCTGGCAGTCCCACTTTGTGCATCAAAGGCTTTACTTAGCCTCAAGCTTGACAAAAGAATGCTTCTTCTCAAAGCTTTCACACAGAAAGTTATTAATTACATTTGTTCATCGCCTTTCTCTTTTAGAACTTCGCCGCCGTACCTTAAAAGGAAAATTACCAGATGCTTAATTAAAATATTAGACATAGCAGTAATTAATTATTTTTTAACCATCATTATTCTTAGCTGTTCCTGATTTTCTTTTTCTTCACTGGAAGCCTTTCTTCTATTTTAAGTTTCTACCTCATCATCACATATTTAGACTTTATATAATATTTGAATGCCCACAAATAGTTTTTCCCACGATAGAGAAGAAAAAACTATTTTACTTTTCTATTTAATAATTTCAAAGAGTAATGAAGAGAAATCAATGTAAACAGTAAGAAAAACAATTGCAAATATTTTTTCATTTATGTTTCTGTGGTAAAAGAAAACATTTGGTCCTTATGAACTTAGGCTTATAGTTGTTTTTCTGGGAAAACAGTTATTGAATGTGGATTGTAACAATCATCAAATACATAGAAATAATCTGAAGTTCAGATATATTACAATTTACTGGCAAATACTAATGAAAGCATAAAACTTTAGTTCAAAAATGACTGGTAATAAGAAGAATATAAACAGAACAGGATTTTAATTAAAATTAATTTATGGTGTAGTTTAAAAAAAAATTTTTTTTGGATGAAGACATTAATCACTGAGAACTTATCAGCCTTATTTTTACACTCAAAACAATAAAAAAATACTTTAAGAAACAAGCCCAACAAGTTTGAGACCACAGAGTTCAGATATTTTTCTGTGGTCTTAACCCCTTCATATAAATGAACCCTGATGCAGAGAGAAATGCTGATGTTAAATAGCACAGAGGGGTGGGGGTCAGCTCTGGGACTACATCTCAGAACACAGGTTTCTCAAATAAAGATGGCTGGCTGTGCTGATCCAAAGACTCAGCATTAGTGTATCATCAGGAGAACAGTCCTGACTTAAATGTGTTAACAGGATTTCTTTCAAAGAGAAATACTCAAGATGTGTTAACTGACAAAGCCATTCTTTAAAAAAAATTATCTCAGGAAGAATCATATTTCCACTTTTGTAAAAGAAATGTTTGTTACCAGTTTTATAAATTTCAAAGAGTGATTTTATCCTATATGGTTAACTTCCAGTTTCCACTGTGAAACTCCCAAGAAAAATGAAACATAAACCACAGTCCATTTAACACATAAGAGTGCTCTGAAATCAAGGTACAACTTAAATGCCTGAAGTAACAACATCAGACAGCTACTTGTTCTTCTCTATGTTCAGCTTTCAACTGATATTTACATTTTCACGAGGCTAAATCTATTATTCGCACTTAGAGTCTCAGTTTTCCTTAAAGGATACTCTCTAATTATCCAAGCTGGCAAATGAAACAACTATACAAACTATGAAGAAAAGCAAATAAATACTTAGACTTATAAGAGCAAGTGCTATATGTATCTTATAAAATATTTACCAACTCTATTCTATATTCTATACTATCATACACAGTACTCTAATAAACACATACATTTACTGTAGAAACTTCTTCTTCCTCTGTTTCTTCCTGTGGAATATCATCATTGACAGGAGAGCTACCCTGAAACACATCTACTTCTTCACTTGAATCATTTTCTTTAGTAGCTGCTTGTTTGGAGCGTCCTACACGGCTAGAGTAAAACAGATATAAAATAAAATGAGCATTCTGATCTTTGAGTAGTAGAAATGTTTTATTTCATAAATTCTCAATTATTCATTTCATAAATTCTCAATTATTATCATTTTTATCCTTCATTACCTTACAAACCAAGAAATATTTTCTAAACCCTAAACCAGTGTTTAATCCCAGAATCTCACCTACAAACATTGACCAAGTAACAAAAACATGTGTGACTGAGACCAATACCATAGAGGATTTTAAAACATAACACCAAAGTCTGCTCTTCCTGTTATCTTTTCTCCACTCAGTAAAAGGCATCTGTATCTACTGAGCTGCTCAAAACAGAAAATTTGGAGTCCTTCTTACTAGTGTACCACTCTTCATTTGGCCCCATAAATCTTACAAAGAAATCTCAAATCCTACCCACTTCTCTCCACCTCTATTGCTATTACACATTTCCAAACCATTCTCATCTCTTTACCTCTTCTCTAAAAATGTAAAAGCAGCTGATGTCACTCACTCCCCATCAATAACTACCTACTATATTGACAGAAATTCCAAAAACCTCCTTAACATAGTATATAAGGCCCCGCAGACAGTCCTTGGCTACCTGTCCATTCCCATCTTTTTCTACTCCCCAATTCCTCAGAACTACAATCTAGCAAATTCTTGCCTTCCTTCAACTCTCTGAATTGGCCAAGATTTTTCCTACTTTGGAACCTTCAAATACAATGTTCCTTCCAATTGTGTTCTTCTTGCTCTCCATCAGCCTAACTCCTATTATTTTCAAGAAATCAGCTGTCACTTTACAAAGAGAAAACTTCCCAATTCCCAAGCTCTTTCATTACGTTCTCTTACAGTACCCTAAATTTTTATCAGGGCACATATCATAACTTAGAATTCCATATTTAAGAGTGATTATGTAATGAGTACATGCCTATTTAGATGGTAATTCCCATAAGAACAAGAATCATTTCTGTTCTGTGCCACTATATCCCCCAGCACCTAGTACTCTCTGAAGTACTAGCACTATTTGAGGCAATCAAATATATGTAATAGATATCACCATTTAATCAAATGTATCCTTCTCAATATCTCTTCTATCTGCACGTATATTCTTTAATTAAAAACCTTTTTTTTATTTGAGTACAGCTGACACACAACATTACGTTAGTTTCTTTCAGGTATACAACACAGTGATTCAACTTGTTTAAACATTACGCTATGCTCACTACAAGTATAGCTACCATCTATCACCATGCAATGCTACTACAGTATCACTGACCATATTCCCTATGTCGTGTCCCTTTATTCCTGTGATTTATTCATTCCCAAACTCAAAGCCCGTATCTCCCACTCCCCTTCACCCATTTTGCCCAAGTGCCCTACACCCACTTCCTTCTGGCAATAATCATCACCTTATATTCTCTGTATGGCAACTTTTTTAAAAAAAATTAAGAATAGAGTTTATCACTTCTCTTAGGTAATCCAAAATATTTTTTAATCCACACTCAAACCAAGTGTATTTTTTATATGATTCAGTTTTTCAGAATTGACAAAAGAAAAAAACAGGAATTACATGGAAAATACAATCTTTCTCAATTCTACTGAGGTCAGAACAAGAAAAACAGGCAGATCATAACATATGTTATTCTACTAGTTCTAAAAAAAGAGGTTCCCTGTGAAGGGAAGATACACTGTTAAGACAAAATACAGAGTCTTTTTTTCACAATGATTTTTAAAAGAAACACTTGGTTGGTTTAGAACATTCGTATGAGGAAATGCCATGATAATTATTTAAGTCCTTAATTTTTTGGTGCCCAAATATAAACAAATTACAGTTATGAGCCTCAAAGATATTTCTGTTATTTCCTCATTATAAAATTGTGGAAATTTAATATTCCTTAAGAATTTGTTTAAAAACAGTTATTTTCTGTAATTGAATCCAAACACATTTACAAAGCTACCACAAAAATATACTTACCTTTACTTTTTACCCAAGGAAAAAATTAAATGGAAGAGGACATGAAGTAGCTAGACACTAAGGCAACTTTTCCTCTTCCTGTGGAATACACAGGAATAGGAAACACTTCTAAGATAACTTAAGTATTTAGCCAAGGTGTGCTGGCAAGTCTGAAAAGTCATTGCACTGATGTAATTATGTAATGAGATTATTCTAAGAAAACTGCAGAATTTCTGACAAATGGAAGACATGCTATTCTAGTTCTATATAAATAACTGAGAAAAGTGCAAAATACACAAATTAGAGTACTGATACTCCTGCTACTTTAATAATCTTAGGTACAGAACTGTTACTGTAACTTCTTATAAATGTGTCCGTGTGCTTCCAAAACTATTTATATGTAGATATGGATGTGTTAATTTGATTAGAAAAGAAACAAAATCAAAACACCAAAAACTTCAAATCTACATGTGATAATTTCTGTAGATATAATTTAAAGAAAAATAATGCATGTTACTTTCCTACACAATTCAAAGGATAAAAGCAAAAACGTAAAAACTATTCTACAAAATAGTTACAAAAACTATTTTACAAAAATGTAAAAACATTTTCCTCCTGTTGAGGAGAGACATTAAGAAAAACTCTAGTGTGGAATGATAAGGCAACATGGTCAGTATGATGTGATTATTTAAAAATACCTTCTCATCTCTAGGTACTATAAAGTCTGTATTGGAAATAATAATCTACTTGCTATTCATTTAAAAAGATTTGCCTAAGACCTGTAAAAACGTACAAATATTATCAGAGAGCTAATTGGGATATCAATCACCTAGGTAAGTTTATAAATACTTCATCTTACCTAGTGTAATGAGAGTAAATATATGGGATTTTAAATATAGCCCTATGTATATTTGAAAATTTATGAACTTTTTTGCAAAATAATTTGAAACTGGTTTGAAACTTAGTATTATTTACAACTTACACATTTTTTTTTGGTTGTGATGGTGATGGCGTTTTTGATGGTCTTCCTCGTCCTTTTTGTGGTGTGGATTGTGTGGATTCAACTGCACTACTTTCAGGAGATTCTGCTCTGCTTTGGAGAAGACCCAAATGTGCATAGCATCAAATTATGATTTATAACACAGTCACTAAATACATGCAGTTTAGAGTTGCATGTACTTACCTCTGTTGTGCTCTCCTTGATGTTCGGTGCTGTTTGCTCTTTGACTTCTGTTCTATATTTCCACTTTGTCTTTCTTCTTCTTCCTCTTCTTCTGGTGCTGAAGGTCCAGATTTTTTTTTGGTTCCTTTTTTAGAAGTTTTCATTGTTGGCTCTTCTTTCGGTGTACCTCCACCAAGAGGTTTAGGTGGTCGACCTCTTTTACCTTTCTTTGGTGGACTATTCTGTTCATCCTCATTTTCTAGTATGTCTTCTTTGAGCCTCTTTTCCTCAGGCCATTGCTGTTCATCTGATTCTGAAGCCGTGTGGCCTCTCTTCCGTCCACGCTGACTACCTTTAGGTTTCTGTTCCTGTACTAACTTAGTGAGGTCATCCATACCTAATTTCTCTTCTGAATCTGTGACAGGTGTTTTTTTCCGGCTTCTAGGTTTGTCCAATTCAGACTAGGAATAAAAATCACAATTTCAAACATAAAATTGTTAAGTATGCCCAATTTGAAAAATAAAACAAAAAAGATGCTACTTTGTCATAAAAATGTGCTTAAATAAAATGTAGAGTTCTTAAGCACACATCAGAACCATAACTACTTGTATTTTAACTAAAAAAATTATCTAGGGTAAGAGGATATATTTTTATTTTCACTATGGTAGAGAGCCTCAAATGGAAAACTTTCAAGATCAGTATTTTATTAAATTATAAATTTTAACAAAGAGCTATTTATTTCATTAAAAAATTTTCTAAATTTCTTGCATGAACAATGGATAACTAAAGTATAATAGATCTGCTTTGATAGTTTAAATAATTCTAATTTCATTACACAGTGTATAAGACATAAACTATCAACTATGCTATATATCATGCTTAGACACCATGAAAGAACTACTTTTATTTTATAAAGAGGTTGCAAGATAGAAAAGTTAAACATATTAATCACTTATTAAAAATTTTAATAAAAGTTCTGAATCACTTCTGAAAGATACTGCTTCTTTCCATGTACAACTAATTAAAAATAAAACAATTTAAATTATTTAATTTGTAATTCAAAGTTAAAATAAAAGCCTAGTCTATAATCAGAGAATTTATACACTGACCAGAAGATGGAAACTGAGGAAATTCTCCAAAGAAATCAAGAATATGACCCTTATACCTCTCCATACATATATATGTACAATACCCATAAATTAATGTAAATTTTATTTCCGAAAAGTTTGTGCCAACTTACATTCTTAAAAATCAGTGAAAAGAAAACAAAAATCATCTGATTAATAGTCATTTTGTTTCCTGTATGAGAACTCCCTAATTACATCATTGGTATTATGTTCTTTGCTCATTTGTACACTGGAGTCTTAGTATTTTAATTCACATTCTTCTATTTTTTGTGTATATTTAAATTTTAGTTCCTATTTGTTATGGACTGAATTGTGCCCACACAAAATTCACATGTTGAACCTATCAACCCTAATATTTGGTATTTGAAGAA
The DNA here is from genome assembly GCF_963455335.1 of Martes martes. Lineage (NCBI taxonomy): Eukaryota > Metazoa > Chordata > Mammalia > Carnivora > Mustelidae > Martes > Martes martes. The sequence continues at coordinate 69,873,537 of NC_137890.1, forward strand.
GAGGTCTTTGGGAGATACTTCACTTGAGATGAGATCATCACTGTGAGTGGGGCCCTCAGAGAGACCTCTCTGTCTCTCTACACCATGTGAGGACACGGTGAGAAGGTGGCCATCTGCAAACCAGGAAGAGAGCTCTCACCAGGAAGCAAATTGGCCAGCATTTTGATCTTGAATTCCCAACCTTCAAAATGGTAAGAAAATTAATTTGTTTAAGCCACCCAGTCTATGGTATTTTGTTATGGCTGCCTGAGCAAAAAGACATTATTGTATCTTAATAGGATTTGAGATGAAGTTCTAAACTATTTTTCCTATTGACCCCCCAAAGAATATTCCAATCATTTAGAAAACCACTGACTTGTAATGCCTCCTTTATTTTGTATTATGTTTTAAAAATTAATAATGTTTCTGAGCTATTGTAACAGCAGCATAATATTTTACTAATTATAAATAAATACATTTGTGTCTGGCTGTGCTTATCTTATTATTACTCTTCTTTTTTGTATTTATTTATTCTTCCACATGGGCTTAAAATCATACTAGAATTTTTTAATTTCATATAGATTCATTTAGAAAGAATGGTCATCTTTTCTTATTCATTTTTCCCATTAAAGAACATGGTATGCCTTCTTTCTCTTCAAGTCTTATATGTTTCTCAATTTGGATATCTCCACAGAGTTTCCCCCTACTTTTTTTTAAGGAAGTTTAGATCAATGAATCCATCTATCTATTTTTGTTGTTGTAGTAGTTATTGTGATGTAGCAAATCTCCTTCCCCACAAGTGTATATAAAGAATATATATACACATGTAATATATAACATACATAATATATATAAAAAATTTTGATATAAAGAAAAATTAACAGTAAAATTAGTTATACACATACATACATCTATTATATATATGGCTACCATGCTAAATTCTTAGTTTTTCAATTGCTTCTCTTATTTTTCTAAGAGTACAAAAATAAAAATGAATGTTTCTTCTTTCATTGTCACATCTTTGACTCCTAGTTCATGTCTTCCTGAATTTGTCAAATATTCTAGAACAATCTTAAATAACAGTGATGACAACAGTAGCTCGTTTTGCTGATTTTTAATAAAAATGCTTCAAGCATTTTGCCTTTATGAATAACTTAAGAGTAACTGAATCAATGACTACTGATTTAAACAGATAAAACTTTCAGCATGTTAAGGAAGTACCCTGCTTGTATTAGTTTATTAAGAGTCCATATGTATCAAGAATGGATTTTTAATTGTATTTATGTCTTCTTGATATGACCTGAGATTATCTTGTTAGTATTCTTCTATGGTATACTTATTTACTATATTATATTAAAAGATTTCTTAGCATTAAATTATCCTTACAGTTCAGGAAAAATAGACCTGTAAATGACTCATTTAATTTGTTAATGTTTATTTAGAATTTTGTATATAAATTATGAATCGATTATTGTTTTTCAGAGATGCAAAGAGAAGGGAAATATTGAATTAAAACTAAATTTAAAATTATCACCTCCAATTTTAAATGTTACAATTCATTTTGATGTCCAAAAATGTGATAAGGTGGTTGAACTCCTTTATGCCCTGGAAAAGGTTGGTGGTAAACAGGGTATTCAATGTCTGTTTTCTTGAGAATACTATAAAACAATCTAGTTTGCTAAAGCACTACCTTCTTGGTTTCCTCATTTTGCACTGTACTGTCTTAAGAACAGAGGGAGTATAAAACTGAGGTTTGAAGCAGAAAACAGAGAAAATAGGTTCTTTGTAAAACTAAATATTTGAATATAAATGTATATGGAAAATAATTTCTTTGTGGTGAAATTTTAATGTCAAGCTGGTAGCATATGTAAAGACAGTACTCTTTCACTATAATTTACTGGTCTTTAAACTGAACTTCTGGGGCGCCTGGGTGGCTCAGTGGGTTAAAGCCTCTGCCTTCGGCTCAGGTCACGATCCCAGGGTCCTGGAATCGAGCCCCACATCGGGCTCTCTGCTCAGCAGGGAGCCTGCTTCCTCCTCTCTCTCTGCCTGCCTCTCTGCCTATTTGTGTTGTTTGTCAAATAAATAAATAAAATCTTAAAAAAAATTTTTTTAAACTGAACTTCTGTCTCATGATCCTAAACTCAGTTGATATGTCAGTTGATATTTATTATTAAGGTTCTCGTAATATTTCTGAAAATGGATGCAATGTTACACAAAAGGCAGCCAAAGCCTCCATTATAATTATACAAATCAATCTCAAAAGCACAGAATTTCAAAACTTTTCCATGAAATATACAGACTTTGTTCTTCAGTGCTCCAGAAGGTAGAGCTAGATATAGAATTTATAAGATAACAAAATCCATCACAACCATGTTTCCCAAATTTTGGGGGGACGTGGGAATAAGGGAACAGGATAGTATCTGGGTATGGGTGGCCTAGCTGATGATTCCAATAAATGAGAGAAATTGTAAGCTCTCCACCTAAGGCATTTTCAAGCATGTGCTAACCAACTCTCCTAAATGCTAATGAAGGAATTTGTGCATTAAGTGAGAAGTACGACTAGAAGACATAAATACCTTTTTCAATTCAAGGTTCTCTTCTATAAATCCAGATAACAGGATTCCTTTCTGGCTAAGCGATCAATTTTTAATTCTGCTTGGGCAAAATTTTTAAACAGCCAATAAAAATCAGAATTTACAGTATGAATAGTAAGGATTTAGTAAGAATTTTATAATTATAATTTTTCAAGTGGAAAGAAAAACAATCTGGCAAAACAAATTACTGAAGAAACTTGAAAACAACTGAAAATAACTTAAACGTTTTGGGATATGTAATGTTGGGCCAGTGGTAGACATGGAGGGCATTAGTATTTCTGTGAAAGCAAAAGTATTTTATTAATAACCTTCCACCTCTCCTAACAGAGTAGATTCAAATGCATTAACTTTTACTTTATAATAATCATTTATCAAAAATACTGATCTTTATAATAATAAAACAGCAGCAACACCAATTAACTTAGGCTAATTCATTTATTCTGATAAATCTTACCAGCTAAGTAGCCACACTTTACAGGTAAAGTAACTGATTCAGAGAGCCTCACTGATTATTCGAGAAATGTTTAAAGCTAACCTAGAATGTCAAAATGTGTCCAATTATTAAAGCTATCAGGTCGTATTGGAATACATAATTGTATTTTATATCTGCACTAAATCTGTCTTTAAATGACATTTATAAATTGTTTGTCATACAAGTTATCATTGTTATTAAAACTTAAAAACTAAAGGTGGCCTTTATGAAGACTGTAGCATTTCACTACTAGAAGCTTGTCTAGTAATGAAAGGCTCAAGAAATCATCGAAAATGGAAGAACCTTTAAGGACCCTCATTCTACTTCCCTTCTGATGCTAAGTCTAAACTTACTGTGTTTTTAAAACACCAACAAAACAACAAAAAAAACCCCAAGCAGTTCTGAGTATGGGACTGGCATGTTTGATTTCAAAGATCTACAGATAAAGATCACTTATTAAAATGACAAGAAATACAAGAGATTCAATATCCTTAAATTATATGATAGAGGATAACTATAAACTCAAATTTGTGATTAAAACCATTAAAAGAAAATCAAGTGTCAAATTTGAGAACAGTGTTAACTGGTTTCATTGTAAAAATTATTATTTATACAGTAAAATTATTTTTATCATTATTATTATAATTATCATAAAAACAAACCAAATATCTCACCCTTACAAGATCAGAGTCGTCTCTCTTGTCACTTTTTTTCCCTGGCAAAGGTGAGGACATTGTGTAATCTTCATTTTCACTGTGATCCATTTCAGAGCTATCAAGCCTTTTAATATAGACATTTATAATTATTGCAATGAAATAACCTTAAAATTTTTTTCTTTTCCCTAGTGTAGCTTTACAGCTTTATGAGGAAGTTTCATTCTTTTCAAAAAAGTATCCATTTTATTCTATCATATTTAGCAACAAACCAACAAGCAACAAATCACATTTAATTTAACATAATAGGGAAACTTAAAAAATCACAAATTTAGTTTTTTTCCCTAAGTCTTTTTAAAACCTAAATTCTATTTTGGAGTGGGCATATAAATTAAAACTTTTCTTGTTAGCAAGTTGAATTGGCCTATATTACTACAATCTGCACTGTCCTTTATCTCTCCCATAGCCCCATTCCACTTTTTCTTCTCTGTACTTTTAATACCCTCTAATTCAGTAAAGTGATTGTGTTTATTCTCTACTATCTTCCCCTGTTAGAGTGTAAGCATGGATCATTTTGTCAACTGTACTTAGCAATTTATACTAAGCACTTGTACCAGTGCCAGCCATAAAGTAGGCATTCAATAAATCCTAAGTGAATTAATAGCACATGCTCTCATTTATTGGTGTAAAGGCTGTCTTCTGTCCTAGCTGATCACAACCTTAAACTGGCTTTAAAAACCATTTAAACATTGTTAAATACTAAATCTCAATCTCTAGCCCAGAAGTTACGCTGAGCTCTAGACTCACATATCTAATTGTCTACTCACTTGAATTTCTAATAGGCATCTCAACTTTAACCAAAACAGTCATTTGGACACTCCTCTTTTCTCCATCTCCCCAGAACACACACACACACACACACACACAGCCTGTTCCCCCTCAAATTTGGTTTCTACATCTCAGTAAATGGCACCACCACTAAATACAGAGGCAAAACACCTAGGGTATATCCTTAAATATTCCCTTTCCATAATTATTCACATCTGACCCATCAGCAAAACTATTTGGCTCTACCATCAAAATAAATCCTAAATTTGACTATTTACCATCTTCCTCCCTCTTTATCCCTTCGCTGAATTACTGTTAGCTGACTCCTAACTGGCTTTTCTACCTCAAGTCTAGTTCCTCTATTTTCCACAACCAAGGCAATCTAATAAAAGTACAAATCATATCACTAGGCTCCACAGCAATATCTTAGTGTAGAGGCAAGAGTCAAAGACAATTCTGAGGCTCTTAGCCTAAACGACTGGGTGAATTAGATCATCTTTGATTATAACCAGGAATTCAAAAAGAAAAACCAGTAATTTAGGAAATGAGTTGGGGAAATGTTTTGGCAATGTCAAGTATGAGGCCATCCACTAGAAAACGTCCAAATGATATAGGTGAAGGGTCATGTAGGTATCAGCCACTAATATGTATTAATACAGGAATCTAAAGCAAGAGCTATTTATGTAATTTTTGTTAAATTACTACTATTTTATATATCACTTGACAATTTATTCATTACAAGGAAATTGATAAGACATTTTAGAATGTGTCCTTTCTTTATTGATTGGTTAAAAACAATACAAAAGATAGCACAGTCTTTCCTAAAAACTGAGCAAAATCAATAAACAGTGACAGTTAAGCCCTGTACAAGGTTCTGCGGCTAACAAACGGTATACGAAGCATTATACTGAAACTAGTGAAAGTGTGAATTATTTTCCCTTTTCTTTCTTAAAAAGAAAAATTTGTAGAGCATGATTTGAAAGTACAATTTTAAAACAATTTTTTGAACAAAAAAGTTTATACATGTACACAGGAAAAAGACATTCAAACCAAAGAATATATAAATAATTTCCCTCCTACACTAGATTACCATAAGACATTGTGTAGTCTTCCAAAAAGTTTCTATAAAATAAAAGCCAGTGTGAATACAAATCCTTTCTAAAAACTTGAAAATACTATAATACAGTTCTATTCTTTGCCTTTTTTACTCAATAATGTATTGTGGAAATAATTCATATTAGCTCATATTTCATCATTTTTAATGTTATGTATTCCATTGCACAGATGTACCATAATATAACAATTTCATGACTGCTAGACATTTAGCTTATGTCTACCAACATAGGTTCTACCAGCAAGCTAAAATATGAAAGGCTAATAAGATGGAATGCCTATCTAAAATAAGAGAGCAAATAAGTAAGAACTTGTAAATGGCTACCAGTGTTAAATGGGAATGGTCAGGTATGCAATGATTTCCATGCACTGACATTAAATGTTTTGGGTTACATCATTTTAGATCTCAGTGCCTTGTTGGAATCCTTAAATGTTTAAAGTATGATATTTCTCAGGTACTTACCTCCCTTTTATTCTTCCAGGAGAGCTTGGATTTGAGCTGCTGCTTGCATTGCTTACAGTTTCCATTCGAGATGACTTTGTCTGAGATTGCTTGCCTGCTGATGAAAGTGGCTTATTAACAGCTCCTAGAACATTGGTTGTTTTAGGCTGAAATGAAAAAATGCATATCTCTATTTGATTAAAGCCAAAAGAAATTTACATGTAAAGAACCATAAAAAAAAATCTGTCAAAGTGTTTACATACAAATCACACACACAAATATGACTATCCTTAAGCAATATAAGGATTATGAATTATCACCTGAATGAGTGAAAAACTATATAGATGGCATAATAGTTAATGCCATCTTAGCTATCTAGAGGAAAAGGCTTACATAGAAACTGAGGACAAATAAAATACGCAGTCAACAAAAAAAGATAATCAGACTATTCCTTTGGAAGGACCTAAGAAGATGTTTTTAACTCTTAAGACTTTTATCATGTTGTTATAGGGTAAGATACTTCAGGGTCAAGGTCTCCAGGGCTTTCTTATAAGCTACAAAATAAATTCATGTATCTCAGCTTGCATCTATACAGTAAATATAGTTATTTCTAATTAGTAAATGGAAGATATCTAATAATTATATTTACTATCATAAGATATATCGATTTTCAACAAAATATAAAATAACATAGTTATGCCAATGATACTAAAATAAACTGCTACATAAAAATTAGAATGATTCTCAGCACATACTTTTCCAGGAGTGAAAAACGATTTCATTTCTGGAGGCAGGTAATTTTTGGTGTTACTGAAATTCTACAAGCAAGGGAAAAAGTTGCAGTTAGTGAATACTGAAACACTATACACGAGGTGTTTTGAAGCCAACAAAGCATACGACAGCTTTTGTTTCACAGTGCATAATACATATTTAAATAATCAGTTCAAACACAAAATTTCAGTCACTAATTTTAAATGCTGTAATAAGGGGCACCTAGGTGACTCAGTTGGTTAAGCACCTGACTCCTGATTTCAGCTCAGATCATGATCTCAGGGTCACCAGATCAAGCCCCGTGTCAGGCTCTGCTCTGGACATGGAGCCTGCTTAAGATTCTCTCTCTCCCTCTGTCCCTTCCCTCCCCTAAAAATAAATAAATACTGTAATAAATTTAAACTAGTCTCATACTAACTCCAATATTAACAAAAACACATTTAACATCTAACATGTTAGAGCTCTGTTAGCGCATCAGAAAACACATGCTTCTGTAACAATACTCTCCAGAGAAGAGACCACATATACTCCTGTTGTTAATCACAACAAGGGGAATGCTTAAAAGCAGACAGTCCCTTTTAGCTACTGGGTGAACATACACATACAAGGCTGTTGTAAATCTCTATACATTGGTTAGACTTTAATTAGTATTGTACTAAAAACCAAAATCAGTAGTGGTAGTTTCCAGACTCTCAGTCAACATTCTTAGGTGCATTATGAATCTCTAAGAACAATTCTGGAAAACACCTATTATATCACATGCAATACCTGAGGTTTGTAAAAGTGGTTTAGGAACATTTTTATAAACATTCCTTGGGTCTTGAACCTGTTCCAGTACTGTTCTCTGCTTGTTTCTTCATACCAGTTATGAATCTCAATCAAGGCTTATAACTTAAGGCATGTCCCTGTCAGCATTCTCCTTCCCATTTTGGATCAATGGCCAATAACAAGAGATCTACATGCTTTGATCACATTTTTGCCTGAATTCACACACCGGCATAAAACTCTGAACACAAACTCTAGATCATCTTAACTAATCTCTAAACCTTATTTGTGTCCTCTAGTTTGACCGATATTCTAGTCTTGAACCACATTAGGAAGATTCATAGTGACTTTTCCAAGACATTAGTAAAACGCCAGCTCTTGATACCGATCCTTCCTAATCTTCCCACAATCTAATGCTGAGAATACACTTTATTTCAATCTATATAAACAAAATCTACAACAACTACCTTGTCAGGTTGGGTGAAAAAACGAGCTGGTAGTACTGGGTCTTTAGGAGATTCCAAACTGTATGTGGTGCTTTTTGACATGATGATATTCATGGCAACATCACACACAGTGTACAGTTTCTGCAATGGTATTAAAAAAAATTAGATACTTAAGGTAGCATCCTCGACTCTGTGAGTTAGGAGTAATTCTAGAACATGCATTCAGTACAGGCATACCTCAGAGATACTGCAGATTCAGCTCTAAAGCACAATAAAGTAAATGTTGTAATTAAGTCAAATGAATTTTTTGGCTTTCCAGTGCATATAAAAGTTATGTTTACACTATACTATAGTCTACTGAGTGTGTAACAACATTATATCTAAATACAATGTACAATTATAGTATAAGTAATCAAAAAATATTTTATTGCAGGGGTGCCTGGGTGACTCAGATCAACTCTTGATCTAAGCTCAGGTCTTGATCTTAGGGTCATGAGTACATGTACCACACAGGGCTCCATGCTGAGCATGGAGCCTGCCCAGATAGATAGATAGGTGGAGGTTTTTAGAAAACTTTATTGCTGAAAATGCTAACCATCATCTGAGCTTTCAGTGACTTGAGATCTATTTGCTAGTACAGAGTCCTGCCTCAGTGCTGATGGCTGCTGTTGATCAGAGCGGTGGTTGCTGAACTGTGGCAATTTCTTGAAACAAGACAATAATGAAGTTTGCTGCACTGACTGACTCTTTCTTTCATGAATAATTTCTCAGTAGCATGTGAGGCTGTTTGATAGCATTTTACCCACAGAATAACTTTCAAAATTAGAGTCAATCCTCTCAAACCTTACTGTGTTTTATCAACTAAATTTGTGTAATACACTAAATCCTTTGTTGTCCTTTCAACAATCTTCACAGCATCTTCACCTTCATCTCAGGGAACAACTTTCTTTGCTCATCCATCACAAGCAACACCTAATTCATTAAAGTTCTATTGTGAAATTGCAACAATTCAGTCATATCTCTAGGCTCCGCTTCTAAGTTCTCTCGCTATTTCTACCACATCTGCAGTTACTGCAGCCATGGAAATCTTGAACCTCTCAAGGACATTTAGGAGGGTTGAAATCAACTTCTTTCAAACTCCACTCCATGCTGATAATTTAAATCCTTCCCATTAATCACAAATGTTCTTAATGGATGTAGAATGGAGAATCTTTTCCAGGTTTTCAATTGACTTTGCCCAGATCTATCAGAAGAACCACAACCTATGGCAGCTATACCCTTATAAAATGAAGACTTAAAAGTAGAAATTATTCCTTGATCCATGGGTTGCAGAATGGATCCTGTGTTAGCAGGCATGAAAACAGCATTCATCTCATTATATGTCTCTGTCAGAGCTTTTTGGATGAACTGGTGTATTATCAACAATGAGTAACATTTTGAAAGGAATCTTTCTTAGCAGATCTCAACTATGGTCTTAACATATTCAGTAAACCATGTTGTAAACAGATGTGCTGTTATTCAGGCTTTGTTGTTCTATATATAGAGCACTCAGAGTGAATCTAGCATAATTCATAAGAGCCCTAGGATGGTCAGAATGGTACAAGTGCACTGGCTTCAGCTTCAAGTCACCAGCTGCATTAGTCCCTAACAAGAGAGTCAGCCTGCCCTTTGAAGCCACGCACGGACTTCTCCTCTGTAGCTATGAAAGTCCTTGATGACATCTTCCAATAGAAGGCTGTTTTATCTACATTGAAAAACCATTGTTTAGTGTAATCACCTTCATTAACCACTTTAGCTAGAACTACTGGGTAACTTGCTGCAGCTTTTCCACTAGCACTTGCTGCTTCAGCTTGTACTTTCTGTTACGGAGCTGGCTTCTTTCCCTCAAACTCATGTTAGCTTCTGCTTTCTTTTGCGGCTTCCTCACCTCTCTGAGACCTCACAGATTACAGAGAGTTAGGGCTTTGCTCTGGATTAGGCTGTGGTTTAAGGGAATGTTTTCACTAGTTTGATCTTCTATTCAGGCCAAACTTTCTCTGTGTCAGCAATAAGGCTGTTTTGCTTTCTTAACATTCGTGTTTTCACTGGAGTAGCACTTTTAATTTCCTTCAAAAACTTTTCCTTTGCATGCACAACTTGGCTAACTATTTGGCAAGAGACCTAACTTTCAGTCTATCTCAGTTTCTACAAGACTTCCTCACCAAATTTCATGATTTCTAGCTTTTGATTTAAAGTAAGAGACACGTGACTCTTCCTTTCACTTAAACACTTAGAGGCCACTGTAGGGTTATTAATTGGCCTAATTTCCATATTACTGTATCTCAGGGAACAGGGGCGCCTGAGAAGAGGGAGAGAGATGGGGGAACAGCTGCTGGATAGAGCAGTCAGAACACACATAATATCTGTCATTTCAGTTTGCCATCTTAGGTGGGTGCAGGTGTGGCACCCCAAAACATTTACAATAGTTGACATCCAAGATCACTGATCTCAGTTTACATAACATAGACGGTAACAATGAAAAAGTTTGAAGTACTGCAGGAATTACCAAAATGTGACACAGAGACATGAAATAAGCAAATGCTGTTGGAAAATGGTACCACGAGACTTGCTCAGTGCAGGATTGCCACAAACCTTCAACTTGTAAAAACAACACAATTATCTGCAAAGCACATTAATGTAAGTTTTCAGTATAATAGTATATCTTAAACTATTATTTTCATTATTTCCTAGTAACAGCATTACTACTAATTTCACATTAGTAATTCTAGATCAGTAATTCAAATTACTAATAGAAATACTAATTATTAAATACTAATAAAAAGACTGATAATGTCTATACGTACTACAGAAGTAGCATATCCACACTCAAATGCTTAAATCAACATGGAATCACAATTATTTAAAAAGAATTACATACTTCATTCATTTTTGCATCATCTGGTCCTTGGGCATCTTTTGTTTGTTTAATATTTTCTACCATCTTTCTGATAAATGCATGACTGTTATTTTCGTTTTTAGCCATTAGTATTTCTAGAACGAACCAAAGACATCTAAAAAAAAAAAAAAGGAGGGGGGAGAAAAAGAAATGAAGTGGAAAAAACTGGCTGTTTAATATGATATAGTAATTCTAAATAAAAATATAATAAACTCCATAAATGGAAAAAAATAAAAAGGAAAAACTAGCTATAAATCAACAGAGAAAAAAAGGTATGTCACGCATACATATCATAACTTACCAGCAATGTAGGTGTGAATTCATAAGACCCCTTTCCCAAAATTTCACTAATGTTCCCAAGGAGGCAGGTTAAAAAAGAACTTAAATGGTGGAGAGAATAAAGCCATCCTAACTCCTAACAAGATAGGGAGGGAAGACTGCCTAAAGTAATAATTGGGTCAGGGATAAAGTGAAGCCTCAAAACTCAAGACTGACTGCAATCCTGATTGAAGTTTTCAAGAAAATGTAACTACTCAACTTAGTAGTTAAAAGTCTTGCTAATAAGTTAGAGAAGAAAAAGTCATCGCTGACAACTAAATATACTGTCTTTACTTAGAAAGAGAAAAATTACAAGGAAGTTTCACCAGTGTGCATTAATTACATACAACCCTATTCCAGAACAAACTGAAGGTGATTTATCACTTTACAGACAGAATGGGACAGGGTTTTGGCACAGAGGAGAAAAGTAAAGGGTGAACAGAGAAATATGAAACAAGGTATCATTCTAGAAGGGGAAAAATAACCTTAGAGATCTCGGGTATAGGGTAAGTTCTCCTGGAGTGGCTCTCTGACAGAATGGGGTGATTACTCATGACTGTACTGGGGCAATTTAAAAATAAACCAAATGTTTAGTAAATTCCGAAGAATATTAAATGTATTTCAAAAACCAAAGTTCTCTGAGAAAGCAGGGTGCTTAGAAGTTTTCATTAGTCAAAATCACTCTAACGCAGAACTCATTTTGGGAGAATTGCTTGTTTTTAAAAAAACAAACTGTGGCTAAAAGGAGGTAATAGCTTTTCCTTTGCCATGAGAAAGTTATCTGTAATCTGACTTTATCCTCTTGAGGCAACTCAAATATTTAACTATAAAATATTTCTATGAACTAAGAAACCACCAGTTATTTTAATACGAAGCTAAAGGCATAAGTTCATTTACTCAAAATCACAAAGGTCATCCTTTATTATAGCAGAAAGAGGATTGGGGCCTCAAACTTAATTTAAAGAACTCTGCTAGTGTTATAAAGACTTTTCTAAATACCAATATATTTCCCTGTTCCACATACCCAGGCATAGATGGTTTTTTGGCCTCTCAACAATAATTGAAATAATTACAAGTGTCATAAACTTGAACTAGAGAATCACCAATGGAGTACTAAGTGGGGTACTTCCCTAGTTACCAGCTTAGCCCATTATTAAAGGTAGACAGTTACTGCAAAGAAAATGTGCTATGTGAATAAAGCCCACATGAAAATCTAGAGTTGGAGAAGAAAGTAGGAAAAGACAGAACTGGAACAGAAGTTTTTAATGGACTGCATCAACAGAAAAGACATGCCAGAATGGTAGAGAAACAGAACAGTTATACAGTAATTATGCTAACTTAAGTTTTGGGAAATCACATAGGAAATGAAATATGAAAGGATGCTATAAAAAAAAAACAAGAGAACAAATAAGGGAAAGAACCTAAATTTCTAAGAAATTAAATAAATCTAATAAACTAATTATAACGGGGATTCCATTATTAGCAGCAAAGAGAAAAACCTTTCAGAAAACATGAAAATGGGATGAAAAAAGTCTTACTCTTTAACATCTTTAAGTTGTTCAATATCCTGTACTTTGACATAATCTGGGTCATGTGCCAAAAGGTGAATTGTATATGGAACAACATATTCTGGTAAAAGAGACAGTAATTTTTCTGAAAAAGAAAAAAAAAAAAAACATTCAGGTTGTTAGAAAACCAAATCTTACTCTTTCTGTCTCTGACTCTGATACCATTATTTCCTGCATCCCAAGAGTTTACCACACGCCTAGTAGAAAAATATACTGAAATGTCCAGTGTTGAAGAACATCATAAACAGTTTATTTATTCATCCACCACGTTCAATACTGAAAGGCCTACTAAATGCACCATTTGCTAAGGCTATTAAGACAAGTATTTTCATTTTCAAATGCACACGGTAAAAAGTGATCAGAAAAAAACTATTCATTACTAAGAAATTAAGAAACATAAGATCCATTTTTCTTATTATTATGAGCAACTGTATGTTTAACACTCCCTTGTTAAGCTGCTAAGCAAAAATATGACACATCTTTCAATGGCACAAAAAAGAGAGGATGATTGATACCATTTGATAATAACATGGATGAGATGCTATTTGATAATAACACAGAGGATAAAGTGAGCAGGTTAAAAACAGGCACACAAGCACCTGATTATTAACATCAGCTCCAGGTGAGAATGATGAAAAACGAAAGACTGTACTTTTTAAATCTCAAAGATAGTACTTAGACAATCTTTATACATATATCTGTATTTTACTGTTTTATCCAGTGTCAGTGCTTATTTTCCCTAGCCAGTTAGTCAGTTATATAGACAATATGAGTTGATATTTAAATATCTATGCATTTATATTTTAAAAATGACCTTTTTAAAAGGAAAGTAGTTACTGAAAAATAGTAATACCTTATATTTAAGACTACTGATTAGACAAGAATAAATAACAGTAACATCAGTTTGTGTTCTATAAAACTGGAACTGGCTAGAAAAGTATACTTTTCATTTTCATATATGCTTACCACTAACAGCTGCATGTTGCTTCAGATACTCGCGTCTCACATTTATATTTTTTACCAGACATTGCCTAGCATGAGCTCTTCTCTCTTTTACAGGATCTTTTGCACAAAGTGCACAGATTGCCATATACTCAAGTGGAAGCCTTAATCGGGAAAGGCCTTTGTGAAGTTTCTGAGCAAACACTTGTCTTACTTGATAGCATTCATCCTGTAAAGACATAATTACTCCACAGATTATTCACATGGCAGCAAAGAGTAAATAAACCCCCAAATACAAAATTTGAAGAGGAAAGGAGACTAGGTGTATTCACAACATTGCTTCTGCTCACAAGACTGAGATGTTGTGATATGATAATTTCAAGGCTAGAATGTTTACCTGGACCCTAATTAATAACTACCAGCTACATGTGTTGGAAAATAATGAATGTTCTTAAAGAAAGATTTCATTTATTTATCTGAGAGAGAGAGAGAATTGAGCCCAAGCATGAGCAGGGGGACGGGGAGAGGAAGAGGGAGAAGCAGGCTCCCCACTGAGCAGGGAGGCCTCACACAGGGCTCAATCCCAGGACCGTGGGATCATGACCTGAGCCAAAGGCAGATGCTTAACTGACTGAGCCACCCAGGCACCCTGGATGTACTTTTAAAACAGATAAAACTAGTACATATAGATCCATCCTAACTTAAGGTATTAAAAATAGTTTAAATAGTATCTCATATTAGGCTACTTCACTTACTGAGCAAGAGAAAACTGTCCAACTCATTTTTTTAGTTTTAACACTGAAAAAACTATTCAGATCAAAATGCACAACTCTAAAGGCAAGTGTTGCTAATCAATTTCAGAAACACGAAATTACTTTCAGTTCCATAAATGAACCAACTGTTCATTATCGCTGTGCCTGCTTTCCTCATACTCCCTCTCCTAAATCGCCCACCTCCACTCTCCTAACAACTCCTCCTCATCTCTAACAATGGCTCCTAAATCTACAGAAATCACTGTGTAGTCTTTTTTTTTTTTTAAGATTTATTTATTTATTTATTTGACAGACAGAGATCACCAGTAGGCAGAGAGGCAGGCAGAGAGAGAGGAGGAAGCAGGCTCCCTGCTGAGCAGAGAGCCCGATGCGGGGCTCGATCCCAGGACCCTGGGATCATGACCTGAGCAGAGGCTTTAACCCACTGAGCCACCCAGGCGCCCCCACTGTGTAGTCTTTATGAAGAATCCAGCTCTCTGCCCTCGTGGCATTCTATGTATATCTCCAGCATCACATTTACTATACAGTATTAAAATAATTGTTTTATAGGTCTTACCTATCACTGCTCATTCCTCAAAGACAAGAACTGTATCTTTATTCACCTTTGTGCCTCTAAACCTAGCACAATATCTGATATACCAATTATCTGTGGAATAAACTATAGGACAAAGCTCAATATGACATTTGAGTCATGTATGAGACATACAAAGACCTTCTATAGACATACAAAGACCTTCATAATTATACCTTACCCTCCACCAATGAACACAAAGTGTGGTATGTTTCATATTATTGCAATGTTATGTATACTATTTCTACTATCTATAATGTTCATTTTGTTTTTCTTCAAAATCTAGGTCATCATCGCTTCTCGGCCTTTTGGCTAAGATCAAGTGCAAAATCTAGGTCATAACATCTTACTCTTACCTTTAAATCCTTATTTGGTGTATCTCCTTTCACTTAATTTAAACTTCAGTTTATTCTCTCTCAAATAAATAAAATCTTTTCAAAAATTATTTACCATGAAAATGCTCAATTACTAACTGTGTAAGTCAACATATCTCAAATATATTCACGAATGAGCACATCATTCATTAAGAAAATTAATCTCCACTAACACATCCCTCCCTCCTACTCAAATACATTTCCAACCAAGACCATGTTTTTGTCACTTTCTCACAAATCATTCAGAATCTAACAATGCAAATTAATTACTGAATCACGGCAAAGTAGCAGGATTCCAAAACATCATTAAAAAGAAAAGAACTGTTAAATCATTTGCAAGCAACTGACACAGTAATAAAAATGAGAAAATTGACAAGAATTATGACAAACAGGTACATCAAATAGAATCATCTGAATTAAGATTTAAAAGATGAGTTCCTATGAACTGAGGAAGTCTTCAAATGTTTGTTTTTTGCAAAGATGATTACCCTTTTAACTATGTTATAAAAGTTAAATGTGAAGTACAGAATAGAGTAATACAATTTTTATCAGAAAAAATATACTCAGAAAAGTAAACACTTGATACTTTCATGGTTATGGTTATAACCAATATTTGGTTCAATATAAGGAAAAAAGGAGATGGTGTCTAATACTACACAACATTTTCCTCCAAGAAAAAGTTCCAATTAAAAGCTTTTATTCATTACTAACTGTGAAATTAATTTTAGTCTGCATCTTACATAAATTCACTTTTAGTGGCCTTTTCTAGTAAAAATTAACCACAAAACTACTGATGGTATCTTGCAAATAATTCAGTTATTTTGTGTATTGCATTGTATTATCAATACTTAATTATATTTTCTGTTCTCCTAAGAGGTTATGTTCTTGAGGGCAATCGCCATGACTCACTCATCTCTGTATTTACAGAACCTAGAACATACAGCACATAGTTCATGAATTGCATTCAAATTCTAAAATACTCAGCTAAATATTAAATAATATTAAGATTCATATTATTTTTATTTCTCCAGGTTTACTTTCTATTCAAATATATGACAAAGGCCTCTGAGAAACAACACTACCTCTAAAAAGTTCAACTCAAGTAAGAGAAATAAAGCCAAGTACATAAATAAAGAAAGGACAAGGCATGTATGTATCAAAGGACTGCATATAAAAATCTGTGGGGAATAAAAATGAGACCAGTTCTAAGAATCTGAGCAAGTTTTATGGAGAAGGTTGTGTTTGTGTTTAAGCCTTGATTCACAAAAAGGGTCAGATTTGGATGTGTAGAAATGGGAGGGCTAGAAGAAAGTCAAAGACAGCAAAATACAGGCACAAAAAAGAACAAAATTATTCAGCTTCACTGACATGAGAGTAGGTCAAGGTAGGGAGTTAAAAAAGATTTTTACCCTAAAGATACAAATGTAGTGATCCAAAGGGGCACTTGCACCCAAATGTTCATAGCAGCAATGTCCACAACAGCCAAACTATGGAAAGAGCCTAGATGTCCACCAACAGATGAATGGATAAAGAAGATGTGGTCCATATATACACACAATGGAATATTATACAGCCATCAAAAAACCCCAAAATCTTGCCATTTGCAATGACGTGGATGGAACTAGAGGGTATTATGCTAAGTGAAGTCACTCAATCAGAGAAAGACAATTATCATATAATCTCACTGATATGTGGAATTTGAGAAACAAGAAAGAGGATCATAGGAGAAGGGAGGAAAAAATGAAACAAGATAAAACCAGAGAGGGAGATAAACTGTAAGAGACTCTTAATCTCAGGAAACAAACTGAGGGTTGCTGGAGGGGGTTAGGGATTGGGTGGCTGGGTGATGGACATTGGGGAGAGTATGTGTTGTGGTGCTGTGAATTGTGCAAGACTGATGAATCGCAGACCTGTACCCCTGAAAAAAATACCCTATATATTAATTAAAAAATTTTAATGTATATTTGGGTCTACAAATTAGAAGGGCTTGAATGGCCAAGTTGTAAATATATGCAATTTTTTTCTTTTTTACAAGTATAAGGTCCTAAATATTTTTGAGTGGGGGAATAATATGATTGGAACTATGATGGAAAAATTTTACTCACAGTGGAAAAGAAAAGTCTCACAATAGTCTAGGTCAGAGCTAATGATGATTATGGTGGTTAAGAAGAGTTAAGAAGGGCACCTCGGTGGCTCAGTGGGTTAAAGCCTCTGCCTTCGGCTCAGGTCATGATCCCTGGGTCCTGGGATCAAGCCCTGCATTGGACTCTCTGCTCGGTGGGGAGCCTGCTTCCTCCTCTCTCTCTGCCTACTTGTGATCTCTGTCAAATAAATTAATAAAGTCTTAAAAAAAAAAGAATAGTTAAGAAGATATGAATGAAAAGATATAGTAAATATAGGACAGATTATCCACACTTTTGCAACAAGGTGCAAGGACAAGCAAATAGTCAAACATAACTCATGCTTTTCAATCTAAAAATGTCATTTGGATTTATTTAACACTTAACGAGGCTCTACATCTCAATAAAGAATAGATTTGGGAAAGATTATGAATTTAGTCTTCACATTGACAGAACATAAAAGTTTGAAATTGCTGTTTAACCTCAGATGTGGGACCAGACTCTGACTTGAAAAAAGTTAATGTTGCTAATATGGGAGTCACCTACATAGAAAATGAGATGGCCAAAAAAGAATGTGTAAGTGGAAAATTAAGTCATGGGCAGATCCACATTGATAGGGGCTCCTGGGTGGCTCAGTTGATTGGGTGTTTGCCTTCGGCTCAGGCTCAGGTCATGCTCTTGGGGTCCTGGGATCAAGCCCCATGTCAGGAGTTTCCCTGCTCAGAGGGGTGCCTACTCCTCCCTCTGCCCCTCCCCTCCAATCATGCTCTCAGGCTCACTCTCTCTCAAATAAATAAAATCTTTTTAAAAAGAAAGAAAACATACACTTAAAGGAAAGGAAAACAACCCAAAATGAAGTCAGAGAAGTATGACAAAAATCAGGAAATAGAAACCCAGAAGAATTTCAAGAATAAAGGAGCAATGAACTCTGTCAAATAGTGCAGGAAGAACATGTATAATGAAGATGAAGACCATGGGATTTGAGGCTTTTTAACAAAGCATTTTTGAAAAACAAGAAAGGCAAAAGCCAAAAGAATAATTATTGAGGAGTGAGAGATAAGAGGGTAAGAGAGACAAAGATATAGATTACTCTCTGAGGTCTGACGGTTTAAAAAGAAGAGATAGGGGCACCTGGGTGACTCAGCTGTTAAACAGCCTTCGGCTTGGGTCATGATCCCAGGGTCCTGGGATTGAGCCCCACTTCAGGCTCCCTGCTTGGTGGGCAGTCTGATTCTACCTCTCCCACCCACCCCTGCTTGTGTTCCCCCTCTTGCTGTGTCTTTCTCTGTCAAATAAATAAATTAAATATTTTTAAAACTAATAATAAAATAATAAAAAGAAAAAGAAGAGATAGGCAAGTGGTTTACAAGAACAACAATTAGGGAAAGGTTTTGTTCAGAAGAGTGTAACTGCATGTCTGAAAGTTGTAAGAATATACTAATAACTAACTTTTAACCATTAACATATGTTCCACAGTCAACAGAATTCAAAAACAATCTTAAAACTTAGGGAATTTGAACTTCGTCCTTGGGAATTTGGTGAATGAGATAGTAATATATAACACATATTATGTTAGAAAATCTCTAGAAGTTTGTAAATGTGGATGCTTTTCACAGAGGACATTTTATAATTTGTACATACTTCTTATACACAGTAAGTTTCAAACAAAGCCCATTTCTTTCACATACTTCCACACTTCTATAAAAATTTCCACTTCAATACTGGTAGCACCAATACCCTTAGAAACATCAGACCAAGAACATGATAAATCAACAGACTGCAAGAATCACCAATTAAAAAAACAATAATTACAAAGGTTGTTTACTTGTAAGAAATCTAATATATACTTTTTAAACAATTTTCACTCTCTTGCAAAATAAGATTATCCCTAAAATTAAAAATGAGGAAAATTAAACCAGGAAATTATGGACTCACCAAAATCTCATTTTCAAATGGCTTAGTTTAATACCTGAATTACAACACTAATACTAAAATAAATTATAAAAAACAAGATGTGGAAGAGCTATTTTAAAGACTAAAGCACCAAAAACTGACAAAATGATTACAATTAAAAAAATAAATGATTGTTTATGTCTAGGGGTTACACATATGCACTAATTTTTTAAATAAGCAGAACGAAGGGTGGAGAGAAAAATTATAATTATCCCTGAAGTAAGTGCCAAATTCTTATACGTAAGACTACTTGGAAAAGAACAGGAAAATTCAGTGTAAAATGACCAAATAATGAATTAAAAACTCACACTGAAATATATTTATTATTATGGAAGTCGTTTTTAATTTTCTCAATGCTGCTAAAAACTTCCAAAGGGATACAATTCAAATATTATATTACTCTAATAAGAAATCTGTAAGAAAAATACGAATCCACGCATATCACTGTTAATAATCTGAAAATTTAACTGGCTTGAATTATAAGAAATGCTTCTGACCTAAAATTAATCTATACCGTATCTTTATAAAACTGTAAATTTCTGTGTATTTTTTCCTTCCATTTATGAACTACATACATTCAAAGTCTCATTATTAACAAATATTCTAAATCTGTGAATTTGCCTACTCACTAAAAGTTATTTTCAGGGTTACTGGTGAGTAAATGAGTACAGCAACAAACGTATTGAATCGTCTGACCAATATCCTAGCTGAAGCTGAACGAAGCAAAGTTTTGCCTGTTATGTCAGTGCTCGTATTATAAACAAGTGTCCTTTTGACAGTCTATTTAGTGCCACATTTTTTTGTGTTTTTGTGCATTTGTTGGTGATTTTGTTGTTTAAAAGAGCTCCCAAGCATAGCGTTGTTCAGTGTTCCTAAAAGCAAGAAGGTTGTGATGTGCCTTAGGAAGAAAATATGTTAGTAAAGCTTCATTCAGGCATGAAATACAGCTCTGTTGGTCATGAGTTCAATGTTAATGATATGACTATAATATTAAATAATTTGTCTTTAAATTATATACTAATAGACTGACAAAAATGTTGTGACCAGAGGATAGGAGAAACCACCCCTGTATTTTCCTTATAAGCAATGGTTCAGTATTTACTTATTCAGTGACTGGGGTGACTCTGTAGAAGAGAGCTACTACAAACAACAAAAATCAAATGTACTAGGTTAGCAACCCAAAACTTAAACCACAGTTTTAGAACTCTGAAACATTACTCATGAATATAATTTCCAAAAGGAGACAATTCAAAACTTTTATCTCTACCATCATAGCGGACTTTTTTCTTCCTAAAAGTCAAAGACATAAAGTCATATTCTATATGGCCATCCTCCTTACATTGATAGCTAATGCGCAGAGCTGATACTGTTCTAATGTGATGATTTCATGATAACAAGGTTCTTGTGCCAGTTTCACAATAGCACTCCCAGCAGCAAGTCTCAGACGTGACATATCTGGTTTACTAAAAAATAAGCAAGAAAGAAAGAAAGTTAGATTTTTAAATGTCTGCACAAAAACATTCCCATTTGCTATACCTAATTTTGTAAAAATTCCTGTGGCCAAAAAAAGATCAAAGACAATTTAGTAATAATGAATATCCTATTATGTTTACTTAGCTTTGACAGATGGTGTCTAATACTACAAAACTCTTCTCTTGAACATAGTCTATACTAAAGTCATTTCATTCCTTCATCCTACACAAAACAGCTTTTAGCCAGGCTTAGAACAAATCTATTTGTATGTTTAGTTACTGGGTCTAAAATCTTTCAGTATGGATTTTTTTAGATATGTATTTACTTACAGATTAGGTACAAAAATGTCCTAATGTGTTAATCAAGCCAACTAAAACTAATGTTCTAAGTACAAAAGAAGAATGAAAGAAGGCATAGTGGAAAACATCACAAGTTTGAGTTCAAATTCAACTTTCCAAATATTACCAAAAATGTTCTTTTAAATTTAAGAAAACTTCTGCTTAATGGGACACACCTCAAAGATTAGTAAACTCTTAACTAATAAAAATATCTAAACAATCCATCCTTATATAGTGATATATTAGACAAATCCGGAAAAGGATGGAAAGTTGTAACTTCTTAACTAGGACCCCCTATATTCTTCCTCGGTAAAAGATAAAATATTCATAAAATAAGTATGTGTCTACCATATATACAGCACTGAGAGTGACATAAAAGACACACATTCTTGGTCTTCTACAATCTAATGATCTAATTGGTTTAAGAATGTCCCCTTATCTTCCTAAGGATTATGTAAAAAATACTGACTGAATGCATGTCAACATTTATAAGGTTCTGAAGTTACATGTGCCAGAGGTGCATCAATAGCAGTATTCCAAGTAGCTATTATAAGGTAATTCACTTAACCATTATTAAAGGAAAGTCTGTTTTTCTTACTGTAGTTTATTTTGTATAAAGATAAATAATTAAATTAAATACTTTACAACTAAGTTTTTGAAGACCAAGTTTTTATAAAAAGACATGTTTTATTTAAAAGTGAACTGGGGGGAGGAACAACACAATGGAGGAGCAGGAGACCTAAATTTCATCTGGTCCCAGGAATTAAGCTAGTTAGTTATCAAACCATTCTGAACACTTACGAACTCAACAGGTGATCAAAAAAAAAAAAAAAATAGCAGCAATTCTATGAACGGAAAAGAAACAACTTTCTGGAAAGTAGGACATGTGGAGAAGTGAATCTGAGGTGATATTTGGGAAGACAGACCAAAGAGGAGGGAGCCTCCCTCAGCCAGCGGTATACCAGCAAGTGGTAGAGCAACAGAGCACAAAATCAGAACTTTTAGAAGTCCCCTCTGCTGAGGGACATCGCTCCAGCGGTAAACTAGGGGTTGGAACCCTCGCTGGAAGAGTGTGATCTCAGGACGCTCAGGGTTACAGAAAGACTGGGGGTGCCTGAGTGTGATAGAGCTCCAAAGTATCAGAGCAGGGAAGCCAGCTGCAAAGATAGAGCCAAGGAGTGGGCTCTCAGCTCGAGGCTGCCATAAACCATGATCCACATCACAGCTGGGCCACTACTCTTTGAGCAGGGCCCAAAAAGCCACAGATATGGGGATGCTCCCCTTCTTCCCCGCTGGAGAAGTGGCATGGGAACACACCACAAGAATCTGCTAGGTTCAGAAACTCCAAATGGGGTCATGTGCCAGAGACAGAAATGCTAGGTAAGAGGTCAGATGAGTACGAGTGTGGCCAGAGACTAGGGAGACAGGAGTGACTGACTGCTTTTTTCTAAGGATGTACTGAGGAATGGGGACCTGAGCTCCTGGCTCCTCTGGGGCTAGAGACTGGGAGGCCACCATTTTCATTTTCCTCCTCCAAAGCTGTAGGGAAAGCTTTCAGAGAAAAGCTACCAAGAGCAAACCAGAGCAGATTACTTAGCCTCGCCCCTGACAAGGGCAGTGCAGTTCCGCCTCGGGCAAAGACATCTGAGAATCACTGCAACAGCTCCCTCCCTTAGAAGATCAGTAAGAACTCCAGCTAAGACCAAGTATACCAACTTCAATGCTAGGGGAACACAGAGCATAGAATTCATGGCTTCTTCCCATGATTCTTTAGTCTTTCAAAGTTAATATTTTTAATTTTTTTTCTGTGTTTCTTTTTTTTTTTTAATTTTTCTTCTTCCTTTCTCAACCAACATCCTATCTTACCAATTCCCTTTTTTAAAAACTTTTTAATTTTCATTTTTACACTCATATTCTATCCCTTCGTTGTATTTAACCCTATTTTTTGGTATACATATAAGTTTCTCTTTCTTTAAAATTTTGGTATACAGTTTCTTCTCTAGTATATGGCTTGGTTCTATTGTCTTACCTGATCACATTCTCTAATTTTTTTTCTTTTTTTTCTTTCTTTTTTCAACCAACTTATCTTATCAATTCCTTTTCTAAAATCTTTTTTAATTTTCATTTTTACAATCATATTCCATCCCTTCATTGTATTTACCCATATTTTTGTACATATATAAGTTTTTCTTTAAAATTTTGGGAGACAGTTTCTTCTAACAGACCAAAATACACCCAAAATCTAGTATGTGGCTCTGTTCTATTCACCAGCCTAATAATATTATTTTTTTTTCTTTTTCCCCCAGTTTCAGGTCTCTTCTGATTTATTTAATATATATTTTTTCTGGGGTCGTTGTTACCCTTTGAACATTTCGTTCTCTCATTCATCTATTCTTCTCCAGACAAAACAAAAACAGAAAAACTCACTTAAAAAAAAAAAAAAAAAAAAAGGGAACAAGAGACACTACTGAGTGCCAGGGACGTAATCAACATGAACATTAGTAAGATGTTGGAACTAGAGTTCAGGATGATGATTATAAAGATAAACCCAAGCTGGGCAAGAGAAAAGCATAGAAAATACTAGAGATTTCTTCTTTCTGGAGAAATAAAATCTAACCAAGTCGAAATTAAAAAGGCTATTAATGAGGCGCAATCAAAAATGGAGGCTGTAACTGCTAGGATAAATCCTCTTCTGAGAGAATTAGTGATATAGAAGAACAAATGATGGAGAATAAAGAAGCTGAGAAAAAGAGATAAAAAACTACTGGATCATGAGGGAAGAATTTGAGAGACAAGTGATACCGTAAGACAGAACTGTATTAGAATAATTGGGATCCCAAAAGAAGAAGAGAGAGGGGAAGAAGGTATATTGGAACAAATTACAGCAGAAAACTTCCCTGATTTGGGGAAGGAAACAGGGATCAAAATCCAGAAGGCACAGAAAACCCCCCTCAAAATCAATAAAAATAGGTTAACACCCTGACATCTAATAGTAAAACTTACAAATCTCACAGACAAAGAGAAAATCCTGAAAGCAGCTCAAGACAAGAGATCTGTAACCTACAACGGTAGAAACATTAGATTGGCAGCAGACCTATCCACAGAGAGCTGGCAGGCCAGAAAGAACTGGGATGATATATTCAAGGTACTAAACGAGAAATACATGCAGCCAAGAATACTACATCCAGCTGGGCTGTCATTGAAAATAGAAGGAGAGATAAAAAGCTTCCAGGACAAACAAAAACAATCAGCAATCACCAAACCAGCCTACAACAAATACTGAAAGGGGTCCTCTAAGGAAAGAGAGAGCCAAAAAGTAACACAGACCAGGAAGGAACAGAGACAATATACAATAATAGTCTCTACATAGTGCATACATACATAGTGCAATACAATGGCACTAAAATCCTATCTTTCAATAGTTACCCTGAATGTAGATGGGCTAAATGCCCCAATTAAAAGACATAGGGTATCAGACTGGATAAAAAACAAGACCCATTGATATGCTATTTCAAGAGATTCATTTGAGATCCAAAGACATCTCCAGACTTAAAGTGAGGGGGTAGAAAACCATTTACCATGCTAATGACATCAAAAGCAAGCTGGGGTGGCATTCCTTTTATCAGACAAATTAGATTTTAAGCCAAAGACTAAATAAGAGATGAAGAAGGACATTATATATTTTAAAAGGGTCTATCCAACAGAAGATCTAACAATTGTAAATATTTATGCCCATAACATGGGAGCAGCCAACTATATAAACCAATTAATAACATAATCAAAGAAACACACTGACAATAATGCAATAATAGTAGGGAACATTAACACCCCCATCATTGAGATGGACAGATCATCTAAGCAAAAGATCAACAAGGAAATAAGGGCTTTAAATGACACACTGGACCAGATGAACATCACAGATATTCAGAACATTCCATCCCAAAGCAACAGAATACACATTCTTCTCTAGTGCACATGGAACATTCTCCAGAATAGATCATATCCTAGGTCACGAATCAGGTCTCAACAGGTACCAAAAGACTGGGATCATTCCCTGCATATTTTTAGACCACAATGCATTGAAACTAGAACTCAATCGCAAGAAGAAGCTGGAGGGGCGCCTGGGTGGCTCAGTGGGTTAAGCCTCTGTCTTGGGCTCAGGTCATGATTTCAGGGTCCTGGGATCAAGCCCTGCATCGGGCTCTCTGCTCAGCGGGGAGCCTGCTTCCCTCCCCCCCGCCTCTCTGCCTACTTGTAATCTCTCTCTGTAAAATAAATAAATTCTTAAAAAAAGAAAAAAGCAGAAGAAGAAGCTGGGAAGAACTCAAATACATGGAGGCTAAAGAGCAACCAGGCTGACCTGGTTGAATGGGTAAACCAGGAAATTAAAGAAGAATTTTAAAAACTCATGGAAACAAATGAAAATGAAAACACTTCTGTTCAAAATCTTTGGGATGCAGCAAAGGCGGTCCTGAGAGGAAAGTATATAGCAATACAAGCCTTTCTCAAGAAACAAGAAAGATGTCAAATACACAACCTAATCCTACACCTAAAGGACCTGGAGAAAGAACAGCAAAAAAAGCATAAATCCAGCAGAAGAGAAATAGTAAAGATCAGAGCAGAAATCAATGAAACAGAAACCAAAAGAACAGTAAAACAAATCAATGAAAGCAGGAGCTGGTTCTTTGAAAGAATTAATAAGATTGATAAACCCCTGGCCAGACTTAACAAAATATAAGAGAAAGGACCCAAATTAATAAAATCATGAATGAAAGAGGAGAGATCACAACCACCACCAAAGAAATAGAATTCTAAGAACACATATATATAGTTGCAACTATATACCAACAAATTAGACAACTATATACCAACAAATTAGACAATCTGGAAGAAATGGAAGCATTCCTAGATACATACAAACTACCAAAAGTGAACCAGGAAGAAAAAGAAAACCTGAACAGACCCATAACCAGCAAGGACAATGAAGCAGCAATCAAAAATCTCCCAACAAACAAGAGCCCAGGGCCAGATGGCTTCCCAGGGGAATTCTACTAAACATTTAAAGAATTAATATAGATTCTTCCAAAACTGTTACAAAAAACAGAAATAGAAGGAAACCTCCCAAACTCAATTTATGAGGCCAACATTACCTTGATCCCAAAACCAGACAAAGACCCCACCAAAAAGGAAAATTACAGACCAATATCCCTAATGAACATGGATGCAAAAATTCTCACCAAAATACTAGCCAAAAGGTTCCAACAGTACGTTAAAATGATTATTCACCATGACCAACGGAGATTTATTGCTGCAAGGCTGGTTCAACATCAACAAATCAATGTGATACAATACATTAATAAAAGAAAGAACAAGAACCATATGATATGCTCAATAGATGCAAAAAAAGCATCTGACAAAATACAGCATTCTTTCTTGATTAAAACTCTTCACAGTATAGGGATAGCAGGTATATACCTTAATATCATCAAAGCCATTCATGAAAAATCCACAGTGAATACCCTTCTCAATGGGGAAAAACTGAGATCTCTTCCCCTAAGGTCAGGAACATGGCAGGGCTCCACTATCACCACTGATATTCAACATAGTACTAGAAGTCCTAGCGTTAGCAATCAGACAACAGTGAATTATTGGGACTTTATCAAGATCAAAAGCTTTTGGGGCGCCTGGGTGGCTCAGTTGGTTAAGCAACTGCCTTCGGCTCAGGTCATGGTCCCAGAGTCCTGGGATCGAGTCCCACATCGGGCTCCCAGCTCCATGGGGAGTCTGCTTCTCCCTCTGACCTCCCCTCTCATGCTCTCTCTTACTCTGTCTCTCTCACAAAATAAATAAATAAATAAAAATCTTTTAAAAAATAAAAAAAATAATAAAAAAAAAGATCAAAAGCTTTTGCATAGCAAAGGAAAACAGTCAACAAATCCAAAAGACAGCCAACAGAATGGGAGAAGATATTTGCAAATGACATATCAGATAAAGAGCTAGTATTTAATATCTATAAGAACTTATCAAACTCAACACCCAAAGAACAAATAATCCAGTCAAGAAATAGGAAGACATGAACAGACACTTCTGCAAAGAAGATATCCAAATGGCCAATAGACACATGAAAAACTACTCAACATTACTCGGCATCAGGGAAACACAAATCAAAACCTCAATGAGATAATGCCTCACACCAGTCAGAATAACTAAAATTAACAAGTTAGGAAATGACAGATGTTGGCAAGGATGTGGAGAATGGGGAACCCTCCTACACTGCTGGTGGGAATGCAAGCTGGTGCTGTCACTTTGGAAATCAGCATGGAGGTTCCTCAAAAGGTTGAAAATAGAACTACCCTATGACCCAGCAATCACACTACTGGGTATCTACCCTAACGATACAAAGGTAGCGATCCAAAGGGGCACGTGCCCCCAAGTGTTTAGAGCGGCAATATCCACAATAGCTAAACTATAAAGAGCCTTGATGTCCATCGACAGATGAATGCAAAAAGATGTGATACACACACACACACACACACACACACACACACACACACACACAGGAATATTATGCAGCCATCAAAAAATGAAATCTTGCCATTTGCAACAAGGACAGAAATAGAGGGTATTATGCTAAAGCAAAATAAGTCAATCAGAGAAAGACAATTATCACATGATCTCACTTATATGAGGAATATGAGAAATAAGGCAGAAGATCACAAAGGAAGAGAGGAAAAAAATGAAACAAGACAAAACCAGAGAGGGAGACAAACCATAAGAGACTCAATCTCAGGAAACAAAGAGAGGGTTGCTGGAGTGGAGGAGGGTGGGGAGGTGGGGTAGCTGGGTGACGGACACTAGAGCATATGAGCTAGTGAATTGTGTAAGACTGATGAATCACAGACCTGCACCCCTGAAACAAGTAATATAATACATTATATGTTAATTTAAAAATTAATTAAAAAATAAAAGTGAAGTAATGTAATTCACATGTATTTGTAGAATTCAAATACACATTTGATTTCATTAAAGAATAACATGAATAAAAGCAGGTGAGATGAGATCTAAATAAGCACATAAATAATGACTAATTTAATTATCATAACAGCTAGACAAGATAAGTATAATCATTATCTTTATTTTATAAACAAAGAAACTGAGACATAAGGAGGTTAAAGTGATTTGCTGGTATATGGTAGTGTCAGCATTTGAATCCAGGCTCCAGGGTCCATTTTTTCAATCACCATACTAAACTACATTTTTCAAACAAAACAAAGTACATGTGTTTATATAATTTACATCTAGTGTATTTACATCTAGTACAAATTTTACATCTAGTACATCTAGTACATTTGCATGTATTTATACTTCTGGAAATAGATTCAGTAAGTTGACTTCTACCTAGTGTGTTCTTTTTCCTTCAGACATTAAGAAGAATGCAAAACATCAGTTACTGATAAATTACTAACCATTTTCCTATTAGATATTTAAAAAAGTAAATATCTCTTGTTTAAAATATTTACAATATATAGCAACACTCTGCCTCTGACATATGACTGCCATTTTGAAATAACCACTGTACAAAAGCATATTACAATAAAAATGTATGCACACATACATAGGAATACTACTTTTTTGGTATTTTACTTTTTATACTTTTTTAATTATGTAAATTAGCCAACATACAGCACATCATTAGTTTTTGATGTAGTGTTCAACTAATTACTTTCTTAAAAAGAAACTGCACCATTAGAAATTACACCAGATACTAAAATATCATGCAAGAACTTTGAAATAATAATTACATACCTAATTTTCCCCTGTTCTGTCAAGTCTCCATCACTATGCAATATTGTAGTTAGCAATCTTAAGGTAGATGTTCCTGATTTACTGTGATTATTTTTCATTCCAAGAAGCCATCGAACCATCATTTTAATAGCCTGAATCTATTTAAAAGACAAATTAACAAATAGAACATTACTACATTTTAAAGAAATTCTGTATCAACCTTAAATAAAATGAAATGGTTTTAACGGATGCTTTTTAAGAAAAGTAAAGGAAAAAAGAGTCATTCTTTTCTTTATATATCAAGATAACTGAATGTCTTAAAGATGTTTTACCCTCCCACCCATGCAATTGACAAATGAATGATTTAACTACAGACTGGTTCTTTTTGTTTTTTTAATGTTTCCCCATCATAAACTCTGTTCTTTAGAACCCACAGTAAAATGTTAACTTCCCTAGTCAGAAAACTTAACTTCTCAACTGCAAATTATATTCCATTTTTGTGCTATATTTTATAATTATGAAGTACTTAAAATTAAGTACTTCAAACCCTGTTATTGCCTCTAATGTTTCTAACAACCCTTTTTGATGGGGTGCATATTACCTCTTTTTCACATATTATCTTAGCTTTCAACAGATCTATGTCTTAGCAGCTAAGTGGGTCTTGAACAGTGGCATGTGGCAGACACTCTTCAGATCCCTTTTCTGGGCCATTTATTAAGCATAAGCTTAACTGCAGGAGTCCTGCCTTCTAGTCCAGAGTTGCTTGACCTACACAAAACTGCTGCTTGACACCAACAGGTGTCAAGGTTGAGAAAACAGGTTTATACTGGAACTCAGAAGTATCAAGCATCATTCCATCAGCTACTCTACAGGTCTGCAGAAACAGTATTAGCATCTGAAACCGGAATAATATAACAAAGTAGTTCCTAATATAAAATATAAACCAGTACACGCATATATACATGACTGGATTTATAAGAAACTACAACGAGAGAAACAGTATTTAATATATTTGTTCCCGGCCTACACACCTTGGACAGTGGATTGAGATGAGGTCTACATGACAGACTATAGATCATTTTAGTAAATCAATACTCTCTACACTAGTGATAAGCAGTTTTTACCTATTACTTCTAATTCAAGGACTAACAGGTTGAACTTTTTTAAAAATCAAAATAAAAGTTTTATCAATTCCCACGGAAAAGATAGTCTTAAAACCTGAATGATCATTTTTACTTAACAGGAGAATGTACACAAGAGACCAGGCAATGTCTTTCACCCTTAAAAGGTTGATAACTAAGAAGCAGCAACTGGAGGCAGTTTCAAGCACTTTTTTTTTCCCCCAAATCAGATTATGTGCAGCTTCCTATAGGGCCTCAGGTTTCTCATTATTGCCTTACACTCTCAGAGCACTTGGGATGATGTCATACAATAAATATAAAAACTTGGGTGATTTTAATAGCTATATCTTTACAACAGGAATAAAAATTTTAACACTTTAATGATAATACAATCTGGTGGATATATTGATATATTAAAATAAATAGATATATGCATATCACTCACTTTGACCATTGTCTCAGGAGAAACTTCTTCATCTGGAACCCAAAGCTTAGTTGTCTTTTTTCCTGGGAGCTAAATAAAAATGAAGGACTTTAAAAAATATATTAGAATTTTCATGTTTAATTATTATTTAGTGAGTGAATGAAATCTTTACCTTCTACAGTGACAGTCATTACAGATCACTAAAATACCTCATCTATTTTACAAAAAGGGTGAAAGACTTATCTTCACTAGTACCCACATAAAGCACTTACACATCCATCAGCAATTGGTTCTTTTCAGGTGTGAGGTAGGACTGACTTTAACCTCTTACATATATTTCCTTACTTAGCCTTTGAGACTAATGATTCAATTATTTAAGGAGGCTGGCAAGGAGCAACAAAAAAATCAATACAGCAAAAAAGCATAGTTCTTAAACAAGGGAAAGGGTATATACAAAAAATCCTGAGCAGAAGAAAAATTAGAAAGGTTAGCAGTTGACTGTAAGAAAACAAGATGCATTAGTATCTTTGTACCTAAATCCCACCAAAATGGCAACACACACACACAAACAGACACACACAGCAGGGCTGGAAAACAAAAAGGGTCAAAAAGAAGGCCAGAACCTTTAGAATAATTTTAAAAATGCAAAATATACAGTAAAAATATTAACAAGGCTAGGTTCACATCTCCATAAAAAGCAGAGAACAGAAACATTTTCCCAAAAAGTTAGATTCTTTTTTTTTTTTTTTCAGCACAATCACAGCATAATTCTGAGATGATAGAGCACAGGTATTTCACGATGTGCATTTACAGTTTAAGCCAGGAAATTAAAGCAAGGTGACAAAAGAGCCGAACTCAATCTTGGAACACTGGAGATCTAGTGTACTGCCAGCTGACTGGAGTGACTTCCAAAAGCAGCCTGGGAAACAAATCAAATAGCAGCTCAGGTAACCCTCTGGCAATAGGATAGGTAGCCCCAACATCTGGAAGGCAAACTCATCAAACACATACAGTTTAGGATGCATTTCCATTGAGAAGTGCCTTTGAAGTAAAAAGTAGAAATAATGAAAAAACAATCACATTAGAAACGTTCTGATGAAATTTCTGAACTAAGAATATTAAAACGATCCTCAAAGATTCTATGGGGGAACCTTCCAAATAAGAAGCAAGAATCAGATCAACTTCAGATTTCTCAGCTACAAGACACGATGCCAAAAAACAATAATCTGGATTTTCTGCAGCCAAGTACCCTGAAACACAGGATTCTAGTACTCAAGAATAAGGGAAAAAATATTTTTAGCAAGCTAGGACAGAGAGAAAGTTTCCAAATTATAAGCCATTTTGAAAGAATTATTCAAAGATATACTCCACTAAAATATTTAATTCATAAGAAAAAATTCAAATAGCATATATTATTACAAAATGGAAAGTTATTATAAATAAAACCAACAGACTATCAGATGCTTCAAAGATAATAATATAAAACCAAAACAGATGCAACAAAACCAATGACAGAGAAAATCTAAAAATAATAGGATGAAACAATATACTAGTCAAGATAATAAAAAACATGAAATGGGCTACGGATTTAATTGGGATGCTGGTATAAACAGGATATTGAAGTATTTTTTTAAAATCTTATTCCACAGTAAGTTATAAAATTAATGAACATTTGGACAACCAGCAGAATAGTACCAAAATAAATCTAAACAAAAGTGATTTAAAAAAAATAAAAGAGTAGAGATTGAAAACTTTACCACCACAGAAGATTTGAATATACCACTTTGAAAAAAACCTGGTAGATGAAGTAGAGATGAAAAATGATAAGCAGAGGAAGCACATATAGAAATATAAGGAAATTAATATATAGATAAAATATTCAAGGATTAGAAAATAATCAAAACTGGAATTCTTTAAAAAAAAAAAAAAGATTTATTTTGGAGTGAGAGAGAGAACACACATGCATGCAGGTGTGGGAGGCAGGGGGAGAGGGAGATGGAGAGACTGATGCCCTGAGCACAGCTTGATGTGGGGCTCAAACCCACAACCTTGAGATCATGACCTGAGCAGAAACCAAGAGTTGGAAACTCAACCAACTGCATCATCCTGTTTTGAAAGAAGATGAAAACTATAAAATAATTCTCCAAATCAACCACAAACATAAAATGCAATTTAAAAAAAAATCAAAGTACCTAACAAAGTTGTACAAGAATAATTTTTTGAATTTTCTTTACAAAGAAAATTGCAAAACTTTAATGAAAGACATCTTGTAGATGAGCAAACAAAGCAATGGTAAAGAATAGATGCTATACATCCTATGACAGGTAACAATAAGAGGATTGAAAGAAAGAAAGGTTACTCAGTAACTTTTGATAGGAAATTTGGTTAAGTCTTATGGAAGTAAAAAGAAATGAAATCCTTAAGACACAGCACACAAACAAACAAATCAATTCCAGATGGATTAAATTTTTTAAGTGTGAAAAGAAAATCTCAAGACTTTCAGACCATATGGGAGACTATTTTTATGAAACTAGAGTAGGGAAGGATTTCTTAAGGATGTAAAAACCACTAACTACAAAAGAATGATCAATTTAGCTATATTAAAATTAATAATTTTTGTTCAAAGGACACCATAAATGAAAAGGACACACCATAAATGAGAGTTTATGCCTTTTTATGAAGTTTTTGCAACATATACCTGAAAAAGTATGTATAAGGATTACCTATGAGAAAAAGACAAAAAGCCTGGAGAAAAAAGGCAAAAGACCTCAAAAGAAATTTCAGAAAGAGGCAACATGAATGGTGACAAGACATAAAAACTTAATTAGTAACCAGGAAATGCAAATTAAGACCATTATGAGACACTATTTTCCAACTTTTAGATGGGCAAAAATTAAAAGATCTGACACTAATAGGTACAATATACTGCTAATAAAAAATAAGTTTTAACAATGATCTTGAAAAGTAATTTGGGAATAAAATGAAAAGTTAAATGTGTGTACACACTGTTATTCATAATTTTCACTTGTATAAATATAACCTAGAGAAATTCTTGCTCATATGCATCATGCAGCCTCTCTAAGAACGTTCACAGGAACACTACTCCAAAGAGTAAAGAAATGGAAATATTTCAAATGTCCACTAAGAGAATAAATATAAGAAATTTCACACAGTGTTAATATAATACACAGTAATGAATCACGTACAGCTAGATGCAGTAACAAAGGAAGGTTATTCAAAGAAACAAACGTGTAATGATAAAGGCAAGTCAGCCAAGAATATATATGGTATAACTCATAAACCTCAAGAATAAGCAAAACTAAACCAAATATGTTATTCAGAGACATACACGTGCCAAAGTGGTGTTTTGTTCTTGTTAGGGAATAGTAAACCCCAATTCAACACACAAGTTACCTGGGGCAGAGAAGAAACAAAAAGAAAAGTCTGGAGCATAATAAACCAGGAACTAACCGTACACAAATGTTCACTGTATTATTATAAAACAAGTTACACAAATGTTAAATATATATTCCTTTGTACATACCAAATATAACATTAAAATAAGACAAATTAATGGGTTAATAGAGGTGAAAGTTCTGTTCTGACAAGAGCTGATTAGGTTTTTTTTGAACCAAATTTCCATGGAATAAATGGAAAGAGTGGATAAAAGATCTTTTTAAAAATCAGTCTGAAGGTGATAAAAGAGCTACCACAGCAGTGAGAATTTGCCGGGCAAAGTTTCAAAAGGGGAATGAAATCAAGATTTGAGTCTGGCCCTAGGACTGCTTTTCTCATACAAATGATAACTGATTCTGAAAGTGAAAGAGACTTAACAGGTTGAACAACATCTGCATCACTGTCACAGAGCAGGAAGGAAAGAAACTGGAATTCTGGGTCCAATAAAGAACAGAGTCCCTCAGAGTTCTGGGTGGCTCCCTAACAAATATACCCTACACATAAAGGTAACCAGAAAAAGAATCAGGCTGTCAAAAACTGAAGCCCAGTTTCCAGTTAGTGCACTCTTGCCTGGACCAAACTGATCTGACAATAGCTCAACTACCTGTCAGAAGGAAAGTTAAGTCACCTCCAGAAGAATTACAAAATCATTCAGGGCCTCAAATTATCTGAACATTTTTCACAGGCAAAGTCTACCATGCAATCAAAGTAACATGCATGTAAGAAAAGATGTGACCAAAAAATAAGAGAAAAAAAACAGACAAGACAAAGAGCCACAGGAGGTCTAGAAAGTAAGGCTGATATAAACTTCAACATAATTAAAGAAATTCAACAATTCAATGACAAGACAGAATTCTGGCAGGGAATTAAAAGCTCTATTAAAAACTACAAAGAAATTATAAAATTGAAATATAAAATAAGTGCAATTAAGAATTCAGTGCATGGGTTTAACATAGGATTAGGCAAATCTGTAGAGTGAATTAGTAAACTCAAATGCAGGTCAGAAGAAAACAAAATGATGCATGAATGGGGGGAAAGTACATAAAGGTGTCAAACAGCTGGATCACAGCAAAAGAAATTGTATGTTTTTACGTGTATACTTAAAATTGCAGTAAGAGAGGAAAGAGAATATGATATAAAAATTATTCAGAACTTTTACAAGACTTCAAAGCTGTACATTCAAGAAGAGCTACATGCCCCAAGTAGGATAAATACAAAGAAAAGCACACCCAGACACATCATCGTGAAACTGGGACCAATGCAAAACAGAAAAGATTAAAAGCATTCAAAGCAAAAGGAAAACCTTCAAAGGAACTCAGACTGTCAGACAATTTCAAGAGAAAAGGTAAGGAAATGGAAGATAATGGTATAATATTTTTAAATTACTGAGGGAGGAAATATACCAGGCTAGAATTCTAAACCTGAAGAAAATATCCTTTAAAAAATGAAGGCAAAAACAAGACATTTTCAGGCAAATAAAAACCGAGAGACTGCATTAGCAGTAATCCACACTAAAAGAAATACTTCTTTTAATTCTTCAAGTGTAAAGAAAATCATCACACAGACAAAAAGGAATGAAAAAATAAGAGAAATGGAAAAGATGTTGGTAAGTCTAAATAAAAATTAACTGTAGAAAATATAATAGTGATGGTCCTGTGTGAACAAAACCACAAAAAGCATCAGGAAATAAAGGGAATTAAAGTATGCTCAGGTTCCTAAAATACTGAACCTGCTGTCCTGAAAGTTTAAAACAGACTAATCGATACTGGCCTTCAGAACTCAAGGGAGAATGCTGTATCCTCTAGGACAACTACTAAAAGAATAAGAAAATGTAAAAACCAAGTCACTAAAGGGGGAAATGGAATAAAAATATTTAATCAAAAACAAGGAAAGAGGGCACCTGGGTGGCTCAGTCATTAAGTGTCTGCCTTCAGCTCAGGTCATGATCCCAGGGTCCTGGGATCGAGCCCTACATCGGGCTCCCTCCTCAGCGGGGAGCCTGCTTCTCCCTCTCCCACTGCCCCTGCCTGTGTTCCCTCTCTCACTGTGTCTCTCTCTGTCAAATAAATAATAAATTAAAACAAACAAACAAGCAAACAACAACAACAAAAAAAAAAAAAAACAAGGAAAGAGGGGCGCCTGGGTGGCTCAGTGGGTTAAGCCTCTGCCTTCGGCTCGGGTCATGATCTCAGGGTCCTGGGATCAAGCCCTGCATCGGGCTCTCTGCTCAGCCTCTGCCTGCCTACTTGTGATCTTTCTCTGTCAAATAAATAAATAAAATCTTAAAAAAAAAAAAAAAAAGGAAAGAAAGAAGAATAAAATGAATACAGAACTGACAGAACAAACTGAAAATAAAAACCAGACAGTGAATTAACTCAAATCACTATTTACATTACATGTAAACAGACTATTATAAATAAAAGACGAAGTTGAAAGAATGTATGCCAGAACTACATTGAGTGCAGTGTCATATATATGCCATTTAGATGAAGTTTTCAAGTCCTCTATTGGGTACTATTAGTCCATCCACCCCTCTAAGACTGAGAAGAAGACAAAAATGTCCACTATCACCACTTCTATTGTTTTGAAGGTCCTAGCCAAAGCATGAGGAAGAAAAAAAAAATAAAAGGCACTAAGAATGGAAAAAAAAAAGCTGTCTTTATGAACAAATGACATGACTGTGAAAAAAAGAGAAAATCCCCCAAATGCAAAAACTAGTAGAATTAAAAACTGCCTTTAACAAGATTCTAGGATAAAAGTCAATATAAAAATGAAATGACTTCATATCTACATGCCAACAAAATGCAGTTAGAGAAAATAAGTATTAAAAATCTTATTATTTGTAACGGCCTCGAGCAACATAATATACCTAGGAACATATTTAAGAAAGCTAAGACATTTACACAGAAACTTAGAAACATTACCCAGGGAAATCAAAGACTAAGACATACACAATCTTCATGAAACAGAAAGCTCAGGATTGTAATACC
Source organism: Martes martes (assembly GCF_963455335.1). Classification (NCBI taxonomy): domain Eukaryota; kingdom Metazoa; phylum Chordata; class Mammalia; order Carnivora; family Mustelidae; genus Martes; species Martes martes. Next base: position 69,910,744 of record NC_137890.1, read on the forward strand.
ATGTTCACAGAGTGAAAGGCAGTATTATAATGATGATGACTAAAATTTATAATTCATCACCAGCCCTATCAAAATTCCAGCCAGTTATGTATAGTATGTTGGGTTAGAGTGGTAAAGGGAGAAGTGACAAGCTGATTCTAAAATGCAGACAGGGGATGCCTGGGTGGCTCAGTCCATTAAGCGGCTGCCTTTGGCTCTGGTCATTATGCCAGCATCCTGGGATCAAGTCCCAATCGGGCTCCTTGCTCTGCGGGGAGCCTGCTTCTCCCTCTGCCTCTGCTTGCCACTCTGCTTGCCTGTACTCCCTCTCTCTGACAAATAAATAAATAAAAATCTAAAATGCAGACAGAAACAAAACATAATAAAACAATTTAGATAGAAATGCAAAAAGCTAACAATAGCCAAAATAATCCTGAAAAAGATGATGATGACAATGAAGCAGCAGTAATAGCAGCAATAGCAGCAGTTGTCACTGAAGGCATCTATAAGGCTTAAGCTACTAGATATCAAAACCTGTCAAAGAACTCTTGAGAAAGAACAACAAAGCTGGATATATCAGATTCCCAGATTTTAAACTATACTACAAAACTACAGTTATCAAAACAGTATGGTACTGGCATGAAAACAGACACAGAGATCAACAGAATAGAACAGGGAGCTCAGATATAAACCCATGTACATGTGGCCAATTCATCTATGACACAGGAGGCAAGAATATACAATGGGGAAAGGACAGTATTTCAATAAAGAGTATTGGGAAAACTGGACAGCTACATGCAAAAGAATGAAACTGGACCACAATCCTACACCACACACAAAAACAAATTCAAAATGGACAAAGATTTGGATATAAGACCTGAAATCATAAAACTTCTAGAAAACACAAGTCTTTGACATCAGTCTTATCAATGTTTTTTGAAAGGTCTCCCCAGGCAAGGGCAACCAACACTAAAATAAACAAATGGACTATTATCAAACAAAAAATCTTTTCCACAGCAAAGGAATCAACAAAAAAGAAAAGGCAACATACTGAATGGGAGAAGATATTTGCAAATCATACATCAGATAAGGGGTTAATATCCAAAATATATAAAGAATTTACACTACTTGATAGCAAAACACACAACTCAATTAAATAATGGGCAGAGGGGGTGCCTGGGTGGCTCAGTCAGTTAAGTGTCTGCCTTGGCTTCAGGTCATGATCCTGGAGTCCCAGGATAGAATCCCACATTGGGCTCTCTGCTCAGTGGGGAGTCTGCTTCTCCCTATGACCCTTCCCCCTCTTGCACTTTCTCTCTCACTCTCTCTCAAATAAATAAAATTTTTAAAAAATGTTAAAAAAATAATGGGCAGAGGGCTTGAATAAACAATTTTTCCAAAGAAGACATACAAATAGATGGCCTACCAGCACATGAGAAGATGCTCAACATCACTAATCGTCAATGAAATGCAAATCAAAACCACAATGAGCTATAACCTCACACCTATCAGACTGACCAGTATCAAAGATACATGGAATAGACTGGTAGGTGCCAAAGGCAGGGGTAGGTGGGCAAGATGGCTGAATAGGGTCAAAGGTACAAAATTCCAGTTATAAAATAAAAAGTCATGGAATGGAATGTATAGCACGGTGACTACAGTCATTGCGTATTGGTAAGTTGCCAAGAAGAGTAAATCCTTATATTAGATTTTCCACAGGGGGGGAAAAATTATAACTGTGTGGGGATGGATAGTTATTGTGGTGATCGCTTCACAATATATAAAATAATGAATCATTATATTATACACATCAAACTAATATAACGTTATGGCTCAGTCAGTCAGGCGTCTGCCTTCAGCTTGGGTGGTGATCCCAGGATCCTAGGATTGAGTCCCACATGGGGCTCCTTGCTCTGTGGGGAGCCTGCTTCCCCCTCTGCCTGCCGTTTCCTCTGCTTGTGCACTCTCTCTCTCTCTCTGCGACAAGTAAATGAATAAAATATTTTTTAAAATGTTATATGTCAATTATATCTCAATAAAAAAGATTAAAAGACAACTTAAAAGACAACCTACAGAATGGAAGAAAACATATGCAAACCACGTATCTGACAAGAGACTTGTATCCAGAATATATAAAGAACTATTCCCACTCAACAAAAATACAACTGTAAAAAATGAGCAAAGGACTTGTATAGTCTTTGCCCCAAAAAGATATAAAAATGGCTAATAAGTACATCAAAAGATGCTCAGCATCATTAGAGAAATGCAAATCAAAACCACAATGAGATATCACTTCATGCTCGCTAGAACAGCTATAATCAAATTAACAGAAAATAAATTGGCGAGGATGAGGAGAAATTAGAACTTTCATACACTGCTGGTAGGAAGGTAAAATGGTATAGCCTCTGTGGAACGATATGTCAGTTCCTCAAAAAGTTAAACATAGAATTGCCATATAATCCAGCAAAGATATATACCTAGGATTATACCTAAAGAACTAAATACAGGTATTCAAACAAATACTCAAACACAAAATTCACAGCAGCACTTTCCACAATATTCATAAGGTGGAAACAACCCAAATGTCGATTGGTGAATGAATGGATAAACAAATTGTGATAAATATGTACAACAGAATATTATTCAGCCATAAAATGGAATGAAATACTGATACATGGTACAATGTGGATGAACCTCAAAAATATTATGTAAGTGAAAGAAGAGTGACACAGAAAGTCATATTGTATGATTCCTTTTATAAGAAATATTCAGAATAGTTAAATCCATTAAGACAGACAGGAGATTGGTGGTTGCCCAGCCTGGGGGAAATGAGGTATAACCGCTTAATGAAAATGATCTGGAACTAGACAGAGGTGGTGGTCACAAAAACTGTGAATGTACTAAAATGTGACTAAACTGTATACTTTAAAATGATTAATTTTATGTTATGTGAATTTCACCTCAATTTTTAAAAAAATTGCAGCAGGGAAGACAGTCTTTTCAATAAATGGTGGGGTCAGATGGAAATAAAATAATGAATCCTGACATTTACCACATACAAAAATCAATCCTAAATAGATTATATAGCTAAATGTGAAAGTAAATAAACAAAGCTTCTAGAGCAATACTGTCTAACAGAACTTCAAGATGGTGGAAATTTTCTGCACTGTCCAACACTAGCAATATGTGGCTAGTGAGCACTTGAAATGTGTGAATACATTTCCAGTTATATTTAGTTCAAATTTAAATAGCTACATGTGGTTAGAGGCTTGTATATTACCATACTTCTAGAAAATAATATAGGGACTACTTTCACAACCTTGGGGTAGGTGAAAAAAGACAAGGTTAGTATTAACTAAAAAGAAAATAATGGGCTTTGTTAAAACTAAGAACTTCCTTTTTTAAAATTTTTTAAAAGATTTTATTTATTTGAGAGAGAGCACATAAGTAGGGAGTGGGAGGGGCAGAGGGACAGGGAAAAGCAGGCTCCCTGTTGAGGAGGGAGCCCAATAAAGAACTTGATCCCAGGACCCGAGATCATGACCTGAGCTGAAGGCAGATCACTTAACTGACTGAGCCACCCAGAAGCCCAAATTAAGAACTTTTGTTCATCAAAAAATGCCATTAAAAGAGTGAGAGAGCAAATCACAAAGTGGGAAAAGATATCTGCTAAACATACTGCCAACAGGATACATAAGGGACTCTTATGAGTGAATAAAAGAGAGACTGACAATTTAAAAGAAAAATGTGGAAGAGGCTTAAGCAGACAGTTAACAAAAGAGGATAGCCAAAATATCAATACATATATGAAAAAGTGCCTAAGGGCATACTATTCATTACACATTCACGTAATAGCAAAAAAGTTAAAGACTGGCATATCTAGTACACTCAAGGGAACGGTACAACTAGAACTCTCATTCAGCACATATAAGAATGTTAACTGGTATAATCACTTTGAAAAATAATTTGGCAAGAAAAGAAAAGAAAAGAAAAAAGGGAGGGAGGGAGGGAGAAGAAAACAAAGAAAAACAATTTGGCAAAATTTACTAAAACAACTCATACAGGAGTGCCTGGTTAGCTTAATCGGTTGAGTGTCTGACTCTTGGTATTGACTCAGGTCATGATCTCAGGGTTGTGAGATCGAGCCCTGTATTGGGCTTCTCAATCAGCAGGGAGTCTGACCTGTCTCCTTCCCCTTCTCCCCCTTCCCTAACTCATGCCTGGGCGTACACCCTCTCTAAAATAAATAAATAAATCTTTAAAAGAAAAATAAGACAACTTAACATACTCTAAGATACAACAATTACACTACAACAGAAATGTACATATTAATGCACAAAATGATACATAAAAGAGTATTTGTTAACAACAACAGGCATTTAACATCGGAAATAACCTAAATGTCTAGCAACAGAACAGATTCATGGTATATTTATGAACAATGGAATACTATACAGCAACAAAAGTATAGCAGCCAGTACTGCTATACACAACAGGATGGATTTATCTCACAATGGAGAATAAATTGGGAATAAATAAATAAATAAAGTAATATTATATTTTATATGTTATATATTTATATCATATATTAAATATATATTTATATTATAAATAAATTCATTATATTTATCATAAATATGTGTTTATATTCATTATATTTATCATAAATATGTATTCATTATATTTATTCTATTTATCATAAATTCATTATATTTATCATAAATATGTATTTATGATAAATATAATGAACATATTTATAATATATTTATCATAAATACATTTATGATATATATGATATAAATTATTTATATACTTATCATATATAAAATATATAAATATACATATTTTGTATACATGAATATGTATATTTATATATAAATATATAATATATAATTAAATATAAATAAACATAAAATATTTAAAAATAAATAAAAATGGGAGAATGGGAGGGATAATAACAAGAAAAAGACACAGGGGCTTTGGGGGCTGGTAATCTGACCAACTGTCAGTTGGTCAAAAATCTTAATTTTGGGGGCACCTGGGTGGCTCAGTGGGTTAAAGCCTCTGCCTTCAGCTCAGGTCATGATCTCAGGGTCCTGGAATCGAGCCCTGCATTGGGCTCTCTGCTCAGTGGGGAGCCTGCTTCCCCCTCTCTCTCTCAGCCTGCCTCTCTGCCTGCTTGTGATCTCTGTCAAATAAATAAATAAAATCTTTAAAAAAAAAAAATCTTAACTTTGTGGTAAGTCAATGAACCATAGCCTTAAAAAGTGTATATTTTTCTGATACATTTCATCTCAACAAATTTTTTTCACTAAAGAAAACACAGTAAAGATCCAGAAAATTTTAAACACATGATTAGCATACATGACCTAAAGAACATGAAATACCATACTTAGGGGAAGAAAAGTGAGGGACACAGCTAAAGAACACAGCCACAGCCACAGATGTAGGTAATTAACACAGGAGCTACGTGTCTTAAATTACAGGGCCCTAGTCAACTAATGTTAAACAGCCACAAATCATTAGAGATCTAATACATACAATTATCTCGACTATTATCCCCATAAACTATTTTCCATAACAAATTTGTTTAAAAGTGTTAATAGTATTAAATTAATATAAGAATGACAGATATGAAACACGTAGTAATACAGATATATACTGCAAGAATTATAACTGTATTTTAGGAGAAACTTTATCTTATACTTCTTTTAATTCACCAAAGAACTCAGTATAGTGCTAGCACACTATAGACACAAAACTGATAGTTATATATGTTGTCTGCACATGCACGTTTATGTGTGTAGGTTTGTGTGAATACACATAAATATGCACACACATACATACAACCCCATGTGACTGTAAGGCGTCAGTTCTCCCACATCCAAACAAGCACTGCCCCAAAGACAAACGGAAGACAGACAAAATCACTATTTCTTTCCTTATGTTTTCTCCCAATCTCTTCTAATGCTCTACTATATGAAGGGAAAGAAAGAACTATTGTCATGACAACCATACTGTGAACTAGCTTGTCAGTCTTCACGTTTTTTTAAAATAGATGTCATTAATAAAGTTAACCTACTGTAAAGATGAAAAAGAACCAAATGATACTTTGTATTTATCAAGGAATGCACTGCAGGTTACAGGCCTATGCTCAACTATAGAGATGTTTCCATGTTGTTTTAATTCTAATGGAGGTAACAACAGCATGTTAAAAAAAGACAGGAAAACCTAAAAGAAGGCAGGTAAATGGAAGTGTTATTTCCATCATTTCACTTCTCCCTTTGTTGAATAAAAAATTTTAGAAGAAAACAATGTGAAGAACACAAGTCTAAATAATATCAATTACCCGATCATTCATGAGAAGATCTTTCACAATGAAAGTAGCTACCAAGGACTTCAAAGGAGCAGCAAATTGATCAGGTGCAAGGAGAGCAATATGCCCAATAGTAACCAACGGTGTTATAAGATGTTCCAGGTTGCTTGGATCTAGGCTCTTATGCAGAGGCTGAAAATGAGAAAAGGAAAACACATTCAACTCTATGAATATGCAAATAAACTATTCACGTATTTCATGTTCAAATATTTAAAAAAATTACAAAAGTTTCAAGACGTATACATGGTGTAAGTAGTAGCTTAAGCTTACATTTAAACTCCTATAGGTTATTTATGTTTAAAAGGCATCACATTTAAATATTGTCAGTTTTTGCCCAAGTCGTATCTTAGCAGTAGATAAAAAAAAAAAAAAACTTCAGCATGGAGAATCATATTATGTATATTTTATGACTACAAACATGAACATGGGAAACTGCTAGGGCTCACCAATATCCACTTTTGTTCTACTTCCTGGGCAAAAGGACGCCTATACATACACACAGCATCATCTGCAGCTAGATGAGAATATGTGAATAAACTCTGGTTAACAGACTGTCAGTACAAGTGAGGTACGCGTGCCTGCACTGAGGCAAGTATGAGAAGTGTATCTTCTCTGTGTTCTCTCTCTTTACTCACTGGCAGGCTTAATACCAAAGGATCCAGTGAGACTTAAAGAGAAGCCAATTGTCAAAAAAAAGTCTATGTGCCTAAACCACTGATTAGAATGCAATCCAAACACCCAAGGGGACTTTTTTTCAGGAGCCAGAAATAAGCTTTTATTATAGAGAGTCACATGCATTCTTGTGGATTTTTGTAGCATCAAATATTAAGTACCATAACTAATGAAATTTTTATTTTTCTGATAGAAAACTCTATCATTAATACACATTTTGCCATGACAAAAGAATGAGACTCTTCATATACCCATATAGAATAATATCTAAAATGAAATATTAAATTTTTAAAATAGAGAAGTCAGAAGAGTGACTATAGTATAATATCACTGGCATAAACAAAGAGGGAAGGGGACAAAATGTAAGTGTGTGAGTGTGTATGTGTGTGTGTCTGTGTGTGTGCATGCACGTGCACATACATATGTGTATTATATTACTTATATGTGAATAAATACTGTCCAGAAAAGTATATTAGAAACTGGTAACAGATTACCTCTGGGAATGAGAACTGGGTGGCTAGGGATACAGGGCTGAGGTGGAGGAGAAACTTACTATTTTACTATTTGGATTTATTTTGTGTGTTTTCATTTGGGAGCAAGTAAATACATCATCAAAAATTTTAGTGACACTTAATAGAGTCGATGCTGTCCTCCCATACCAAACACCAAGAATTCTAGGCTTGAAAAACAATACTAAATTGTTCTTCCCCAACATCTTAGGGTAATGTGAGGCTTCTTTTAGTCAAAAGCATATTTAAATAAGTTTGCTTCTTGCTATTCTTGATGACTTCCCTTAATACTTCCATTGTACACCTAAATGCCAGCTTGTTTAGATTATGAATAAAAATATGACCATGTAGTTTTTTTCAATAGTGAGTGTGATAATTTTACACAATAAGGTAATAAAGTCATTTCTGGAAAAGCAGTATTAATAGTCAGACCCTGGATTAATAGTAATCTCATGAAGGCCAGACAGATCTATAAAATCTTTTCTCAGAAAGCTAGCAAACCTGTATATTATAGCAAAGGGTTACAGATTAGGTTATGGTAAAGATAAAACAAAATATCAGATATGTAATATCAAAATGAAAATAAAAGTACCCTACAAATTCAAGTTACTATCAGCATTACCCTACTCCTCATCACCACTGAAAGGAACTGAAAGAAGATTAATCAAGAAAAACAAAAGCTTTCTAAATCAACATGAATTCATTAAAGTCATTCTGATATACAAAAACAGACCACAAAAAAATCTCCATTCCACAATGCACAAAATTTAAAATAAATTATTTACTACATACAGCAAGATGATATATGATAAAGACAACTACTTTAATTCCTTGTTCAGGTCTTTAGCATAATACATGAAAATATGAAAAAGTTAGCATAAATGTTCTAAAACAGTAGCTTCAGCATAATTTCCAAACTGTTTTCATTTCACTCAAGGCTACTGAACTAAAATTTTAAGTTTGGATTTTATGTAACAATGCTAAATATCTAATAAGAATACTAAAGATAGCTCCAGATTACAACAGATTAAAAAATGCAATGCTTAAATAACACAATAGTAATTTAAAGGGTAGAAAAAATAATATGAAATATGTACTTAAATATCATCCATCTGATATAAAATCAGGTCAGTGGTTATGTAAGTATAAATTTATTTGTGTTTTATATACCAATTATTTGTCCTATACTATACCAATTAGTATTGACAAAGTTCCACATACTTCAGCAGTATCTTATAAACAGAACTTTAATTTTCAAACCTATAAGCTGAAAGAATCATCTTTTAACTTACAAAATCATCTACTATCTACTATCAATATATATGATTTTTATGTAGTTATTAGCAAAAAATAGTTTCCTAATCCTAAATGTATAATGTCAAAAATATTATATAATTGATTTCTGTACTTGTTAGTACTAAACGTCTGAATAATCAGATATTGTCATATTTTAACCACTCATCAAAATTGATTATACTGATTCAAATTCTGAAAACATATTATAAAATGATACATTTCCAAATGTGAACATTCTATAAAATCATTAATATGTGTTTTTTAACCACAAATTATCAAACAATTTTTTTTCTTTTTACCTCAAATATCTGTGCAAACTGGGTCTCTTTACTAGAAAATATCGCATGGATACAATGAATGGCATATTTGGCTTGGCGGGGGGGTCCTTTTTTAGATTTGTGATGTAAAACAGGAAGCAAAGCTCTAAAAAAAAAATAAAGAAAAACAATAAACCAGAAAAATCAGCAAGACTCCATTAGATACTTCACCATTCGTATTTTTTTAGGTAATGTCTTTTAAGAACAAAAACATCTACCTGAACTCATTTTCAATTGTCTCTAATTTTGCTTCATAAATGGCTACATTAAAAACACCATCCAAATACAAGGTTCCCCCCCCCTCCTTTTTATTTAACAATTCTAAATGGAAATGTGCAGGGCAACCCATTTCTTCTTAATGTCAATCCCATTAGTCTTTTTCATTCTCACTGCTATCACTCCAGCTAAGCTGCTGCCACCTTATACTAAGACCACTATAATGGGACCTAAACTGTTTCTCAAGTCTCTTCCTTCTCTGATTCACCTTTCACTTCATACCAGCACAACCTACATAAAGAGAAATCTGATTATAAAACCTATACAAATTAAGTGTTTACTATGTTATCAGGCACTATTAAAAGTCCTAAATGCTTGCCTTCATGCTATCAGCATATTAGGGACAAAACAAATTATAATATATAAACTAGTAAAATATGTGTTATGTCAAATTATGGTAACTGCTGTGGAATAAAAAAAAAAAAAAGAAAAAGAGGACAGAATAGGGAGTAGGGAGTGGTATGTATTACAATTTGAAAGAAGGTGATTACAGAAGACCTTTCAGATAAAGTAACACTTGAGCAGAGTTCTGAGGGAAGTAAGGAGCAAGTCATGTAACTACCTGGAAGAACATGTAGGTACGGTATCATTATACTACACAAAAACTTAGAATGAATACTGAATACAGCAGGATCTCTTGGCTCAACTATTTATTCAAACATCTTACACTGTAAGCAACTTCTGAATCCACCTCTTGCCCAATAACCAACCCAGTGTTTCAGTACTAAGAATTCAGATATATAATTAATTCATTACAGTAAGACACCAGCAGCAAAGTATAATAAAAAGATAAGTGACAAACTGAGGGGAAATTCTGCATTTCGTTTCACAAAGAAAGGGTTAATATCCCTAACATAAATTCTTTCTACAAATACAGAATGACCAGCAATATCATGGACAAATGGGTTGGTCATAAAAAAAATAGAAAGCACTTCAAAAAGTAGATACACAAATTACCCTATGATGTGCAAAAAGATGTTTACTTTCACTCATTTACAAAAATATATATATGAATTGAAACTATACTAAGACGTCTGCTTCACATGATGACAGTTTATCTGAGATGGGACATCCTCTCCTAACTTAAGCAAGCAGGGAACAGACAAATATATGAAAGGTTTTAGACACTGGGCAACAGGCAGCACATGACTATAATCCCTAAAAGATGGGAAACACACGAGAAGAGCCTTAAAACTATCCCCACTTACTGCATGCAAAGCTCCAGACTGCCATGTAGGGCAAAGTAACCCAATTAGAGCCTGGTGGTTGCACAGAGTTGAGAGAGACCGAGATGGGAACTGAGGCACCTATAATTTCTAGGGCAGAGTTCCACAGAGGAGGGAGCTACAAAGACAGCAAGAGAGCTTGAATTCTGCATATCCACAGAGGGGTGTCCCAAGTCACTGGCTGAATAATGATCAGTGCCATGCATGAGAAAAGAACTTCCTGAGACCAGGAAAAGAACACTGGAAAGTAAGCCAAAAAATACCCTGACACATGCAAGGCTGCTAGTGATTCACGTTTCCACCAGCCACAGTAGAAAGACCTTGTAATATGTAACCAGGAAAAAAATTCATCAACAGAAATAGGTCCAGAAGTGATACAGGTGACAAAATTAACAAAGACATTAAAACCGCCATTATGAATATGCTCCACATGCCCAAGAAGAAAACATGAACATGATGAGAACAGAAATGAAATACATTAAAAAGACCTAAATGGAACTACTAAATATGAAAAACACAAAGCCTGCAATGAAAAATACACTAGTAAAATCAAAAGTAGATTATATGTTACAGAAGAAAAAATCAGTGAACTTGAATACACAGCAATAGAAACTATGTAAAATAAAACAAAACAAAACAAGAGATGGGGAAAAAATACGAACAGGGCATCAGTGACCTGCAAGACATTATTAAGTAGTCAAAAATACACGCAACCAGAGTCCCAGAAAACAAAGAGGTAAGGAGGGGAGAACAGAAAACAAATTTGAAGAAATTATAGCACAATTTTTCCAAATCTGTTGGAAATAGACCCACAGTCCCCAAAATCTCAACAAGCCTCAAGCAGAAGAAACATAAAGTAAACCATTCCAAGATAGACCATTATGGTAAAAACAGTGATAAAGAAAAAAAAAATCTTAAAACACTGTCTAAAAAAAAAAAAAAAAATTACATACATACAGAGAAATACTACATACAGAGGAACACTTCATCAAAATCTATCCAGTCCAGAAAATAATGGAGTGACATCTTTTAGGTAAGAAATGAGAATAACTATCAACCTACAATTCTATTCTGAGGAAAAAATGTCTTTCAAGAATGAGGGCAAGGGGGCGTCTGGGTAGCTCAGTGGGTTAAAGCCTCTGCCTTCAGCTCAGGTAATGATCCCAGGGTCCTGGGATCGAGCCCCACATCAGGCTCTCTGCTCAGCAGGGAGCCTGCTTCCTCCACTCTCTATGCCTCCTTCTCTGCCTACTTGTGATCTCTGTCAAATAAATAAATAAAATCTTAAAAAAAAAAAAAAGAATGAAGGCAAAATAAAGATTTTTTTTCAGACAAAGAAAAACTGAGTTAAGTACTTAAAAGCAGAACTATACAATAAGCAATATTAAAGTTATTCAAGAAGAAAATGATACCAGATGAAAATATGGATATCTAAAAAAATAAAGACTAGGTGCCTCCTTAGCGCAGAAGGCAGCGTGTCAGTCTCATAAAAAAATGAAGACCAACAGAAATGGTAATGTATGTATTCAAATAAATCTGAGCATGGTATTTTAAAAAGACAATAAGTTATTTGGTCACATTTGGAGGATGCTAGTAAACTCACTATTTTGAACACTGTTCTTTAACACACAAAAAACAACAGCATTTAATCTGCCTTTCCTAAACAGATGCAACACTGGGGAACCAGAAAATAGATAAGAAGTTCCTCTTTCTAAAAGTATTCGGCTTGTAGTGAAGAATGACAGAATATCACCATTAATTACTAAGTCTCATCAGTTACTAACATCATAAAAAGAGAAGTAACCATATATCATGTGCCTCCTGACAGAAAAACATACCACCATCTATAAAGTGGTTCTATAACAACAAAAAATTTGAACTGGCATCCGACCAGGCCTCTGCATTGAACTATCAATTTACAGAAAATATAAGGAACCCATTAAAATATGCCAAAGGCATACAATTAGCAAAAACCAGTCTATATGAAACTCTGTAAGAGAAACCCGATTTCTTTATCAAATACAAAGAGAAAAAGAGAATTGGAGGGGGAGCCTACAGGAAACAAAGCACTTTAAGAGATTTATCAACAAATAACAATGTGGATCCTGATTTTTAAAAAAACTTTAAAAATTACATTTTTTAGAAAATTAGATATTATTAACATTAAACAACTGATGTTAACTATGTGATAAAGGCATTATGCTTTTTTTTTTAAGAGTTCTTATCTTTTAGAGATACTTAGATTTTACAGATGAAACAATATGTATAGTCCGTCATTTGCTTTCAAACATAAGGAGAATGGGGAGTACATAAATTATAAATTAATCAAAAGCAGCTGTTTAAGTTATTCATACATAAGCTAGTTATTGGATACATGGGAGTTCATTATAATATTCTAGCTACTTCAATGTTTGAAAATTTCAGTAATAAAATATATAAGAAGTAGAGTCTCACCAAACAATCCTTTTAGTCTATGGTTTGTGGCTTCTTTGTGACATGAAAAATTATTAACTGCTGGTGACTTCAGTAACTACACTCCCTAGATAAGACGTGTCTTCTCATAGATCAGACTTGCCAATTCAAACATCCGTAATCCCTTTTCTCAGTAATTAAGAGAAAATTACAGGTCACACACATGTAAAAAGCAATCTGGGTTGGAATTTTTAAAGACAGAATGAGAAATTTTAGGCTCATCCAATGTTTTGCATACTCATTTAAACAGAAAAACAGAAATAAACCAAAACAATAAAAAAAGAAGAAAAAACACTTTCAAGAATTCTAAAGTACGAGGCAGAGTCTGAGATGTTAGTGAAATGTAAATAAAACTATCTTCTGATCGCTTTTCTACTACTAAGTTCCTATTAAAAGAAATACTTTATTCCCTTGCTAAATTGATTTTCCAATTCAAGGTTTTTTTCCCCTGATGATAATCATACACATGTAGAAAACACAAACAATACTGAAAAACACGTTTAAGTACTGAAGAAAACACTCAAAATTCCACTACCCTAAAATAATTACTATTAACATTTTAGTGAATATATGTCTAAAATTTCCCTTACATGCATACATATATTAAGTAAATGAGGATACAAAATACAAAGTATTTGGAAACATTTTTTTCACCAACAATGCTGGAGAGAACCTCCTGTGTCAATTTTAATGGCCATATGGCTCTTTAGTGGATAGCTATACCATAACTACTCTAACCAGTCTAACCTGATGAGCATTTAAATGTTTTGGATTTTTTTTTTCATCTTAACAAAACCACGAACATCCTTATGCTAGTTATTTACATACTGTTTCTGAGCTTTAAGGTTTAAGCCTCTCATAATCTGCTCTGAGATCCTGGAGATATAAATCTGAAAATTACATTTCCTAGACTCCCTCAAGAGCTGGCTTCATGTTAGGTTCTTCCAATAAGAGACCCCAGAGCTTCTTCAGGCATTCTGTGCAGTAGTTTCACCACTCCCCCAGCAACAGCTAGGATACTCCTACAGTGTCAGCTGGTTAGGTGATATTGACAGGGCTCTTCCATCCAATGGCAGTTCTTAACACCACTTCTCTCAATTGTTCCTCCAGCCCTAAGGGTGGTTGCAGCTTCCAGCAATTCATAATCTCTGGGTTACCAAAGCAACCTGCTGCTCTTTCATCCTTCAAACATCTGTATTAATTAATTTATGTTTAAAATACCTGATATGCGGGGCACCTGGGTGGCTCAATGGGTTAAAGCCTCTGCTTTCAGCTCAGGTCATGATCCCAGGGTGCTGGGATGGAGCCCCACGTCAGGCTCTCTGCTCAGCAAGGAGCCTGCTTTCCCCACTTCTCTCTCTGCCTGCCTCTCTGCCTACTACTTGTGATCTCTGTCTGTCAAATAAATAAATAAGAAAAAAATCTTGAAAAAAAAAATACCTGATATGGTTTCTGTTTCTCTGACTGGGCCCTGACCCACATAATCATTAGGTAGATATCTTTTCTAATTATCTCTGGGGTAAGTTCCTGCAAATGAAACTGCAGTGCTGAAGACTGCACGCATTTTAAGTTTGTATGTATTACCACACTACCAACTCAGAAAAGCTGAATCAATTTATAATCCAATCAAGAAAGCACTGTTGGAATGCTAGCTAACACTGGTTACAGCACATACATGTTTTTATTTGTATTTGCCTCAATTAGTATTAGTAGGCATAAATGCCTTTTCTTGTTTGATTTGAGGGGCTGGAAGGATTTCCAGTTTATGAAATTCCTGTTCATTTCCTTTGCTAGTATTCTACTCTAAAACCTGTTATATTTCTGTTAAGAGTCTTTATATATTAAAGATACTTTTTCTAAGTTATGCATATTAAAAATAATTCCCCAGGGTACCATTTGCATTTCTAACTTATTTCATGATTTTTGCTTTTATCTAAATGGTGTTCTCCCTCACTAAAATATAAGGGCAGAGTTTGTTCATTTCAACAGAACCTTATATACTCCAGTACCTCATATACAGTAGGGATATATAAATATATTTTAACAAGCGGATATTTAATTATACAATCCATCAATATTTCATGACTTGGTATTAGCATCCCTTCAATCACAAAAAAAAGGAGTTATAGAAATGTGGTTATTAATACTTTTATTAATTCATTTTATATATTTAAAATCTTTGAAAATCTTGGACTCATCTCAAATTTATGAAAAACCAAGATAAGCAGTCTATATTGATTTTTCCTTTCAAAACAGCTTGCCAGTTATTTAGTGGGTAATATAACTTTTCCTAACTAATTCTTTCATTAAATATTATATTCCTCCACTCACTATTATAAGGTTGCAAGTTTCTTGTATAGTTCATTCCTAGCCTTTCTGGTTTTTACTCCTACAATATTTTCAAAACAATTGTTAGTGGTATATAAGGAAAGCTCTGGATTTTTACACACTTATTTTGGCTACCGTGGTTTTGGTAGTTTTTCAGTTGGATTCCCTTGGATTTTCAATGAAATACCATGATAACTTTGCTTTCTCCTTTCCAGCAATGTACCTATTACTTTTATTTAATTATATTGGCTAATGCTTCTAAAGCAATGTTAAATCATGGCAGAGATGGTGTATTTTCCTCATTTTCTTCCTAATTTTACTGGGAATGCTTTTGGAGTTTACTATAGGATAATGCTTATTGGTTTGAGACAAATTTATATTACAAAAACACTTAATCTTATTTTACTGGGTTTAATTAAAAATAAGACACATTTTTTTATCAAAAAAATAAGACACACTTTTAGCATCTATCAGAATGGCCTACTATGTGCCCTTTACCCTTTTACTCAATTTTATAATAAATAATAACATGAATATTAGGCTTACTAATACCAACCTTCACATTGACCATAATATATATTTTTTAAATTTTTTGAAAAAGATTTTATTTATCTGTGAGAGAGATCACTGGTGGGGGTGGGGCAGGCAGGGGTGGCAGGGAAGAGGGAGAAACAGATTCCCCACTGAGCCAGAAGCTAGGAGCCCAGAGCCCTACAGGGGCTGGACACGGGGCTCAATCCCAGGACCCTGAGATCATGACCTGAGCCAAAGTGACTGAGGCACCCAGGCACCCCAGCCATAGCTTATCTTTGTTTTACTGTAGTAAACTCTCTTTTTACTAAAAATTTACTTATAATTTTTGCAGCAATATTAGTAAGATCTGTCTTAAGTTTTCTTTTGAAGGAATATCTGTTATCCAGTTTTAGCCTCCTGCTTGTTATCTTGGATTTATGAAAGAAGTAATCTGATTTTTTTTTTCCTATGCTTTAAACAATTAAAAAGAATTAGAATGCTTGGTTTCTCGTAGACCTGAAATACTTCCAATAACACACACTTCTACTGGCACTTTTCTCAAATTTTTTAAAATAATTACAGTCTAATTAGGTTTTCTCCCATTCTTCTTGAGCCAGTTTTATTTATTTACATCATCCTTAGGAGTAAAATCCAAGTTTTCAAATATTTAAACCATAGATATAAACGCATCTAAAATTTAAATAGAAAGAGAAGTGATGAGAAAAGACAATCCGATACGCAAACAAAAGGAAAACAAAAGTTGGATTTAAATGCGTAAGTAAAAGTGAATGCAAAGGGGGAAAGTATATACCTTGGTAGACAAGATTCACAATATAAAATGGTTAATTAACTCATTTCCTGAGTCTTTATGTCTTAAAAAATATCCTCCTTTAACCTTAAGCCCAACTTGGCTACTCAGGAAATTCTTCAGTTAATATTATTTTTTTGTCCCTGAAAACGCTCTAGCTGTTGAATCATTAATGTCAGAAATCTTATGTGGTTGAGAGAAGTGAACATCTTTCTTTTTCCACTGTACACAATACACTTCCTTTCCTTTGCTACTGATGTTTGTGAAATCACTTCTGTAATCCCCGAAAATTCAGTAAATTCCACCAAGATGTTCCTAGAACATGAGTCCTCTTGATCTCCAGATTGACATTTTCATTCATTCTAAACAAGTTTATTGTTTTCTGGGGTTTTTTTTTGTTTTGTTTTGTTTTTTTTTACTATTCTCCATTTTCCATTATTCTCTTGTTTCCTCCACAGAAACCAATTAGGACTTTTCAGTATCTGCAAATTATTTTCTTTAACTACCTTCATTTCTATACCCACTCTTTCCACGTTCTATGCAATTTCCTCATGCTCTATCTCTAGCTTACTAATTACATTTTTGATATTGTTTATTCTGCTCCTTGCTGCTCACAATAAATTATACTTTATAATACAAGTATGTTCCTGTGATCTTTTTTTTAAGATTTTTTTTTTAATTTATTTATCTGACAGACAAAGATCACAAGTAGGCAGAGAAGCAGGCAGAGAGAGAGGAGGAAGCAGGCTCCCTGCTGAGCAGAGAGGCTGATGTGGGGCTCAATCCCAAGACCCTGAGATCATGACCTGAGCCGAAGGCAGAGGCTTAGCCCTCTGAGCCACCCAGGCACCCCATTCCTGTGATCTTTATCCTTAGTTCTGCTACTCCTTTTATATATATTATTTTTGTTCTCTTATTTTTCCAGATATCATTTGCTGCTTAACTTTCTTGGCAGTTTAGAATGGTTTAAAATTGTCTTTTTTCTTAGAAAAACTCAATTCTCCCGAAGAGTGATTATCTGCTTTCTTTGGAATATTAAAATATCTGCTCAGGTTTCATATTTGTTAATTTATGTGCACTCTGTTAACTCATCTCTGAATAGAAGAAATTCTCTGGCTCTGCCATTTAAACACAAAGGCAAATATTATCTCCCTGATAACTGAACATCGGGTGCCTCTCTTTAAAAATTAACATCTAATAACTGATCTTTGGGTACCTCTCTTAAAAAATTAATATCAAAGCTCCCAATTCATTAATCAGTTGGCCAAGTGAGTAGCATGGAGGAAGGACCTGGAACTAAACGTAGTAAGTCCTTTATCTCTGTGTAATTTCTGAGTCTACTGAAACCCTGCCAGTGATGAGAACTAGCTAGCTCCACATGGACTATGGCTATATCCTATAAGAGGACTCTTAATTTTGGCATATCTGCCTACTCTGGGAGTGAGCCAGACTCAAGAGAGACAGGAGGAGTCAGAACAGAAACCATAGTACATCATCATTTTTGTTTAGTGGGGAAGCACACAATTTTTTCTGTGCCTGTAAAGTTGGTAGTAAGACATTTGCTTCACAATTCTACTCTAAGCCTCACCTCTAAGCTTAGCTCCTCCTGCTAAGGAAAACAGGTCAGCCCATAGAAAAATGGTGTGACCATCAAGTCTCTCCTTTAGTTCTAAGACAGCAGAAATGAGACTTTCCTTATTTCTCTCAAAGCCTGCCTGTACCTCAACCTCCTCCTCTAAATTAGCAAATGATAGAACACTTACTATTCTCTTGATTCTTTGGATTCAGGAATATGTGTATCAACTGTCAATGTTCTCACATTCAATTCACTCTGGATGACTTACTTAGCATAAATTCTGTTCAGTTTGTGGTAGCTTCCACTTAAGATACATTTTTTTTGGTTCTTCAGAATTATTTTGGTGAATTCAAGGGAAGATAATTTAATAAACACACAACTTTATCATTTTTCCTCAATATCCACTCACTCAACTTAATCATTTAAAACATAAAATATGCATACATATTTTATCTCCTGAAGACATATACTATGAACTACTTCATCAAGAACAGTGCATGCACACAACGCAGGTATTCAGTATCAGTTGATTTTCCTCATAAGAAACATCTGTAATATACTCAGCGTATAAATCAAATAATTGTAAGTACTTCAGTTTCATATTAAAGCAGCAGATGTTTTAAAATGTTTTAAAATGCCCTTTGCATTTAAATGTCCATCTTTCAATCTTGCTCTTGTAGTTCTACAAATATATCAAACGAAGCCTCTTTAAGATATAAAGTGTACTAGGAAAGAGTCTAGAATAAAAATAAAATCCTCCCAGTGAATAAATCAAACTAAAACTTACCCAAAACCCTATTTAAGAAAGGAACTATGCCATTAGGGATATGGTACCACAGGCATTCAGACAAATAGGTCTAAATTCAAATCTTCATTCTTCTACTTGCTAGCTATATGATCCAAAACCATTTACCTCAAGTGAATATCAGATTTCTCATTTGGAAGATTAGGATAATTTCTACACTTTATTAAACTGTTAATAGGTTTAAATGAGATAGTACAGTAAGTGGCATTCAGTAACATAGAGTTATGTATTGTTTGTGTATATCTCCAAACTGATCTCTGATCTGGAGAATCATAGCATCATTCAAAGGAAAATTCATGCTCTGCATTCCCTTAAAAATAAAGAAGTCAGTCTTATTTTTTCTTTGAAAGATTTTATTTATTTATTTGGGGGAGAGAGAGAGAGCATAAGCATGGGGGAAGGGCAGAGCAAGAGGGAGAAGCAGGCTCCCTACAAGGAGCTGGACTCAGAAATCGATTCCAGGACTCAGGGATCATGACCAGGGCATCATGACCAGAGCCAATGGCAGACGCTTATCAACTGAGCCATCAGGGAGCCCCAAGGAGTCCATTCTAAGCAACAAAGTTTCCTACTCTTGTCAAAGAGAATATGATTACAAAATTCTGGTATGTTTCAAAGATCATTTAAATAATGCCTTTGTCCTGGTAATAGTCTCTAAAATTAAGTTCATATGAACAAAAAGGAATAACAAAAAGTGTAACTGAGATTTTAAGAGCTACCTTTGTCCAGTCTCCTTCTGAGGTTTTTCATCCACATGCAGAAGCATGCTACCCCAACCACAACTAACTGGACTAGTGGCCAAGCCAGAAGAATGAGGTACATGTAAAACTAACCACCAAGGATTATGGCAAGATCAGAACCAACTATCAGATATACCCTCCAGGAACAGGGTAGAGAGATGCATATAGAGAAGTAAGCAGGGATCCATAGAAAATGAAGACTTATTGTTTTGATGTATCACAGAATCTTGAATAATGAACCAACATTAGAAATCCCAAGAATAACAGCACAATTTCCAATTTTTGGAAATACTGAAACACATACAAAAATACACTGCTGTATGGATGTTTATTCCATGCTTCCCTGAGTCAAATAAAGCACTGCTTCTGAAAATGTTCAATTCAATACCTTTAATCACAGAGTATAGTGAAGAGTCCTATGCACAGACCTGCTGAAACTCCCTTGAAATTTACCATTAGACCTTAAATTCACATTAGTTATTGATTCTATGCCACACTACATCAAGAGAATGTTTTACTATAAAATTGTTTTCATTAAAATATTTAAGCAAAATCAATGCTTCAGAAAGAAATGCCATGTTTGCTCCACATTTTCATGAATACCTCTAAAATACCAATCAGTGCTATCCCCCCAGAAAATGAGAATCTAAACTGAATGGTATAAACTTAAGATAACTGAGACACAATTTCCTCAAAACTTAAAAGATTCCAACTATTACATAAATCAAGAAACAGTAAATTATTTGTCCGTTTTCTAAATTATTTACCAGAATAAACTTACGATCTGATATGTGGGAAATCTTCTTCAATTTTGCTTCCTGTGTTTTTAAAAATTTGGAGTGCAGCTTCTGCTACTTTTTCATCATCCATTTTCAGACAAGCCAGGAGAGATTCAAATGTTTCAGCAGAATGAAACGAGATGGGATGTGTAAATGAAAGTACCTTAAAAAATGAGTCACAAAAATGATCTGTAAGCCTTTTTCATTTTTACAATATAAATCCAAAATATTACATACTGGAAATACTCAAAGTAAATATAAAAAGAATTATGCTAATAAGTACATGAAAGCACTACAAATTTAAAACTTAAACATGTACCAGATATGTTCCAGTGTAGGAAGACTGCATGATCTAACAAAGTCCTTTCTTTCAAAATTAAATTACTCAATATAATTCTACTCAAAATAATTTAGATTTTGGTTAATGTTTGGGTTTTTTGGAGGAGGATGAGAATAGAATTTAACAAAGGAGAATTTAACAAAGGAGGAGAGGGAATTTAACAAAATAGCTCTAGTCTTCTAAATAAAGAGAGAGAAGAGACTAATAGAAGAGACTATTAGAAGAGACTAATAACATTTTTGGAAAAAAGTTCTCCAGAAAAGAGGGTAAAACAACAGATCATAAAAGATATCGTAACATTTACACCTGTTACCATTACCAAATCAACATGGTACTAACATCAGAAGAAACAAAACAGAAAAAGTAAAACTTTTTAGTCCAAGCATATATAAGAACTTGGATTACATAGAGTAATATAAAGAAGGAACAGAAAATGAAAATAGATGGGATTTTTAATAAATAGTCTCTGATAAAAATACACAGCTATTTGGAGACAATCCAATTAGATCCTCCCCCACGATATATACTTTCAAAATATATTTCAGATGGGTTATATTTTAAAGATTTTTTTTTTTTTTAATTTGATAGAGATCACAAGTAGGCAGAGAGGCAGGCAGAGAGAGAGGGAGAAGCAGGCTCCCCGCTTGTAAAAACAAGCAAGCAGGAGAAAAATACATTAAGTATAATGCTGTATTTGTAAGATTCAGAAACAAGAAAAATAAGTGATGTTACTTAGGGATACAGAGATAGACACAGATGATAAAAAACGGACAATAAGAGAATGAATAATAAACCCCAAATAACAGAACAATTCAGAACAATTATACCTGGGGGAAGTGAATCACGGAAAAAAACTACTCAGGGAACTTCAACAGTATCGTTAGTACTCTATTTGAGTCAGCATCTTATTTACTTTTCACTGTATTCACCTTATTACTGTACCTTATAACTTACATAAAAAACAAAATGTATTCTATAATATATATCAAATATGTCCTATAAAAAAGGAGAACAAAAAAATTCAAATCAGTTAAAAAACAAAAAAACTGAGATGTCAGTAGAAAATGAACACAAGATTAAAAAAGAGAGAGAGAAAACAAACAGGATAAAAATAATGAATTCACCATAGGAAAAACACTAATGATTATACCTCACTGCAATAACTACACGAATAAAAACATTATTTTTATTTATCAGATTAGAAAATCTCATTGAGATTTACAATATTCTATGTTCGTGAAGATAGGATAGGCACCTTCATTCACTGCTAACTGAATTATATATGGGTATAATTTTTCTGTAAAGGAATTTTATTAATTATATACATCTAAACTTTTTGAAAATTATTCTCGGGGAGGAGTCAAGATGGCAGAGAAGTAGCAGGCTGAGACGACATCGGGTAGCAGGAGATCACGTAGATAGCTTATCTAACCATTGTGAACACCTACAAATCCAATGGGAAATTGAAAATTATTCTCTTTATGTTCCAGTATTTAAAAAAAGAAGACATCAGCAAGGGATCTTTGATATATTTATCCTTGTATCATTATAAGAAGAATAAAATTAGAAAAATCTAAATATCAAGGGAAATAGTTGGGAACTCTATGGCCACTGCAAAAGTGGACTAATCACCATTTCAAAAAATAATGTTTTTTATATTTTTACTATGAGTCAGATACTGTGCTTGGAAACTTATGTACATGACTTAATTAAGTCCTCTGTGAGATAAGGGCTATTATTATCTCTAATACAGATGCGGAAATAGAGGCAATGAACTTGCCCAAAAGCATCCATCTAATAAATGACAGCCATAAATCAGATCTGTTTTTTGACACTCTTAAAACACTTCCTTAAAAAACACTGGTAAAAGTGTTTATAATTTAATAAGGGAAAATAGTCAAGATACAAAATTGTATATATTCAGTCTGATCTCAACTACATAAGTGTGCGTTTTCTTCAAGATTAAAAGGAAAATAAAAGGAATGTTTATGTGTGATAGGCTTATGAATGTTTTCTTCTTTATAATTTTATATTTTCTAAGTTGTCAATAATTAGCTGATATTTTTATAATAAGTAAAAGGCAGCAGTATATTTTAGATAACAAAAGATAAAATGAAGTTTTAGGAAGAATTTGGCTCCATGTTTGGTAGGGCTAGCACTTTCTTTGCTCACTAATGAAGACTTCAAATTATAGTCCACTAATTTTTTTTTAAATTTTTTGGTAAAGATTTTATTTATTTATTTGACAGAGAGAGACATAGCAAGAGACGGAACACAAGCAAGAGAGCAGCAGAGGGAGAGAGAGAAGCAGGTTTCCCGCTGAGCAGGGAGCCCGATGTGGGGCTCAATCCCAGGACCCTGGGATCATGACCTGAGCCAAAGGCAGACACTTAACGACTGAACCACCCAGGCACCCCTATGGTCCACTATTTTAATATAATACTAATGTAATACTACTAGTAATGTAATGTAATGTACTAATGTAATGTAATACTAATATAGGTAGGCTATAGAATATAGTTTAAACCTGAAAATATTTAGCTTACATGTTAGAGAAAATGTGCAATTCCTAAATTACCTAAAATGATTGAGAAAATTTTACTTGTTTCTATAAAACCTTAAGAAGCAAATCTCAAGAATAAAAAATATATAGTGCATGTATGTTAAACAGTTATCTAATCGGCACTTAATTTCACCATAGCATATTTACCTTAAGCAGTTCAAGACCTGCCCTGATGGCTTGATCAGTTGGAACACCCTCATCTTCATCATCTGCTGTTCCATCTATTGATTTATTCACTTGCTTAATAAGAGCACTGAAGTATGACAAAAAAAATTGTCATATTTTCAACTGTTCTTTATTACTGATGTCTAAGAAAAATAATCATGAATATTTTCTATATATACCACATCCAAACACATAAAAATTTGACAAAGTTGTTTCCCAAACATCACGGCAAAACAAAAAATTATAATAGGTATTTTAAGATACTTCTTTTCAAAAACAGCATTTTTCCCGTCCATTCAAATGAAGTCCACATATTATGTGATTTGCTATTTTTTTTTTTGAAGATTTTATTTATTTATTTGACAGAGAGAGACCCAGCAAGAGAGGAAATGCAAGCAGGGGGAGTGGGAGAGGGAGAAGCAGGCTTCCTGCCAAGCAGGGAGCCCAATGCAGGGCTTGATCCCAGGACCCTGGGATCATGACCTGAGCCGAATGCTTAACAACTGAGTCACGCCTGTTTATTAATGCTACCTATATTTTTATTCTTGTATTTTCCATGGAAGAATTATGCCCAAACACATGAATAGGTGTTTTCTAATAATATGAAATTCATTACTGCTTGAGTAAATAGAACAAGCATACTGAAATAAGGAATAAATGGCAACATTAAGCAGTTTCAAAATATTTATCAAATAATACTAAGTGTCAGGCACTGGTGTGAGAGCCAAAAACACACAGGTCTGTTCCTGAAAAGTGTCAAAATACCTAGATAACAGATATATAATAAAACTTCACTAGAAATTAGAATAGATAAAAAGGAAACAATATGCTTTGAAATTTTCTTCTAAAAACATATCTAGGTTGTTTTAAAATAAACACTTATAATTTGATACCAATTATCTAAAATAGTCATTCACACTTTTAAATATTTGTTCTTTTTATAAAAAATAAATAACATACACCATCGTTAGAGACATAGCATATGTATTAAATGCAGGAAAATTCAACTATTCAATGTTCTTAAAATGTTTAGTTGTTCTATGTTTCTACAAAAATATCATGAACTCAAACTGAAGATCAAGCTAGGAGTCAAACATATCTGTCTCCCTTGCAGGGTCCTCTTAAATTTATCAGACACTTTAGCAGCAGATATCTTTGAGAATGTTTTCTTCTTTTCTGCCCATTTTTCTTGATTAATCAACTGTCATAGCTCCAACTATCCCAAATAATATTTAAATATTTAGAAAATATTTTCATTATTTTCTCCCATGACAAAAAGCATGAATGAAGCTCTCAAATCTGGTGAGGGAAGGCCAAAAATTAGTAAGCAAATACTTAAAAAATATAATCAGGGAACAATAATGACTACAAAGTAGGCAAAAACAAGAAGTGAAATTCTTTAGCTAGAAAAGGAATGTCTGAAGAGATACAACTGAGCTAATAACCAAAGAACAGGAGCCAGTCATATAAAAATCTGTGAGAAAAAGCATTAACCTGTAAAACCAAAATTAATCAACTGAAAAACTATTAAAAAAAACACTAGTTCAGTGAAGTGATACCAACAAAACACAAAAAAATCAATAGTGCTTTTCTATATCAGCCAAAACCACCCAAAGAATACAGAGAGGGGAAAAATCTATTCACAATGACAAATTAAAATTATAAAATAAGTTTTACATGCACAGAATCTATGTGTAAACTCTACAATTACATGAAGGGGAACACAAGATTTGAATTAAATCCAGACAAGTCATGACATTTTTTCACTAAATCTCCAAATGTTATTAGGGGAACACAACTTGGTATGGGACAAGATTCAACAGATGCATTCTATGGTTCAACTGGAAAAATCAATTAACGTTTGGGAGCAGCCAATTAATTTTAGCGGGAGGGAGAAGGATGAAATTAACCAACAATTAACCAAAGAACTTTCTCAACAAAATAAAAATGTTTCATTAACACCTCAAAAGAAAAATGAACCAAAGCAAATATTCAGTAAGCATCCAAACCACACAAGAATTTATATGATAGTAAGGAAATAATTACAAATTAACTGGGAAGAATTTTTCAATAAATGGAGTTGATATAACTAGCTTCGATATGCTTTTTTAAAAACGAATGGATATCTACTTCCGTCTTACACTAAAATGAATTCCAAACTAATTAAAGATTTAAGTGGAAAAAAAATAACCACCTAGTATGAAAGGAAAGGCAGAAAAATCATAAAGGAAATAACTGATAGATTTAATAGTATTTATTATATATTTATACAAATTTAAAAGGCAACTGAACTAGATTAATAGCCTTATTTAATAAAGGATTTTTTTTAAGATGTATTAATTTATTTATTTGTCAGAGACAGAGACAGAGAGAGAAAGAGCAAGCACACACAAGCAGGGGGAGTGGCAGGCAGAGGGAGAAGCAGGCTCCCCACTGAGAAAGGAGCATGATGTGGGACTCAATCCAAGGACCCTGGGATCATGATCTGAGCTGAAGGCAGATACGTAACACTGACTGAGCCACCCAGGCCTCCCTTTATTTTATAAAGCATTCTTACATTCAATAAGAAAAAGACAAGTCCTCCAAGCCCCTCATAGGAAAATTTTTTAAAAAAACAATTAACCAAGAAATATATGGGGAAGAAAAATATTCAACTTTATTAGTGACACACTGTTATTTTTTTAAAAAGAGTATCACCATTTACTTGTGAAATGGCAAGGGCTGAAAAGGTTAATAACCACTATCAGGGAGAGTTAGGTGACCTGAACATTGACTACTGGTACAAGGGACTAAGAGTGGAATCTTTCTGGAGACCTAGTTTAATACTGTGGTGGTTAAACAGGAGAGCTCTGGAGCCAGACTTCCTGGGTTTCAATGCCATTCACCACTTCTTAGCAGTGGAAAAGTTATTCAACATTTGTGTAACTCACTGTTCCTTATCTGTAAATTGGGAATAGTAACATTTCTTGTCTCACAAGGTTAAGAGGTAAATGAGCAAACATGTAAAACATTTGGAATCATTCCAAGTACTTTATAAGGACTAACTGCTACTACCTGTTACTATTATTTATGTTTTGACATACTTTCTATATCACTACAAACTACTGATGATAAAGACAAAAATTTCAGTCTGACTGTTCATAGTACACATTACTCGTTAAAACTTTCTCCATCTTAAACTTTCAAAACACTACAATAACCTGGTGTTCTTATACTCCTGTAATTTTTCTATTGTTGAAAAACAAAATTCCAAGGTTCTGTCCATGATCTTTTAATCTTTTTACTACTTTCTACACGATCTCATGCCCAGGGAACAAATCCATTCTCACAGTTTCACATTAAGCTCAATTTGCCTTGATTTTTTAATTGTTTGTCATGCCCAAATAAGAGCACATCAGTTCCCTTAATTCTTTCCCAAGTATTACTATGTGCTTCATCATTTGGACTTCAGCTCTTTTACTTCTGACTCCTCATCAACTTTATTCCCCATTTCCAGTAAGATAACCCATCTACTAAAACATTCCTCAAATATAATCTTCCCTTTCCATCCCACTACCAGCATCCAGAGACAATCTGTAACACCTCAACAGTCTATCCATTCTACTTCCCTCCTCCTACCCATCATTATGCATTCAGGGTTCTCAACAGACTGAAGAATACAGTAAAAGCCCTAACATTAGACCTTAAAAGCTTTCCACAATCTGACCTCAACTACTTTTTTCGCTTTATCTCATAACACTTTTATATCTTCCCATGGTCACCATTTTCTAAATATCCTTGTCTTTTCCAGTCCAGTTAGCCTGGTTTACATTAATCTCAGTACCTAGAATATTCATTCTCCCAACTCTGTAAAAACAAAATCTTATCCATCCTTCCTCTTAGGTCAAATACTATTCCTTTAGAGAAAGACTCTTTCAGTCCTCTGAACACTATTTGCATTAATTTTATGAAACTATAGAATAAACTCCTGATTAAAACTCTTTATTCCATTGCCAGACAATGGGTTAATGAAAAGTAAAAAAATGTGCTTTGCCGATACCAACTAGCATTGCCCTGAATAGAGAAAGCATGGGATTAATGAGTTTCAGTCTGATTCAGTGTCTTCCTTACACTAATACATAGGGTTCTGATTTTTTGTTTTATATTGTTTTTCAATCCACAGAGCCCCTTCTTCAAATGAAAACTGAATGCAATAGGAGTCCAAAGTGACTACTGGGTATCCAAAGCAGGGTCTCCCTACTCTGCAGGGAATCATAGCCCAAAAGCTACACCCTCTACCCTCCTAAACAAAACAAATCCTGAAAAAGGGTTTATTGGGTACAGGATATTATTATTTAGATTCTAATATATCTCTAAAAGATACTACTGATGACCAGTAAACAAGGATGTTATATATATATATGTGTGTGTGTGTGTATATATACATATATATACACATTCTGTAAGCACTTTATTTTTTCAACTAGTTGAAACATTTTAGGAAAATGTTTAAAAAAAAGAACATTTTACATAGGGGAATACAGCCATAAAAAGAAAGCATTTTCCAAGATGTCAAAGTCATCTATATCAAAGCTGAAATGACGGTTGTTTTAAAAATAACACTTTCAGGTCTCAAATACCTGTGAAAATGCATCATATGCTGCTGTACAACATATTCACCTAATTTTCTTTTCCTGGGGGTATAATTATAAATTGTATTACCTATACTATGCAAGCTAACTAAAAAGAGGAATTCCTGATATACTTGGTTAACAGATAGAAACTAGGCTTAAACTGATATTTTCTCATCCAAATGAAATAATACTTAAAATAAGAAAAATTAAATATACACAGATATATGGAAACAAGTGTGTACATATACATACACACACATATGAATGAACAGATATACATACAGATATATAGATGAGTATATAGCCATTTCACATATACAAAAATCTGTACAGGTAAGTGCCTGTGTATAGCAGGTACTCAAAAGCATCTGACTAAAGCATGAATGAACAGTGATGAAAATTTAATATTTTTAGATAAAAATACCTGATAGATTCAGTATCTATGTGTACAGGTGCTATCCTCTCCAAGAGAAACTTGATCATCTCCAGGAAAGGATTTGTAGGCTGTTTGGGGTTGCCCAACTTCTTAGTTATTTCACGCTGCAAAGCAGATTTTTTAAAATATTACAAAATTATGTTTAAAAAATTACATCACATTAAAATACTAAGAATCTAAAGTAATTAAAACAATGTAATACTGGTGTTGGAATAAACAAATCAATAGGAACTGAAGGAGTCCAGAAAAACAAACTAACATTTTGCATATGAGAAAGGCAACATTTCAACTAACAGGAAAAAGGATGGATTATTCAATATATTGTGTTGAAATAACTGAACAGATATTTTGAATAAAAACAGATCCCTATCTCATACCTTATGCCACAAACATTCCAAAATGATAAAAACAAATACAAAAGAATAAAACCAGGTTCAGTGGGGACACAAACTTCAGAGAGTAGAGTTATCAGGAAAGCTTGCTAAAAACAACAGATTCCAAGACCTCAGTGTGGAGATTAGTCAATGTGGAGTGGAGCCAAGAATCATGTTTTTTCTTTTTTTTCTTTTTTGAAAGCCTCTTGGAAGATGCATGGGCAACAGATTGAGAACTACTGATATTAGTAAATATTTTCATTGACTTGCAATAGAATGGAATTTTGTAAGCAGGACATAAATTGCAAAAGCCTTGAAGAGTCTGCTGATAGACTCAGCTACATAAAAATAAAACTATGGTATGTAAAGGACATCATAAATAAAATGAAAGGGCAAACTACAAATGAAAGAAAATTATTTGCAGCTTAATTAACATACATGATTAACAAATCAACAGATAAAGACAAATGTCATTCCAGAAAAATAGGCAAAGATTAAAAACACACTATTTACAAAAATATATATATAAATGGCTAATATGCCCAAGAAGAAAAAATGGTCAGATGACTAGCAACCAAGAATACAAATCCTGCCAAAATAATTATGTTTTCCTTGGAGTTCTGCTTCTTTCCAATAATGACAGAAGCCAATATTGAATCTATCCTAAAGAAATAACCAAGAATGCAAAAAATTATCTGGCTATAAAAATACTAAAATGGTCTTTAAATAAAAACTGAGAAAAAAAAATCTAAGTGACTGTTCAATAATTATGATACTTAGAATCAGTGGTACATTCCACTGCTAGTAATACGGTAAAAGACTAATAAAAATAAGTAAAATGTACAATGCTGTATGTATATGATCTTACTTTGGAAGATATATAACATAATATTAAACAGTAATTGTCTCTATAAAGGGGTTATAGTTTATTGCCATTTTTGTAGTATTTTACATAATGAATATAAATTTCACATAATGAATACAAAATTCACATAAATGAATAGAAGTTATTTTGTTTTGAAAGGGGGTCAAAATTTTACATAATGAATATTATGTAAAATAATGCATATTTTATGTAATGAATATAAATTATTTCCTAAAAGGAATCAAAAAAGGTTTGGGTGCTCTTCAAACATTAGTTTTTTGTGTTTGGGGCTTTTTTTTTTTTTTTTTGGTGTGAGAGTGAGCGAGCACAGCACACACAGTCAGGAGGAGGGACAGAAGGAAACAGGAAAAGAGAATCTTAAGCAGGCTCCACACCCAGCATGGAGTCCAACACTGAGGTAGCTCTCACAACCCTAAGGTCATGACCTGAGCCAAAATCAAGAGTCTGACACTTAACCAACTGAGCCACCCAGGGGCCCCAAACATCAGCTCTTTTTCAATGTCTCTCCTTACCACACAGCCTTCAGCCTGCTTGCAGGAGCATGTTGGACTAACAAGTACTTCTAACTGTTTTCTTATTTTCTCATCATCTTCCAACACCTGTGTGAACTTCTTCATGAAATCCTG
This sequence comes from Martes martes, assembly GCF_963455335.1. Classification (NCBI taxonomy): domain Eukaryota; kingdom Metazoa; phylum Chordata; class Mammalia; order Carnivora; family Mustelidae; genus Martes; species Martes martes. Next base: position 69,941,419 of record NC_137890.1, read on the forward strand.
AGCCTTACCAGGATCTGGCAAATTTCCTTCAATAAATTAAAATTCAGTAAAAATACCATTTTAGAAATTTCTCAAAATAATAAAGGATCTACATTTTTCATTCTTTTATTACTTTGATTAATAATCTTAATTTACAAATTCAGTTTAGTTTAATTAGAAGTTGTGGAACAACTTCAATAGTTAATTTTCACAAAATTCTGCTTTCTAGAAATATGAAACAAGAATACTGTGAAGGAACACCTTTGTAGAGAGAGACTGAACTATTTCTAAATAACCCCTTATAATATGTAAGGGGACTAAATGTCAACCTGATGATACCAATTTATTATTGTCTCCTTAAGCTCATTGTGTACATTGTTCTCTTGTAACTCATAAGAACAGATCAGTAAGATTTACCTTTAAGAAACTATTTGTTAACCCATCCAGAGATAATTCACATACACATGCTGTCAGTCAATAACACATGCTGAGCAAAATGTTTCGGGTGTTACTACTGGTTATGCCATTAATGCATGAGAGAGGATAAACCCTTGTGGAATCAAAGATTTTTATACCACCCTCCTAATATAATGATGTATCAAAACATGAAAGCTAGTAAAATGTTGATCCTAGTGTCTTTTGGAGGGGGAGTGGGGGGTGGCTACTCACAACTGTTACAAAGGACCACACTAGGCTATTCTAATAACAGAAATTATAATATAGACCTATGGACTACAATAAAAATTGTAGAAATTCAACTAAATCTTAAAATACAAATGCAGTAAGTGAAGTCTTCAAGTTTATATATAACTTTGAAATTACATTTTAAAAGTCTTAGCTAGATCACTGAGGATAATAAGAACAAAGTGTCCTTATTATAAATACTTGACTGTATGATCTTTTCCTAGTTCTATAATACAAAAAATCTACTGTACTGTCTTCAAATAATTTTGGAAGATGTCACTTTACAACCCCTCCATAATGTATGGGCATCATACTAAAGGCTACAATAAGGTCTACCATTCAAGAAACAAACAGAATTGGGAGGCGGGGGAGTGGGGGGAAGACAGAGAGAGGGAGAAGGGAGGGAAGAAGCAAAAAAAACCCTTTAATTCAGCATTCTACAAAATACTTGACCATGAAACCCTTTTTTCTAACAATACTATTAACACCTACAGGATACCAGGATTCCTCAGAACAGAATTTGGGAAAACAGACAGGGTTAAAAAATAGAAAAAATACAGATGATCTCCTTTACGAGATAGTATCCAGGGCCAAACAACAAGGAAATAGGTGTTAAAAAGCAACAACAGAAAATCACTTGCTTTAAGTTACCTAAAGAAACTGAAAACTAATTTATGTTTATCTGCCCAAGACTAAAAGATACTTTGGTCTTAAAACCTTACTCATGCTAAAACACCTATCACTTAGTCGAAAACACAGTTAATTAGGTTACTGTTCTCTTCAGTATCTGAGCATTACTTCCATACACATCTTGGAACATTTGTTAACATCTCAGAAATCCATCTAAGATAGATCTCTTCACTATTCCCAAGTGGAAGCTCCATAGAAATGTTCCTCCAGGTGTTCCTGATACTCGCTTTGTCCATGTGCTACACTATACACAGTGATCTCTAAAGCAGGAGGAAAAGCAAATGCTCTACAAAAACGGCTACTTTATCCAATCAATCCTTGCACCAAACAAAAGAGATGTGCTATACAATCCTTTTTGTATTTACTGTTAAATGCAATTAAATAACATTTTCACTGAAAGCAAAAAAGCAAATTAGTATTTTTTTTTTCAAAGAAGTTCTTCTGTAATTATTAGGTATACACTTTAACTTCTGGCTTAGAACGAAATTGGCTTCAAATAGATTCACATTAGAGCAAGCAACACTAAAGCACAAATTCAGTTTTCACAGTAAGCTTATGCAATAATTTGAATGAATTCCCAAAAATAAATTTATGTAATAAATCCTTTCTCCAGTTCTTTCTCATACCAACAGAAAAGAAAAAGAAAACTTCAGTTTAGCAAAGTAAATGAAAATTTAAAAAAAAAAAGTTGAAGCTCAGTTGTCTGTTGAAAAAAAAAATCAAAAACACTTTATACTCTTTTCCTATATTATCATAGCCTAAAATTAAACTCCACGAAACACTTCAAATTATCAAATAGAAATATTTCAATTAAACCTTAAACTTTACATGTAATATTTGAAATAACTTACTTGTAATAACCATCACTTTTGAAAATATTGCCTTGACACTGGCATCTGTCTGTAAAGCACACACAAAAAAAGCAAAATTAATATTTCCTAACAATAATCTTCATTATACCCTTCAGAAAATCAGATAAGCATAACCTACTAATGCTTCAGGCCCATGCCTCAACCACCACAACTGTGAGCTCCTTTTTTAGCTACATGTAAACTCCACGAAGTGAATGAAAGGTGAATGCTCCACTGTCATCTCTTCCCCTTCGCCCGGTTTTGTCATCCTCTAAACAAAAGAGAAGACTACTACACTAACCTTTTGAAACAGGGAGATATTTTGTTTTCTTTAGCAATGAAAGAACAGGCAACTAAGTATAAAAAATGAACAAAATTACCTGGTTTTCAAGTTTTAAGCTTATCTCAAACAAAAAGTTCACAAGTATGTAATTCTCAATGACTTAAGGTGTTACTAAAATTTTTAAGCCTGAGGATTATAAGGCATAGTCATGAAGCATACGGGGAAGACACTGGATAAAGAAAATTCAAAAGGATGCCAGTGACATGTACAAAAGATTTTTCTAAGAGTGCTACTTACTTGTCGTATCAACCTAGTATTATTTCAGCGAATGAATATGTTCACCACATTGTACCCCATGTAATAGTCTGTGAAGTCACATGCATAAAAGATATTTCTAAGAGCACTAGTTATTCACTGCATCAAGTTAGTGTTATTTCTTTAAAAAAGATGTCTTTAAGCAACTCTGTATAATATACTGAACTAGAAAAACATTGTTGTGAAGGCAACAAATGAAATAAATACACAAATAAACCATCCCTATTCAGAAGGAGCTTGCTAAGAGGAAGCAAAAGACAAAACATAAAATAGAAGAGTTAATTCCCAAATAATTGGAATTTAAAGTATCTGAATAGATCTGTCTAGAGTCATATAAGATCTGTTGTTTAATTTGGGGAGAAATAGGTATTGCTTGGCTGTCAAGAAATTGATCCACATGAAAAAGAAACAGCATCAACAAAAGTATAATACTGGAAATAATGTCACTTTGAGTGACACTGAGCAAATGAATTTAGTTAAATAAAGTAGAAGGGCTATAGTGCTGAACTAAATAAGAATAAAACTATTTATCAGACTGAATAATGAAGAAGGCAAATAAATACTGATTAATAAGTATGTAAGAATCTTCCTAGTAAAATAGGGAGAAAAATAAACACCCAAAAGATAAACACAGCTTTGTATTTTTTTCTACCTTTAACTCTATAACGTCTACTGTAATTCTTGGTATAAAGTGAATATTAAGTAATAAAAGACTATTAATTCTCCTCACTAGAATTAATTCCACTTTGGACTACCATCTTCTTCCATTTGGTTTCTTCTTCAACCCCATGTCACATTAATGAGAATTCCTTCCCTCTTTAACCTGTACAACTCAGTAATTATTTTGAATTCTCTCTTTATTTTGGACAACTCAGTAATTATTTTAAGACAATTTAAAGAAAAATTCCACAACGTAGAAGACATTAAAACATTTTAATTGAATTTGAGACTGTATCTTGTTATTTCTCATGAGAATGAAGTCATGAGACCCTCCCAAGTTGTTATGAACAGGCAAGGGGAAGAAGTTCCCACTAAATAAATTTTAAAGGGACAGTGAGAATCAAAAACAAAATTATTTTTTATTAGTCTCACACATCATGCTGTTCAACATATGATGGGCACACTTAACATACTACCTGACTGCTATTGTATGACTTCAGTAATGCCTAAAATCAGGAATATTTTTGTAGACATACATATAAAAACATCTGGCATTTTTAATTAACACCTTTGCAACTTTGACCAAAAGGAAGTAAATTAATACAGCTCTAGGTAGCAAACAGGAGCACTTTATCCAGAGCTTATTAACTGAAACGCACTTACTGCATTAGAACAATGACTAAAATACATGTTTATAGGCTGAAGCAAACTAAATTAATTGGAGTTTTCCAATTTTGTTCCTTGGCAGAGAAAGTACTGAAACAGCAGAATCACTAAAATTAGTTTTAAGTCATCTATTACAAGAAAAAACTTATTCTAGCAGGTTCAATATATTCAATAATCACAGATTTTAATAAACCATAAACAAAGAGGTTACTGTTAGCCTCCCCTTACATGAAACAACTCCTCTCTATTGACCTTCTGTTCTATAAGCAGGCAGTATTTGTTTTGTTTTAGGAGTGGGGGGTTGGGAGAATGAGGGGGGTTTCACTAAGGACCGAAAAGAAATTTAAAATAACAGTATATTATTATTTTTGTGTGTTATAGATTTTCTTGAATGCAATTTAAAATGGCATTTTATGTATTTTTTTGATGAACTGATACTGCTTTTTTGATGAATTATAACTTTTATAGGCCTACATATAACATTCTCAAACAATATTCTAGGGAAAAAGAACACCCGGAATCATTCTAAAAGTCTAAAAAATAAAATATGATACATCAACTGGATGAATACCACCATTAACTTATAATTATGAAAACCAAGTACTACATCAAGATTACTATAACATTAATTCTAAGTAAAAATATAAAGATACATAATTAAAATTACATGACATTAAAATTTTCTAAAACAACAAGACTACGCGATGGGAACATTTTAGGGCAGCAAGACAGAGTGCAAATTTATTCTGCTTTCTTTGCTTTCAAAGATACAGTCATTTTCTGGTTTTTTTGTTGTTGTTGTTGTTAAGCTACAAAAAAACTTTAATTCTGAGTACAAAGACATATATTCTCTTTCCTGTTGTGTATCACCTTTTACAGATATAGTAAATTTAAACTTTGAATTTGTCTATGCAATAAGTTTCTTAAAAATTTCATTGTTCTAAATTAGAGATCATAGCTTCTCCAGTAGAACAGCTCCACACAGAAACAGTTGTTTAACAACACTGTAGCAATGGTAAGGAGTAACTAAAATACAGGCGTTTTACAAAGCTTACCATCAAAGGAAAACTTTTCATTACATTTAACTTACTTTGGGTTGCTTAATTAGGTCAAGCAAATCCTTTACTTGATGTCGGAGCAGATTTTGACATTTCCACATTTCATTCAATGCTCTGCAAAACACAAACACATAAATTTAAATAACAAAACAATAAAAATCCTTCCAGAATATTCCAAACATATTCCTTTTTTTTTTTTAAGTTGAAATTAACAAAAGAGATGACAGAGATGAGGTAAACTTCACAGAACTAAGCAACTGATGATGTATGGAGCAAAAGGGCAAGGAAAAATATAAGAGGTATGAACATATGAAGGGAAATCTATATCATTAACTACAATATGTGTATAAATTAGGGTACAGGAATTAACTACAGAGATTATAAACTTGAGAAATAAAGGAATATTTGATGGAGTAAGGTCCTATAGTACGCAGGATGAAAAGGAATCAAAGCCACAAACAGAAAAGAGTTTGTGCTGAGAGAATGTGGGATACTTTTTTCTAAAACAGAAATGCTCATAATGTAACTTTATATAATATGTATTACATGTTTATGTATATTATTATAAAAGTGTATATTATGTACTTATAGGTAAGTATACAGTTAATCATTATAATAAAATTAAAATGTATAAACCAATGTAAATAAAAATGATAAGCTCTCACTCGTTTTATTTATCCTCAAGTTCTCACTGTTTAGAGGTAGAATTTATGTTCAGATTTTTTTTTTAAAGATTTATTTATTTGAGAGAGAAAGAGAGAAAATGTGAGTGGGGGAACTAGAGAGAATCTCAAGGAGACTCCCCACTGAGCAGACCTTGACAGGGGGCTTGATCTCACAACCTGAGATCATGACCTGAGCCAAAACCAAGAGGTGGAATCCCAGCCCAGTCACCCAGGCACGCCTATGTGTTCTATGAGTCTAAGGACTCATTGAGGTCTACAGTCTGAAGTATAGCTGTTACATAGTTAACTAAATAACATATTATGTTCATTATACAAATTATATAAAACATTATTACCTATATATTCTATATAGATTATATATTATATATATGTCACCTATATATTCTATACATTCCATATAGAATACATATAAGCATATTTATACTATATAAATTTGACATGTACAAGTATTTATATCTATATATTCATTAGTTTATATAAATATATGTGTTTACATATTATTACTTGTAAGTGCATATTATTTTTATACGGCAAAATTTTTGATGTCCTCGTAATACTTTTGTTTTCAGACAAATTTAAATCTAAAAAGAAATTACATACATACTCAAGAAAATATGCATAAATCATGAGAGCAGTTAATGTTACTGAAATACTGAGTTACAGAATTCAGAACCAGTTTAATATTTGAAAGGAAATTTTCCAAAACCAGATACTTTTTATTATTTTGTTTTGAATTACTTATACTTCGATTAACCTCCACTATCACACATATTAAGCACTGCCATAAAACTGTAATATAGTACAAAAGCATAAAAAAAACTTTTTTTTTCATAGACAAGAACTAATTGCTAAAAATGTTTCATTCTCCTCCTTAACATTCTGTTTTAAGAATACCTTTGGATACTTTTATGGAAATAAAATAGTTTAAATTTGGACACTTAAATTCCTTTACAGTAGTCATCTCAAAATGGTACTGGCAAAGCAGCAGCATTTTATATTAAAAGCTAAATTAAAATAACTATACATGTAGACATTAAAGAAAAATGACCAGTATACAGAGGACTGTAAAAATCTCATAACTAAGAGTTACATAATTAAAATAATTTTCAAAAAACAGAGTAGTCATCTGTGAAATTACTCCTGAACTCCAAAGTCAATGAACTGTCTCTTGCTTCTTAACACTTCATCATTACTTACAACTTCTGACAGGCCTGGACTTTTGAAACTTGCCTTTACTTAAAACAGGAATTATTACACCTCTAATAGCTATTTATTAAAGATGAAATATCAAGCAATTCCAAAGCTCCATATAAAATATTATGACTATAGTATAAATCAAAAGGTGACCATCACTAAGATTTTGTATTATATTTTTAGGGAAACCATCCTCTCAAGCACTTTAATAAAATTTTTGTATTTTGTATTATAAGATTTTGTATTATATTTTTAGGGAAACCATCCTCTCAAGCACTTTAATAAAATTATCTTAAGCAGCAAAGACAATTTATCTTTGTGTTTGCCTTCCTAAATAATCCTTTAAAAAAAAAAAGTAGACATAATATTACTACAACAGGAAGACAAATATAACTTAATATGAGCCTGAATTCCAGCACTGTCACTAAATAAACACGAAAAATTTGATTAGAGAATGGATACTCTTACAGTTGTTACTGGTCTAGTCTTCTCACTAGAGCTTTGCACTAACTCAAAGAAAAAGACAGCCACCATTGGGTGGCTAACAGAAACCTGTACGAGTGTTGAAGAGAAACTCTCCTCCAGCATTCCGCTCCCAGTTGGCAAAACTACCCACCAGACTCAGCAGTACAAAAACAGGTCTAGATGAGACCTTGCCTAATGAAAGACATCACAACCATAACACTTGGAAACTACCACTAACTCTTGCCATTAACAGCTGTTCTAGGAAGCCTGGGGGAGGTGGCAACACACACCATGATCAGAGAGTACTCAAGCCTGCCTCTGTTCTCTTTTTCATTAATCAAGATATTTAGGGGGACACCTGGGTGGCTCAGTCAGTTAAGCATCCAAATTTTGGTTTGGGCTTGTGTCATGAACTCAGGGTTGTGGGATCAAGCCCCACTGTGAGTCTCCCCATTCTGTGGAGAGTCTGCTTGAAGATTTTCCCCCTCATCCCCGCCTTGGGCAGGCATGTATGCATGTGCACACTTTCTCTCAAATGAATAAATCTTTAAAAAAAAAAAAGATATTAGTTAACTTAGGGACTTGCTTAAAACTGATACATATCAAATTTTAAATACAGAAAGTACTGTCTTCCCCCAAAAGAACATGATCACAATAAAATATATGGTTCTTTCAACAAATAAGAAAGATCAAATAAGTTCTCACCATGAACCTGCCTGCCAAGTAGCTATTTTTAAGTGCTTTTCAAACTAATTAGAGTTATAAATTCAAATGACTTCTGGGCTAGAACGGTAATGTATAATGAATAAAGACAGATGTTACAATACAGAGTGGTGAGGACTGTGATAAGATTAGAAACATTATTGAAAACATCAAGATTATTACTATTCAGGAAAATGAAAAAAAGATGTGATAAAATTTAAGGTCCAAAGAGTCACAAAAAAAAAGATGTCTGATAATGTTTAGGAAGACACAGAAAATGAATGACCAACAAGCTATAAATATTATGCATGAATCTTAGGAACCTAAAAAAATGGGGGGAAAAGTCACAGAAGACTGTATCCACACTTACTCTACTTTCATAAAGTTCAAAAACAAGTAAAAATAAGTTATTGAGGGATACATTCATATATGTAAAACTTTATTTATTTTTGATAAAACTATTTTTAGAAGATTTATTTATATATTTATTTGAGAGAAAGAAACAGAGAGCAGGGGGAGGGGCAGAGGGAGAGGGAGAGATGCAGACTCCATGCTTAGCGTGCTGCCCAAAATGGGGCTTGATCCCAGGAACCTGAGATCATGACCTGAGCTGAAATCAAGAGTCAACCACTTATCTGACTGAGCCACCCAGGCGCCCCATGATAAACCTACTTTTTAAAAGGAAATGAAAAATAAATAATTTAAGCTAGTGGTTTCCTCTGGGTGGAAGACAGGAGGATAAAAGGGAGAAGAGTTCACAAGTTGAGTGTAGATTCAAAGATAAATTTACTTTAACACTATGCTTCGAAATTCATATGTGATTTGTGTGCATTAAATTTTTCATAAAAATAAATGTAAAGACTTTTGGAGAAATAAATCACGAATGTGAAGTATTAAAGTAATAAAATGTTAATTATTAGATTTACAGTTGGTTAGTTAATTCCAAAACGCTGGTTAAAATTTTTAAAAAGTCATTTAAAAAATATAAATACCTTAAGTGTTTTAACTTAAAACAGATAAAAATCTATTCACTTACCAACCATTTTTGTAGAATCTATTGCTCCATAGATTGGAATTTACTTTCAACTTTTCCATGGCATTATTTTTCAGTGTATCTCATGATTAGCATTTTTACTTTCTAATTCAAACATACTTGTTATTTAATGATGAATAATATCTGATATATATATATATATATAGGCTTTGTTTTAAAGATTTGAGAAAGACAAAGAGGAAGAGAGAGCATATAAGAAAGCAGGAGTGTGGGGGGAGGGGTGGCGCCGTTGCAGGGATTGATCTCAGGACCCTGGGCTGAAATCTAAAGTGGGACCCCTAAGTGACTGAGCCACCCAGGTACCCCTTATATATGTATATGTAGTTTTATAACTGCTCTTCAGTATTTCCTTTACAATTATGTTTCTTTTCCATTTCTCATATTAAAGTTTTCATTAATTATTTTTTGCTCCTATGGGTTTAGAAGTCAACATTTTAATTCTGTTCTTTTAAAGCAACTCAAATTTTTAATTTGTACACTTAATTTACAACCTTATTAATCAACAAACCTGTCCTCACTCACTCTTTTAAGATAAAAGAACCACAGAACATTTTAGCCACCATCTTACATGCTGTTATCCTATAGGATCTACCTAGTATTCAAACTTTTTCACAAAGGCGTAGCACCAATCAATCAGAACAGGTGGCAGCAGAACAGGGCCTGAAGGTCCTTCTGCTATGCCCAGGCACAGGGGAAAGTGGGTGGGGAAAGGATCCTAGGGACTCTCAATAGATCTTACATAACTGTTCCAAGAAGTGTGTGCTGGCTAAATATCAGCCCAGATGCTAACCTACTTTTTAATCTACACCTCCTTCCCTTGGTAAAGAAAACTTTGTTGTTATTACTATTGTTATTGGTGTTGGCACTGTTGTTTTTATAGGCACTGATTATTTAGATCTGCATTAGTGTTTGGAAATTTTGTTACTTCTTACATCCTATTCCTTCCTTCTGAATTTTGTTTTTTGCCAAAAGAAACTTTTACTCTTTAGTAATTTTCTCAAGTAGGATATATGAGTGGTTGACTCTCTTTTTTTGCTTAAGAGTGTCTTTCACTTTTGTTCATGAACGACGGGTGAGCTGAGTCAAGAAGCCTAGACTATGATTTCACTTAGGTTGTCTCAAATAAGTATATATATATATATATATATATATATATATATATGTATATATATATGTGTGTGTGTGTGTGTATATATATATATATATCTCCTATTCTCATTCATTCTAATCAGCCATCAATTGCACCATGAAGATAAGGATGCACTCTAATTCCTGAGGTGTTGGCATATGACAATTTTGTTTTAAAATCAATTAAATATGGTAGTAACATATTTCACTGTATGCAGTAGAAAAAGAATGAACTTTGGAACCAGGTAGAGTTCAAATCCTGACTTTGTCTCCTACTACTTGTGCGATTTTGTGCAAGTTAACTGACCTCTGGAATTCAGTTCCCCATGTGAAAAACAGGAAAAATATCAATTACATGAAGGGTTGGCAAGTGTTTCTATAAAAGGCCAGATAATAAATGTTATGGACCATACAATACAGCCTCTGTTGAAACTATGCAATTTTGCTGTTAAAGCACAAAAGGAGCCATTGATAATATGTACTCCTCTGCCTTAAGTACAACAGATAATAAGAAATTTACATTTCTCCTTTTCTTCAATGTTTCTATGAAAGTTATAATTGGCACATATAATAATTCCCATGGAAGAAGTCAAAGTCCCATTAAGCAGACATAGGAATGAAAATTATATGCAGCTCCTTAGACTTCAATTTCCGAACATTTAATCCCCCACTTGTAATGACATTTGCTGGAGTGCAGAGCATCTACATTTTCTAAAACCTAGAGCAAATCAATCTCTAAGTTTCAATTTCCTAACCATCAGTATGATTCAATTAGTAATGTCTCTCCCATGTCCAAAATGCCAATTCCATATAATGGTGCTCAAAAGTATTTTCTGAATGAAAAATGGTCATTAAAATGTATTTGTGCATACCCATATGCCAAACTATAACAGATGCTGAGGTTATACAGAACAAAATATGTACCCTACCGCTCTACAGCAAAATTCAAATGACCGTGAGGTTAAAATAAGGTGGTAGGATTTTCTCAGTATGGACCTTCTTAATGCCTTAAGGAAGAAAACAAACAAAAAGGTACATCAATACTTCTTGAAACGACAATATGAAAGTCTGGGGAAAGAAATCAAATCCTGAAAGATTCCTTGTCAATCAGCTCTATGTTTTAATTGCTTATAAAAATCCTCGTTCATCTCATGTTGATAGCAGTACCTTTGAAAAAAAAGCCAAGTATTTTATTGTGTCTGATCATTTAAACAATGTTTGCATTACATAAATTGTTAACATTTAAAAATACAATTGTGGGGGTTTTCCCCATAAAATCCAATACACTGAAAAAGATGAAAAAAACAAAATTTGACATTTGAAACATACTTCACAGCATTTAAATCCAGTGTGGCATACAAGTAATATAAACACTTCATCCGTTCTGTGGTTTCCAAATTGTGGGGAACCATGTATTGGGCAAAGATGCGTTCAACAAGCAATCTACAAAAACACAGAGAAGGTACTGTAATGATTTTTTTTTAATGTACTGAATTTGTATATAAAATTCCAAAACATACAAAGGATACATATAAAAGAAGTTTCTGCTTTCTGAATGGAGATGAGATTTTAAATCGATGATTTCCTTCTATAAGAAGAGCGGCTGAAAAAAGATTTAGCTGGATGTAATGGCAATAACTCTATACCCAGCTAAGATAACTACCTCTGCATGACCTTGAGTATATACGAGGGATTCGATTTCCTTATCTGAATAATAAAGTGTCAAAAAAACAGGTCCTTCCAAATGACAAATTCTAAGCATCTCTAAGTTAAAATTTCTAAGGACATAATAAGATTCTTCCGAGTTTTTATTCTTCTGAGTAAACATCATGAAAAGACCTGGTTAACAGTTTAAAAAAAAAAAATTACTAGCAAATAATGTAAATCTCCCATGCAATGATGTTGCACACTCAAAAAGTCTAAAAATGTCAATTTTACAAAAATAGTAACTATAAAGTTTCTTAAATAAAGTTAATCTAAGATACCCAGTTTCCAGTTACTGTAACTCTTAAAATTGTAAGGTGGCCTACTGGTTCTCAATTTTCTCATTCTCATCTATTATGAGTAAGACCATTTGGATCTAAGAATTTAAAATAAATTCAAGCAAATGAAATCAATTCTGCAAGCAGGATTCACAGATCTATTTACCACTAAATGGTTAGGATCCATACAAGATCTAACCTTATACTGCAAAAGAAAAATATGATCATACTCAGATAATGTGTTTCAAATAAAACTATAAACTGTCTTTTTATCCTTCAGTAGAAGCTGTTTATTTAAAATGTCTAAAATCCCAAAGCTTTATTTTCATTTACTTGAAAACATTTTATTTGAAAAATAACCTGTGAAATAAAATTTAAATGATTATACACATTTCTACTCTTAAGTACCGCTGTTTAAAAATAGTATACAAAATGAACTTAAAAACTGTATCCCTCCTTAAAGGTATATGCACATTATTGCTTCATTTATGGCTTTGGTAGGAAGAAAACTAGTCACTCACTAGCTTTAACTTGCAGTAAAAACTGAGAGACTTTAAAGTTATAAAGAAAACAGTTCACCTAAAACAAAAGATCAACAATAGCTAAATACATCAAAAGCACCATATATTTTACACATAGTGTCCTTAACTTACCGATCATCAATACTATTTTGATAATATATATGCAGCAATTTGTCTTTGATCCATGAAATCTGTTTTGCAGCATCTTTTCCAGCTGCTGATTGTAAAGCATACTTCTTATAAATTTGGGCAAGTCCCATCATGGCTTCTTTGCGCACTCTCCACTTAAAGCAAAAACAAAAATGCATTCTTAAAATTTAAAAATGCTCACATTATATTTCAGGAAAGTCTGTTTTCTTGTTTTTAAGCTGCTTTACACAATATATCTTCATCACTCCTCAGTTACTAGATATCAATTTATAATGACTATGAAAAAAACACAACTATCATTTTAATATATCTACTATGTAAGGTACAGAGATATCAACATGTATAAAAAATTTTAATGCTTTAATATCCTAAGCCCATCATTTACCCCTAAAAAACAAACATTAATCACCATCACATGAAGTCACTGAAAACTGGTAAGAGAAAGTATGCTACAAAATTTTAACAGGCAAAGAATGAGTTAATTGTGACTTACCCCTTATACATTTTTTCCATTTATGGTGTATATTAAATATACTTCAATTAAAGGTACATGACATTGGTTTTATCAAATGCTAAGTAAAGACACTGGGTTCATTTTGTATATCTGAGAATCAAGTTCAAGTGTAAGAGGAATGCATTCAACTATTTTTTTTATACGTATTTGCTAGTATATCTAATACTGCTTAATTATCTTGGGATGAGTTTATTCTTTAATTTTACACAAACAGCACTATAATCAGTAAGATGTTAGTAATGTTTAGAACTTCATGAAGCTGCACAGATTTTTTTTTTTTTTTCCTTTGCAGTCTGTCATTCATTGTATATTCTTCCCTTGGTTTTTCTTTCAATTACTTACAGCAGATTAAGAACAGTCCTTCATCCACTGATACATATTGAAATAAAAGGCTTCAAAAAGCCTTACTCAGAAAATAAGAATTCAATTTGTTTGTAGGAACTTTCTATTCTCTGTCTTATCTCTAATTCCCCAAACTGCTGCTTTAAGGAGAATTTAAAGATAGAGCATATTCTAATTCTGCCAAGAACATAAATATATTCCATTATTTTTTGATATTCAATATTTATATGAATGAACCAAGGAGGCCTATGATGAATGCAACATTATCAAAAATTATATGAACTTATGTGACCCCAACAATATACAGATACTTAGCTCAAATTCCAAGTCTAACAAAGAAAAAGACTACTTGAACACTTAAAAAGCTGTTATCCTCCACGAGGCAAATCTCCTTTTCCTTCTTTATGCCTTTTGGACCTTTCATTAATACTCTATGAAATATTCAAAAAAGACAAGACTAAATTTATTAGTTAAGTTATTCCTAATACCTATAGATTTGGAGGGAAAACTATGCAATTCCTACCCATCTGTCCTCTACCCACAAACAGCATTACCAAAGAGAACATTAAATGATGACGACAGCACAACCAAACTTATAAGCAACTATTAAAATGACTTATTTACTAGTCAAAACTATTCACAACTACCAACAGGCTTCCCGCTTTCTTTGTTAATTAACCCCCAAATACTTCAATGATTTTCATCCTTCACCAAAATTATTCAAGCCTAAATCCAGTAAAACCCACACCAGAAAGGAAAGGCAATAGGGATGAGGAGAGAATGAACATTCCCTCACATACTTTACTGAGTGTCTAATATAGCCAGGCAATAAGAATACAAGAATAAGAAGACACTATACCTCTCTTAAGAAGCCACTGATTACTGAGTGCAGCTAGTGGGTGCTCACTCAAGGGGAAAGGTTTAGGGTCACAGAAGATAGGCTGGAAGCATGCTGCTCTGCCAGATTTAGCTTTGCAAAGTTGAAAACATGTTATTTTCTACTCCACAGAAATTATAATACAACCAGCTAAAGGACTATCAGCTGATACTCATGTGGAAAGAAACAGAAGAGAGTCAACAACAACATAAGAAGTTGTGTCAGAGGCCTTTACAACTCATTTATTAAAACTAGTGTCCAGGCTAAACATCTGACTACCATTTAGAGCCATCTCATTTTTAAGATGAGAACAAATAATCTGAATTTATAAACCTAACAAAACTCAAAAAAAATAAAACGTTCTCATAAATACCAAGTATTAAAATGCCTCCTAAAAAGGGCAAGTTACATTTAAATCTCAATATTTCCAAATGAAATACTACTAAACTTAAAGTATGCAAAGTAAAAGCCGCCTACTACTAATTATTATTCCTACTTACCCGTTTGTCTAATGTTCTCTCTCTCACAAAATTAAGTAAGTGATCGTTGACCAGAAGAATATCCTTTTTAGCAGCTGTAACTATGGACACAATAACATCATGTCTAATAGCTTCTTCAGGGTCATGTGACCTCACTTTAAGATATTCTGAAAGACAAAATTTTATTTTATTAAAATTGAACTTTAAGAATTAATATGTTTTAAAAGATTGCATAAGTCCTTGGTAAGTAAACCACAACAAAACAAAACCTAAGTAGAAGGTTCAAAGTTTCGAAATTAAGAGCAGAGGAGAAAAGGGCATAGATATGAAGGTTAGTCCTTTAGTCAAAATACATTAGTTTACATGCAACTGAGTATTAAAACCCCTCCCCATCTGGGGGTCAGGGTAGTGTATTAAGGAGTTCTTAACCTCATTAACTAAACCATACAAATGAACTAAGAAGTATATGACTTTAAATATTTCATTTCTATTTTTATTTTTTTTTAAGATTTTATTTATTTATTTGACAGAGATCACAAGTAGGCAGAGAGGCAGGCAGAGAGAGGGGGAAGCAGGCTTCCTGCTGAGCAGAGAGCCCGATGCAGGGCTCAATCCCAGAACCCGGGGATCATGACCTGAGCTGAAGGCAGAGGCTTTAACCCACTGAGCCACCCAGTTGCCCCTCTATTTTTGTTTAAATAGTTAAAATACTCAAGTCAAGTAGTTCTACTGGGAAAAAGCTAGAATATTTAAGCTTCTATCCCTTATCTGAGTAAGGTTTCAGAAAGAATAAAATTAAAATACCAGCCACCAAGCAATAAGATTACAGGAAACACCAAAAGGAAAGTCCATGTAATTAAACTAAGAAAGGCAAAGGAAACATTGAAGAAATTTAACATTTAACAATTAAGAGTGGCTGGGAGGAAGACCTGAAATTCAGTCAAAAACATGGCAGTTCTGATCTGACACTGAGCTGAAAGAAAAAATTAACACTCTTCAGTAATGATATATTAGAGGCTTAAGGAAAAGGTACCACAACTGAACATGAACACAACAAATAAAATATCATTTCACTTTTTATTATAAGACAAGTAAGCTAAATTTTCATTGTTTGGATTTGGAGCAATATGTGTAGCTATGCCTATATACAGCAAATAGTGCTTATGATTATAAATGGATTTACTTCCCTATAAATTGACAGTTTAACAAATAATTACAACACAAACACCCATAAAACCACTGCCCAGGTTTAAGCATTTTCACTATGAGCATTCTATAACAGAAACTATTTCCAAAAATGAGAAAGACCATAAGTCGTATGTCGCCCCCCCCACAAAAAAAACTTCTGAAGTGTAATTTTACCTAACTCAGTAAGGAAAGTTACTTTAAGTACTGATTTCAAATGAAGCCTGTTAAATACATCTCAAGTTCATTTCTCCACCAAGATAAACATGGGAGTTTTATCTTGCACTTTACTTGTTTCAAGTGCAATTGATATTATTCTTAGAGGCCACTAAGACAAAACCAATGAGAACACCATCAATTTTAAGATACATCCCAATCTCCCTAAGTCATTCATATTAAACAGATATATACAAAAACTATTAACTTACAGATCCCTACTGTGCAGAGGAAAACAAAAGAGAAAGATGAAATTCTTGGTAGTTAGCATGACAAAGCAGCTAATAACACTCTTCACAATATGGCCGTGTCCCTCAAAATGTGGCTGAAGGCACAAGGATGAATCTCACAAAAACACTGTCAAGAAAGGCAAGACAAACATGTGTGTCTAACATATATTAATCTTAGCTCACTCCTGAAATCCTAATAAAATGTCTTTTGAAAGGGACAAGTATAAGAGAAAAGATCATAGCGAAAGAGAGTTTTCAACAGAATTGGGGCAGATGTAGCACTTGTAAACAAAATGAAAAGATGAAATCCGAAAAGGAAGAAAATAATAAATAAGCTCATTTCCAGGGTAAAAGAACCATGAAAACATTTAGAAATTCAAGGCATCAGCTGGAAATATGAGGAATGCTTGAAATAGTGTACGTAAAATAGTTAGAATCTTAGATTTTTCAGGGCTATCTTTTAGCCAACTACAAAAAACATGCAGTTTATAGCAATACAGGCTACCTCAAGAAGCAAGGAAAAACTCAAATAAACAACCTAACCTTAAAGCTAAAAGAGTTAGGAAAAAAAAAAACAAAGAAAGCCCAAACCCAGCAAGAAGAAGGAATAATAAAGATCAGAGTAGAAATAAATGATATAGAAACATAAAAAAAGAACAGATCAATGAAGCCAAGAGTTGGTTTCAATAAACCTCTAGCTATCAAAAAAATAAAAGGACCCAAATAAACAAAATCATTAATAAAAGAGGAGAAATAACAACCAACACCACAGAAATACAATTATAACAGATTTTTATGGAAACCCATATGCCAACAAATTGGACAACTGAGAACAAATGGATAAATTCCTGGAAACATACAACCTACCAAAACTAAAGCATGGAGAAATAGAAAATAAATAAATAAAATAGAACAGACCAATTACCAGCAATGAAATTGAATCAGTAATCAAAAAAATCCCAAAAAACAAAAGTCCAGGACCAGACAGCTTCATAGGCAAATTCTACCAAAGAATTAAAGAAGAGTTAATACCTATTCTTCTCAAACTATCTCAAAAAAATAGAAGAGGAAAAAAAAAAAAAAAAAAAAGAGGAAGGAAAACTTCCAAATTCATTCTGTGAGGCCAGTATCACCCTGATACCAAAACCAGATAAAGACACCACAAAAAAAAGAATTCTATAGGTCAATATCTCTCATGAGCATAAATGCAAAAATCCTCAACAAAAATTAGCAAACTGAATTAAACAATATTTCTAAAAAAATCATATGTCTCGATGAAGTGGGATTTATTCCTGGGATATGAGGGCAGTTCAATATTCACAAAACAATTAACTTGATAAATCACATTAATAAAAGAAAGGAAAAAATCAGATGATCAAGGGCTCCTGGGTGACTCAGTCAGTTAAGTTCGGCTTAGGTCATAATCTCAGAGTACTGGGATCCAGCCCCCACGTTGGGCTCCCTGCTCAGCAGGGATTCTGCTTCTCTCTCTCCCTCTGACCTTTCCTCCTCCTCACACTCAGTCTCTCTCAAAAATAAATAAATAAAATCTTTTTAAAAAATCGTATCCTCAGGGCACTTGGGTTAAACCTCTGCCTTTGGCTCAGGTCATGATCCCAGTGTCCTGGGATCGAGCCCCACATCCAGCACTCTCATCAGCAGGGACCCTGCTTCCCCCCCCACCCGCCTCTCTGCCTACTTGTGATCTCCGTCTGTCAAATAAATAAATAAAATATTTTTAAAAAATCGTATCATCATTTCAACAGATGCAGGAAAAGAATCTGACAAAGCACAAGATCCATTCATGATAGAAATCCTCTGCAAAGTAGGTCTAGAAGGAACATACCTCAACAAGATAAAGGTCTTATATGAAAAACCCACAGCCAACATCATACTCAGTGGTGAAAAACAGAGCTTTTCCTTTAAGGTCAGAAAAAACACCAGGATGTCCACTTCCACTGCTTTTATTCAAAATAGTACTCACAAGTCCTAGCCACAGCAATCAGATAACATAAAGAAATAAAAGGCATCCAAATGGATAAAGAATAAAAAGGCATCTATCCAATGGATAAGATAATCATTATTTCTTTAGAGAAAACTCTAAAGACTCCACCAAAAAATCACTAGAACTGACAAATGAATTCGGTAAAGTCACAGTATATAAAATCAATGTACAGAAATCTGTTGCACTCCTATACAATGAAGCAGCAGAAAATGAAATTAAGAAAAAATCCCATTTAAAATTGCATCAAAAAAAATAAAATATCTAGGAATAAACTTAACTGAAACAGTAAAAGCCTGTACTCTGAAAATTATAAAAATACTGATGAGATCAATTCAAGATACATGATACATGTATACGTGATACAAAGAAACAGAAAGACATTCCATGCTCATGGGTTGGAAAAACAAATACCGTTAAAATGTCCACACCACCCAAAGCAATCTACAGATTTAATACAATTCATATCAAAATACCAACATTTTTCACAAAACTAAAACAAACAATCCTAAAATTTGTATGGGATTACAAAAGATCTCAACTAGCCAAAGCAATCTTGAAAAAGAAAAACAAAACTGGAGGTATCACAATTCCAGAGTTCAAGTTATATTACAAAATGGTAGAATTAAAATAGTATGGTACTGACATAAAAATAAACACACAGATCAATGGAACAGAATAGAAAACCCAGAAGTAAACCCAAATTTTATGACCAAAGGAGAAATGAATATCCAATGGAAGAAAATCTCTCCAACAAATGGAGTTGGGACAGCGACATCGCAAAAAAATGAAACTAGACCACTTTCTTTCACCAAACACAAAAATAAACTCAAAATGGATTAAAGACCTAAATGTGAGACCTTAAACTATAAAAACCCTTGAAGAGGGAACAGGCAGTAATTTATCAGACACTGGCTGTAACAACATTTTTATAGATAGTGTCTCTCGAGGTAAGGGAAACAAAAGCAATAATAAACTATTGGGACTATTTCAAAATTAAGTTTCTGCACAGCAAAGAAAACAACCAACAAAACTAAAAGACAACCTAGAGAAGGGGAGAAGATAGAAGATAGTGGCAAATAACATATCTGATAAAGGTTTAGTACCCAAAACATAAAAAGAACTGATACAACTCAACATCAAAAACTCCAAATGATCCAATTAAGTAATAGACAAGATATGAACATTTTTCCAAAGACAAACAGATGGCCAAAAGATACATGAAAAGATGCTCAAATCACTCATCATCAAGAAAATCCAAGTTAAAACTACAATGAGGTTATCATCTCACACCTGTCAGAATGGCTAATATCAACAACCAAGAAACAAGAGGTCTTGGTGAGGATATAGAAAAAGGGAAATTCTCTTGCACTGTCAGTGGAACGCAAACTGGCGCAGCCACTCTAGAAAACAGTATGGAATTTCCTCAAAAAGTTAAAAGTGGAACTACTCTCCAAGCCAGTAATTCCACTACTGGGTACTCACCCAAAGAATAAAAAAACACTAATTCAAAGGGATACATTCACCCCTATTTATTGCAACATTATTTACATACAATAGCCAAGCTAAGGAAAAAGCCCAAGTGTCCATCCATAGATGGATATGAAGAAGAGGTGGTATCTCATGAGAGATATTGACCTATAGAATTCTTTTTTGTGTGGTGTCTTTATCTGGTTTTGGTATCAGGGTGATACTGGCCTCACAGAATAAATTTGGACGTTTTCCTTCCTCTTCTATTTTTTTTTTCCTCTTCTATTTTTTTGAGATAGTTTGAGAAGAATACACACACACACACACACACACACACACAGCAGAATATTATTCAGCTTTAAAAAGGAATGAAATCTAGCCATTTGCAAAATATGGATAAAGCTAGAGAATATAATGTTAAGCAAAATCAAAGAAAGACAAATACCCTATGATCTCACTCACATGTGGAATTTAAGAAAACCGATAAGCAAAGGAAAAAGAGAGCGAAAGACAAACCAACAGACTCAACTACAGAGAACAAACTGATGGTTACCTGAGGAAGGTGGGTAGGGGGATAGGTGAAATAAGTGATGGGAATTACAGGAAAAAAAAAAAAAAAAACCTAAAATGTGCCCAGAGGCTGAAAAGTAGGAAATCATAACACAACATAAATGTTTCATAAAAAAAAGGAAACTACACACTATCTTTTGGTAAACATTTAAACATTCCAAACAATGGAAGGACTTAAAAAGTTATCGGTGAAATTATTCACATTTAAAATATATTTTAGATAGCTATAAAAAAATCAAAACATGAGGTGCCTGGGTGGCTCAGTGGGTTAAAGCCTCTGCCTTCGGCTCAGGTCATGATCCCAGGGTCCTGGGATCGAGCCCCATATCTGGCTCTCTGCTCAGCGGGGAGCCCGCTTCCTCCTCTCTCTCTCTCTCTGCCTGCCTTTCTGCCTACTTGTGATCTCTGTCTGTCAAATAAATAAATAAAACCGTTAAAAAAAATGTATTATTTAGTTAACAGCGAACTTTGTATTAAAGTTCTGACTATGGGAAAATTACTTAATTTTTTTATACTTTAAAAAAGGTCCAGAACATATACAGACCACTACAAATTAACAAAAAAAAAAAAAAGCCAATTTTAAAAAGATGAATTTAAAATTTATTTACTTATTTTTTTAAAGATTTTATTTATTTATTTGACAGAGAGAGATCACAAGTAGGCAGAAAGGCAGGCAGAGAGAGAAGGGGGGGGGGGAGCGGGCTCCCTGCTGAGCAGAGAGCCCAATGCGGGACTCGATCCCAGGACCCTAAGATCATGACCTGAGCCGAAGGCAGAGGCTTAACCCACTGAGCCACCCAGGCGCCCTGGATTTAAAATTTAAATAGACACTTCACAAAAGAAAATTTCAATACACACATAAAAAGATACTCAATCTCATTAGTCATCAAGAGAATGTAAATTAAAACCACGATAAAACAGCAAGAACTATGAGAATGACTACAATCAAAAAGATTTGATACAAAACGGTGACAAGAACACTGAAGAACTGGAAGTCTAAATCATTTCCAGTCCAAGTGGAAAACAATATAGCTAATATGGAGAACTTAGTCATTTCTTATAAAATTAAACATGTATTTACCCTATAACCAGCAATTTCACTCTAAGTAATTAAAATAAAAGCATAAATCCATAGAAACACTTGTAACAATACTCAGAGTAATCTTAATCTTAATAGCTCAAAATTAAAAACAACCCAGAAACTCATCAAACAAAAAAAGTGAATAAACAAATCACTGGATATTTACACAATAGAATATCACTCAATAATAAAAAAAAGGAATGAAGTAATAATACAGGAGTCCCAAAGACACCAGCAACTAGACTTTTAAACTCCTGATAGGATCCTCTTCAGTGGGGATCACTGACCAGTTAAAGACAAGTATTTTTTTTCTTTTTTTTCTTTTTAATTTATTTATTTGACAGACAGTGATCACAAGTAAGGAGAGAGGCAGGCAGAGAGAGAGGAAGGGAAGCAGGCTCCCTGCTGAGCTGAGAGCCCCATGTGGGGCTCGATCCCAGGACCCTGAGATCATGACCTGAGCCAAAGGCAGAGGATTTAACCCACTGAGCCACCCAGGCGCCCCTAAAGACAAGTATCTAACAAAGAACCTACCCTGGTCACCCTATATCGAAGTTCAGAGTCAGCAATCCCATCTATATATTTAGGGCTTTCTAAACAGCTCTTTATTTAGTACCCCACTCTTAATTATAGCAGAGAGCTACCAACTGACAAGCATTTGAGGAAAGCCTCTAACACAGAAAATACAGACAAAAGCAGGTGGGAAAAGTAAGTTGACTAAAACAAACATTTTGTAGGAAAAAAATTCTCCAAAACACTATCATTAATTTTTTCAGAGAACAGTGCATCAATAACACAAGAATAGAATGTTACAGTAAAAGGAACATCCAGGGGAAAAGAGAAGGAGGAAGACAAAAGAGAAACACACACACACACACACACACACACACACACACACACACACACGCAGGAGGGGGAGGGGGAGAGAGAGAGAGAGAGAGAGAGAGAGAGAAGGAAAGGAAACAGAGGGAAGACGAAAGAGGGAGGAAGAACAGATCCTCTGAAAATCAATGCTATAAAGTAGAAGCTCAAAGAGCAAGCAGTCCAAATTCAGATATGAGTGGGCAGGTAGAGGGTTCAGGCAGGATATCACCCCCCAAAAAAGAATGAAAGTGAGAAATACCTGCTGTTTAAACAGAATTGGTAGAAATTTAACAAAACCTGAAAGTATTACTATGACAGACTATTGTTAAAAATATTAAAGAGGGGCATCTGGGTGGCTCAGTCAGTTAAGCGTATGTCTTCAGCTCAGGTCATGATCCTGGGGTCCTGGGATTGAGCCCCACACTGGGCTCTCTGCTCAGCTGGAAGCCTGCTTCTCCCTCTCCCTCTGCCTGCCACCTCCCCTGCTTCTGCTCTCTGTCAAGTAAATAAATCAAAAATCTTAAAAAAAAAAATTATGAAAGAATACACTTCATCATTTTATCAAAAGAAACTCAGAAGGAAGTAGTTAAGATTTAAGAAGTAACCGTACACGAGGACCATAAAAAAAAAATTTAAATATACTACAAGTTGATAAAAGTCTTAAAAGGAGTAAATAACTAATAACAAACAATAACGTAAACGATGGAAAGAGAACATGCAGAGTTAAAACTTTCAAGGTTCCTTGATTGCTCAGAAAGAAGCTAGAGAGTTCTAATTAACTTTAGACTTCATTGAACAATTATGCAGTAAAAGCACAAAAGTGAAAATGTTAACTTCCAAGCCCCAGGGGAAAAGGGAAAAGTGAAAACAAAGAAAAGTAAGCAATTAAGCAGAAAAGAGGAAAATAGGAGGGGAAAAAAAAGCAAGAAGCATGAAAATAAAATACATAAGACAGTAGGAATAAGTTCAACTCCATCAAATCCAAATGATACCATTTCAATAAAATTTTTAAAAACACGTAACAGCACCATATATCATTTATGGACAAATATACATGTTATGTAGATAGAAAAAGAAACAGGATGCAGACCAAATTTAGTGGAGTAGCTACCCTCTGTGGAAACAGGAATAATAGTTTATAAGTGGCATTTCAACTACAACTACAATTTATTTTCTTTTTTTAAATCTCTTAAGCAAATATAGCAAAATGTAGTAACATTTTTTTTTTAAGATTATTTATTTATTTGATAGACAGAGATCACAAGTAGGCAGAGAGGCAGGCAGAGAGAGGAAGGGAAGCAGGCTCCTCACTGAGCAGAGAGCCAGATGCGGGGCTTGATCCCAGGACCCTGGGATCATGACCAGAGCTGAAGGCAGAGGCTTTAACCCACTGAGCCACCCAGGCACCCCATGTGGTAACATTTCTGAAGAAGACATAGCAGCTACTATAGTCATCTGTATTTTCCAAACAATTTCCTAATTTAAAAAAATTAAGGGTGCTTGGGTGGCTCAGTCAGTTAAACCTCTGCCTTCAGCTCAGGTCATGATCCTGGGGTTCAGGGATGGAGTCCCACCCGTGGGGCTTCCGGCTCAATAGGGAGTCTCCTTCTCCCTCCCATTCTACCCTCCCCACCACCCCCCCCGGCTCGTGCTCTCACTAGCTCTCTTTCTCAAATTAATAAAATCTTAATAAACAAATAAATAAATAAAATCTTTTGCTTAATATTTTATTTATTTGTCAGAGAGAGAGTGCAAGCACAAGCAGTGGCAGGCAGAGGGAGAACCAGGCTCCCTGTTGAGCAAGGAGCCCAATGTGGAGCTCCATTCCAGGACTCTGGGATAATGACCTGAGCCAAAGACAGACACTTAAGTGACTGAGCCACGCAGGCATCCCTAAATAAGTAAAATCTTAAAAGAAAAGAAAAATTAATAGACAAGCAATATTCAGATACATGATATCTTTATTAGTACAAAAATGCAAAATTCTGAAATGCCTTGTAATTTATACAGATTTCAGAAAAGTTACCTCCATTTAACATAATTAGTTTACAAATTAATGACATTTACCTAAGTTCTCAAAACATTAAAGAAGAGTAAAGAACACCAAGGTGAAGTTCAAATCCAAACACCTAAAATATTTTTAGAATTGTTCTGAAATGAAAAAACTCGTATTGTTTCTGGTAAACTGACTTTTTATAGGTGTTTCTAGACTAAAAGATATAAGGAGTAAAAATTCTAGCTTCAGAGAGTAACTTCCATGATAATGAATTAAAAGATGACTTTACTCATCACAGTAACCAAAAAACGGGATTTTTTCCCCCATATACATAAAACTGATTTTTTTCACCAAAGAACATTTAGGCATATTTGCTATTATGGGTATATAATACCTGTTAAGTCCTTTGCTAAATCAGGATGGTTCATGAGACAATGACTGGCAAATTTCACACATTCCAAGCGTATTGGTACATGGATGTCATTAAACCTGATAAAATATAAAGGCACAGAACGTTCTTTAAAATAAGAGGAACAATTATGTGTTTAAAATATACACAATTTATATTTACTTCTCTAATTAAAAGAAAAAACAAGTTATGTAGAATAATTCAAAGCAAAGCTAGACTATTTCAACAAAGTTTTGATAAGCTATATATTTATGAATGCTTCAGAATGTCTACATTAAACCAGGATAATCTCCTATGAGAACTATGTACTTTTAAGGAGTTTGTGTAAACAATATACGTTTGGCTCAAGCACAAAAAATGAGAATGACAAGATTTTTCCTATAAATATTCTTTTAAATATATATGTTTATATAAGAATATTTGTGTGCACAGGTCATAGATACATTATATAAATCCCATTCTTTCTTAGGTATAGGGCATTCACAAAGTGTGGCAGATCTTGCACTAAACCCCGTATTATTTTACATGACTCTAAAACTGAGCCCAAATTAACTCCTATCCAGTTAAACATCACATTACATTTCCACTAATACCAAAACCAATTTTAAATGAAGAAGTAACTATCTTAGTATTTATCACCAAAATATTAAAACTCTTTGAAAGATATGCAATTTAGGTATCTTTTAATTTTGTATTTCTTTTTTTTTTCCTTATAATTTATTTGGTGAAGAAATTGTTCTGTTTGTGTGTGCAGTGTTTTTCCACAGTTGAGATTTCACTAATCCGTATTATCCTGGTTTCAACTAATAGGCTCTCCTTCTCTCCTAAATCTTACAAGTTGATAGTTAGATCTAGACACTTAATTATATCCAGATTCACTGTTTCAGCAAGACTATTTCATAGATGGAATCCTGTTCCTCCATCATAAAGCCCATGATGTCCAGCTGTCTTAAACCATTGATGTTGAAAGCCTGTATACACTAGTTCAGCCTGGACTACAAAAGAGTGATGTCTTTGAAAAATCTTGTTAAGTAACAAGAACAACAACAAAGTAAAGTGAGAATTTTCCATTCCATATTTCCATATATCTAATTCTGTAATATCAAAAGGTTTCCAAATCATCTATCACCCAATACCATAACAAATTCATAACATATCATAACAAATATTATAAAGGAGAAAAAAGAGATCTTCTAAACGAGCACCAAATTATTCATAAAAAAGTTTATTATAAGAGGGGTGCCTGGGTGGCTCA
Source organism: Martes martes (assembly GCF_963455335.1). NCBI lineage: Eukaryota > Metazoa > Chordata > Mammalia > Carnivora > Mustelidae > Martes > Martes martes. Next base: position 69,967,977 of record NC_137890.1, read on the forward strand.
GTGGGTTAAAGCCTCTGCCTCTGGCTCAGGTCATGATCCCAGGGTCCTGGGACGGGGCCCCCTGCATCGGGCTCTCTGCTCAGCAGGGAGCCTGCTTCCTTCCTCCTCTCTCTCTCTGCCTGCCTCTCTGCCTACTTGTGATCTGTCTGTCAAATAAATAAATAAAATCTTAAAAAAAAAAAAAAAGAAAGAAAGAAGAAAGAAGAAATAAGAAAAAAAATGCTCTATGAAGTACACTCAAAAAAAAGTTATAACACCTAGCCTATGGTCTCACATAGTTTCCAGACTGTTTTGAATCCAAGTACTTCATCCCTATGTACTTTACCATTTTCAACTAAACATATACCATTTAACCATTAAAAATAAATATTATAAGACCTAGTGGTAATAATCTGTGAGTTTCAGTTTGAAGACAATAATTTTAAAAGAAAAGGAAAAATTACAATGTAATGGAAATGTGACAAATTTTAACCTCCCAAATCAAGTCTGGATAATCCAAGTCCTGATTTAAAGATACAGTAAATGTCTATAAGTAAAACCTGTATTTTTGTTTTACCACATTAAGTGGACTCTAAATTAACTGGTATAATTTAATTAAACATATAAGCTATTCTGCTCTACTGCCCAAGAACTTTCAGGAAGAGTCTAGAAAGCAAACTCAAAATGACAATAGACTAAAATTTATTCATTTAACGCACCTTGTCAAATACTATTGAGCTATATAAGTGATAAGAAATCAGATTAAGAATTTAGCACTTAGCAAGCTTATAGTTCATTTGACAAATTTGAAAAATAAGGCCAAGAGAGATTAAATTTATTATAATCATGACAGTTCTAATATTAAGATAGAAAGAAAAGTGGTTATAACATGCAAATATTTCAATATAAAAAGAAACAGAGTATGAGTTTTTAAATCCTATTTATTTGTGACTTAACTGCATTATTTGTTATGAAAAAAATTTAAGCAGAGGAAAAAAATTCTCCTTTATCTTCTGGGTCAAAGTAGGTTTCAGCCAGGGCACTTTAAGTGGTTTTAATATATTCAAGGTCAAGCATACCTTTAAAAACATAATTGAACCCTTCTCAAAGAAAAAAGAAACAAACAAATACACTCAAAATTTTGCAAACAATTTCAAGATTGTGGACATTAAAAGCATATAAATATCCCAGGCTATCACTTCCTTTAAAAGAGAAATGTACAAAGGAGGTTAGGAGGAAGACATACATATCATTTATTTATTCATTCTGTGGATACCCGTGCATCTCACAATGATTTATTTTCAGCTGGAATGAATCACTGCTAATGTGCTAACACATTTTAATTTCATGATTATAATACTTTCTGAGATAGCTTTTTAAGCATATCATCTTTCAGAAATTATTAAGGGCAAAATAAGATGAAAACAGGGAAATTGTAAATATGGCTAATTAGTACTAACACTCAAAAATTTCAAAATATAAAACCTTCATTTTTATAATTTCAGGAAAATATTAAAATATGGATGACATTTTTAGATAATATAAATAGATAAAAACATTTATTACTTTTAAACAGGACACCAAAATCATATACCTGCCCAAGTAACACTGCCAAAGTGGTTTGTTCTGAGAAGCCAATTCTGAATCCTTCGCACCAAACATTTTTGCCAATAGTTTAACAACTTGTAGGCGTTCCTCATTATCATTGCTCTAAAACAAAACACAAACAGCTTTAAAACTATCAGGTAAATATAGTCACAATAATTTTCCCATGATTTTCCTCATCTCCAATTCCACAGAAAAACTTTCATGAGCTCCAGATGAAAAAGTATACATAAAAATGCTCAATATACTTTGCAAGAAATAAATAAACCCTTAAATGTTCTAATCAGCTTGTTAAAGTGTACTTCCTATACGAAAATACATCCCAAAGTCTGATTAAATGTTAGAGACCCCTCTTGAATTTGAGGCTTATTTCCATTCACAGTCAAATTCAAAAATTAACTACATCAAAGTTATGCAGACCCTTGAAAAACTGTTTTTTAAAAACAGCCATGAAGAGGCCAGGCCTACAGTAAACAGAAAATTCTGTATGATTGTACTGGTTAAGCTTTTTGTAGAAAAAAATATGTGAAATCTCCTAAAAGAAGAATCAGTTCACCTACACGTACCAGATCCATAATGAAGTTCACCAATATGATGAAGCCTTGCATGTGCAAAAACTAATTTCTGCTTTATTTCTCTATTATGGGTAGGTAGAGTGGAGACAGGAACTCAATTTTATTATTGGTTTTGGTACCTCCAACAAATGACACAATGGTAAAATGACTGAACCAGCCACAATACTACACTTGAACATAATATGTGACCATATCAAAAAACAATGATATTCAAAGTGCTATGAAGACACTGTATACTGTTGGGTTTTTTTTTTTTTTTAAACCAATGCCTCAGCCTAGTATTAAGAGCTTCCATAATATGACCTAAGTCATCTCTGTTATTTCTCTCATTAGTCCTCTAAATAAGTATTTTTCAACCCCAGGAGCACATCAAAATGATCGCTAAATGTGGCTATGTGTGCACACACACAGGAATATTACTCAGACCTCAAAAAGAATGAAACATTGCCATTTGCAACGACATGAATGGAGCTAGAATGTATTATGCTAAGTGAAGTAAGTTAGTCAGAGAAAGACAAATACCATATGGTTTCACTCATATTTGGAAATTATGCAATAAAACAGATGAACATATGGGAAGGAGAAAGAAAAAGAGAAATGGAAGCAAACCATAAGAGACTCTTAATGACAGAGAACAAACTGAGGGTTAATGGAGGGAGGTGGGTGGGGGGTGGGCTATATGAGTAATGGGTATAAAGGAGGGCACTTGTTACGATGAGCACTGAGTGTTCTATGTAAGTGATGAAACACTATATTCTACTCCTGAAACCAATAATATACTATGTTACCTGAAATTTAAATAAAAATTTGGAGGAAAAAAAATAATAGTAAAACACATTTGTTTCCTATAATTAAGAGTCTCTTGTGGTTTGTCTCCCTCTCTGGTTTCATCTGGTTTTATTTTTTCCTCCCTTCCTCTATGATCCTGCCTTATTTCTTAAATTCCTGAGATCATATGATACTTGTCTTTCTCTGACTTATTTCACTTACCATAATACCCTCTAGTTCCAACCACATCATTGCAAATGTAAGATTTCATTTTGATGGCTGAAGAGTATTCCATTGTGTATATATACCATGTCATCTTTATCCATTTATCTTTCGATGGACATCTGGGATCTTTCCATAATTTAGCTATTGTGGGCACTGCTGCTATAAAAAACACTGGGGTGCAGGTGCCCCTTCAGATCACTACATTTCTATCTTTGGGGTAAATATCCAGTAGTGTAATTGCTGAATTATGGGGTAGCTCTATTTTCAACTTTTTGAGGAACCTCCATACTGTTTTCCATAGATGTTGCACCAGCTTGCATTCCCACCAACAGTGTAGGAGGGTTCCCCTTTCTCCACATCCTTGCCAACATCTTGTTCCCTGACTTGTTAATTTTAGCTATTTTGACTGGTGTGAGGTTATATCTCATTGTGGTTTTGATTTGTTATTTCCCTGATGTCGAGTGATGTTGAGCATTTTTTCATGTGTCTGTTGGCCATCTGGATGTGTTCTTTGGAGAAATGTCTGTTCATGTCTTCTGCCCATTTCTTGATTGGATTATTTGTTCTTTGGGTGTTGAGTTTGGTAAGTTCTTTATAGAGTTTGGATATGAGCCCTTTATCTGATATGTCATTTGTAAATATCTTCTCCCAAAAGAAGAAAAAATAAAACAAGATGAAACCTTCAGAAAGGGAGACAAACCATAAGAGACTTTTAATCTTAGGGAACAAACTGAGGGTTGCTAGAGCGGAGGGAGGTGGAAGGATGGGGTAAGTGGGTGATGGACATTAAGGAGCGCATGTGATGTAATGAGCACTGCATATTATATAAGACTGACGAATCACTGACCTCTACCTCTGAAACTGATAATACATTATATGTTAATTAAATTTTAATTTTAAAAATTATGTCCATGACTGTTCATACTAGCACTATTCATAATACACAGCAGCATTATTTATAATAGCAAAGGGTGGAAACAACATAAATGTCCATCAACTGATAAAATATTATATTACCCATACAATGAAATATGATTTAGCAATTAAAAAAGAAAGATGTGGTCTATATATACTATGCAGTATTATGCCTCCATCAGAAAGGATGAATACCCAACTTTTGTATCAACATGGACGGGACTAGAAGAGATTATGCTGAGTGAAATAAGTCAAGTAGAGAGTCAATTATCATATGGTTTTGCTTATTTGTGGAGCGTAAGAAATAACACGGAGGACACGGGGAGATGGAGAGGAGAAGGGAGTTGGGGGAAATTGGAGGGGAAGATGAACCATGAGAGACTGTGGACCCTGAAAAACAATCCGAGGGTTCTGGAGGGGCAGGAGGTGGGAGGTTGGGTGAGCCTGGTGGTGGGTATTATGGAGAGCATGTATTGCATGGAGCACTGGGTGTGGTGCATAAACGATGAATTTTGGAACACTGAAAGAAATTTTAAAAATAAATAAAAATTAAAAAAATAAATAAATAAATGAAGTCCTGGCACAAACTACAACATGGAAGAATCTTGAAAACTTTATGCTAGGTTAAAGATTCCAGTCACAAAAGATTATATATGTTATGGTCCCATTTATAGAAATGTCTAGAATAGGCCATCTATAGGGACAGAAAGTAAATTAGTGATTGTCTTGAGCTAGGTTCCTGGAGGAACAGAAGGTCACCACTAAAGGGTATAAGATTTCTTTGGGTGGGTGATAAAAATGTTCTAAAAATAATTGTCATGACAGTTGCATGACTGTGAATGTCAAAAAATACTGAATTATATACTTTAAATGGGTGATTTTTATGGTATTTGAATTATATTTGAATAAAGCTATTACAAAAAGAAAAATAATAATAAAACAACCTTAAAAAATACCTCTAAAGCTCTAAAAAAATAAAAAATAAAAAAAACTGAACGCCTGAACTCTACTGCCAAGAATTCTGATCAAAACAACTTATCTGGTTTAATGCCCGGACATCTGTTTGCTTACTAACGCTCCACAGGTGAAGATTCTAATGTGTAGTCAGGGATGATTTAAGCTTACTTTATGCCACCATCCAACTGTAAGTCTTCGTGTTCCACAAATTCACCCAGCATCTTCCTACCTCTATATGCTTCTATATCTGTTTCCTTTGTTTCAACTGTATGCTGTTCATCTTTTAGCACACTTAGGATATCTGGCTAATTAAATCTGAATTTTTCTCCTCTTCTACACTAGCTGTTAAACTTGCTGAAAACAAGGATAATTCCTTACTTTTTATATTTCTTACAGTATTCAGTATTTTTAAAGAAAATTAGACCGGGGCACCTGGATGGTTCAGTCAGTTAAGCGTCTGCCTTCGGCTCAGGCCATGATCTCAGGGTCCTGGGATCTAGCCTTGCATCAGGCTCCTCGCTCAGCAGGGAGCTGCTTCTCCCTGTCCCTCTGCCTACTGCTCTGCCTACCTGTGCTATCTCTCTGCCAAATAAATAAATAAAATCTTAAAAAAAAAATCAGACCAAGAAAAAAATTAGATGTATGACTGCCTTCTGCCTCATCAAAATTGCTAACTACATGGGAAAATATGGCGCAGTTGGGACAGTGAATCAAGTGGGTCACTTGAAAAATACACCAAAAATACACCCCAGAATAAAATGAGAATAATCACTTGCTAGTTTTGTGTGTTATTCACGCTACAAATCTGGATTGTTTATTATCTTGTTTTAAAAGAGACAAATCAAAATTTTTATAAACAAGAAATATAACATGGAAATCATTTAAGAATTTCTCTGGGTACATTAGGTTTCATCAAAGATAATTAATTATAACCAACTTTTTTAAATCTTCCTGTAATAATTTGAAAGAGGAAAATCTATTCCCCAAATCTACAAGTGAAACTCAATGTTATGGCCTAATTTAATGTCAAGGCAACAGGAACATGCCACCAAAAAATTCCAGAGAACTATGTGAAAAGTAACGGAGTTTCAACATAGGCATAAGATAATACCCACATGGGAAAATATTTCACAATATTTGGACAATAGACCCTAAGCGATTTTTATGGTGTAATCAAGGGGTCTTGGGAACCACTATAAACTGTGCCTTGAAAAGAAGCTTGATGTATAGCTAGACCTCAAAAATTGGTCATAATCTAGAATTTATCTGGAAATTATCTGAAGGAAAATACCATCATTAATTAAGTGGCTACTATCTGCTAGGCACCATGCCAGGCACTGCAGATAAGCAAAGAAGTAAGGTACAAACATGTAAATAACTAACAGTAATACACCATCACATCTGCAGCATTCAGGTAAAAGTACCATAAGAATTAAAGAGCCACAAATAATGCTCTTTGCTAATCTGGTTGACAGAACCATAACATTTTTAAAATAGTTACCTTTAGTTTAAATTCAAGTTGGGGTAAAACAGAGAGCAGCAAATGACTATCAATATTATAGAGCTCCAAAATTAAGTCAAAGACATGCTCTGACAAATCGCTGATAGATGTTTTTCCAAGCATCAGAACCTGATTAAAAAACTTTTAAGAAAGAAAATTTATCATTAATAGCAATGCCATAGATAAAATGAATTTTCTAAAATCTTAATTATCATTCAATTAAATTCATTATTATTCTATACAAAGTCAAACAAGGGTTATCAAAACATTTTCTAATAGTAAGTGGAAAACAACCACAGGCTAGTGCACCTTGCACATGAAACTCACCTCATATACAATAAAAGGTAATTTGTACTAATTTATCAATTAGCTTATCAACACTCTATCAAATGCACTTTTTTCCCCATTATGGAACTTACTGTATTTTATCCTATAATACGGTTCTATTTGTGTACATGTCTTAATTTCCCTACTAGATAAATTTCTTAAAGTCAAGGGATCACATCTTGTACACCTTAGCATGTATGGGAGACAATAGCATTAAAGACAAAAACTTTGCAACTTTCATAGAAGGGGCCAATTCCATTTTTAAAATATGTAATTTTAGGGGTGCCTGGGTGGCTCAGTGGGTTAAAACCTCTGCCTTCGGCTCAGGTCATGATCCCAAGGTCTTGGGATCGAGCCCCACGTCGGGCTCTCTGTTCAGCAGGGAGCCTGCTTCCCTTCCTCTCTCTCTGCCTGCCTCTCCGCCTACTTGTGATCTCTGTCTGTCAAATAAATAAATAAAATCTTTAAAAAAAAAATACGTAATTTTATAAAGCAAAACAACCTTTTTCTACTCCTCTGTCTTCTTTTAAATATTCTGATAAAAAGTATATATATATGTACAAAGTTTATAGTACTAATTAAAATCCAATTAAAAGCACACATACACGGAAAATCCAAATTTGAACAATTTTGTTTCCATTAGGAACCAGCTATAACTAGTTTCCACATTCAGATCATTTATCATATTACTACTAAAACTGGTAAAAATACATGGCATAATAATCCAGTTCCTTTCTATTTAAAGTCTTCAAATTCATAAAAAATTAACCCAGAGAATATACAACACATTCTCAACAGTATCTTCTGTCTCTTCAAAGAAGTAGTTTGATTTTTTACACCACATAAGCCCTGAGCTCTACTCTCAGTATCAGTTAATACAACCTGACTTAATATGGAAAGTACAAAGTCAAGTATTTCACATTTCTATGTCTTTTCTGCTTGCTTTAACTCTTAGGCTATTCTTACATGAAGTTTATGTCTATGAACCTATACAGACTACCTAGCTATGAAGGGGAGAAAAGAACAAATTCCATGTTACTATTCCTTTTTTTTTTTTTAAACCAGTTTTAAAAGTAACTTGTTTGTTGTCCTTGTTTATCAACATTGTAGGAAAAGAATTTCATGACATCAAAGGTTAAATTCTCATTCAGGCTGAAAATCAAATGACTTTGTTCCCACTCACAAAATTTCTCCTGCTTAAAAATAGTAAATCTAACCTTTCCTTAACAAGACCAAATAATCCTTTCCAATCTGGCCACCTTGTCACATGATGTAATTGTCCTCTTTATCATTCTGGGGAAACCAAATTTGGAAATTTAAAAAAAAAAACAATGCTGTAGTCTATTAAGTATGCCAAAGCATTATGTCTTAAAAAAAAAAAAGCCATATATATACAGTGATTAAAAAATACTTTATTGCTGGGACACCTACATGATTCGGTCGGTTCAGTGTCTGACTCCTGATTTTGGCTCACGTCATGATCTTAGGGTCCTGAGATTGAGTCCCACGCTTGAAGCCTACCTACGATTCTCTCTCTGCCCCTCCCCACCTGCTCGCTCACTCACTCTCTCAAAAAAAAAAAAAGAAAGAAAGAAAAAAAGAGTTCTGATGAAAAATAAAAGTACCAAGAAGTGATCCAGGCAGAAAATTTTTGACATGTCCCCATTCACTTTTTGTGTCTGATAGTTTGACCTTTTCAAAAAATACATACTTTTTAGTTTCTTAAGTTGTCAAGTAATGACAAATTTTAATTTTTAAAAAAGTAATCTACAATAACAACATAAAATAATAATCTGAAGTAATAACCACATAAAATAATAATCTAAAGTAATAACCACAGTGGTTTAAGTCCTAAATATATAAGAATCACTATAAAGAACTTGAATGTGTCTCTATCATATTCCTAATAGTGGGGGGGGGGGGAAGTAAGTAAAAAAGAGATAGAAATGTGGTTATTATTACCTCAGTATCCTACCTGTACTTTTACTTGCTAATTCTCTACTACAAAGATAAATGAATAATGGCTACTACATGTACAAGTTCAAAAAACCTGAGAATTATTTTAATACTGAAATTCATTTTATCTTACAAGACAAGTTCACTAGGTCAAAGTTTGAGGTAGAAAAAAAGATGTATAAGGGAACTAAAGAGGGCGAAAAAAAGCAATTCTTAATGATGTCTTAGCTAACCATCAAATAAAGCAAGGAACAAGAAGAGATTAAACAATGGACAAAGTACTGGTAATAAAATACAGCTGGAAGTGTGCTCGGACCTTCTACTGATCTTGTGCCTCTCGCCCCTCAGCTTCTGATAAAGATACCACAAGAAAGTATGGAGAGGGCCGTTCTACCTCTGTAGGCAAGAACTAAGAACCATCAATTAACATAAGATATTAGTGATAGGGAACTGTAAACACCTGAGATTCCTAAAAGTATTTCTCTGGTCCTTTTTCTTTTAGCTCTAATTATAAGTATTTTCAAACATAAACATATGCTGAGAGAACAGTATAATGAACCTAATCACCTAGCTCCAACAAATACCATCATTCCATCTTGGACCTTACTTTCTTTTATTATCCAATAAAATATTTATTTCCCCAATTCTAGAAAAGATATTAACATGGTATAGTGTTGTTTGTTTTTGTTCTGTTTTGTTTTGTTTTGCCAGAAAAAAGTCAAAAAAATTTAATTGTTCCCCTAAAAAAACATCTGGCTTGGCAATACCAATTTAAATAAGTGACCACCAGGAGGAGCTCACCTAGTGTATCTAATAGGCCATGGAGATAGTCATTCACATGCTCTTGAAGCAAAGGAACGGGGAAGGCTATCACACACAAAATAAGCTTAAGTCTGGGTCTACACAATTCAAAAGCCATCAAGTCAATAATGAAAAACACTCAACCCACTCAATCCAACCAATTTATTCTGGCCGATACCCAGGATTCATAAAACTAGCAGAAATCATTATTTAGAATTCCCTGACAATTTGGAGTATTAAGATAGATTACGCAATTTGTCCAGGTTCTCAAAGTTCACCCTTCAAAACAATTTTCTTACAAATCAAATACATTTTTCCAAATCATCATGTGTTTCGAATTATTTAAGGCCATAAGCCAGAAACAAAAACTAAGATTTACCAAGATGCTGTTCTATAAAGTTTGTTATTTTTCCAAAGCACATCTTTTCACAATGTATTTTATATACAGATTTCATTTTTTATATACTACAGGAAATAGGCTCCTTCAATAAACTTCAGGCAAATACGTAAGTGATTATAAATGACTTTGTTTCTCACTTTTTTCCTGAGAGATTTATATCCTTTACATATCTGAAGGTGGGTGAAAGTGGAAAGTAAGTAGAGAGAAGTGTTACATAAGGCACCATTCATGTGAATACTTTCCATGTGAATGGTGCCCTCTAGAATTGTGCAACTCAATAGAACTATGGAGAGAAAATAAAACTTAAGCATTTATCATTGAACCTATCAACTAAAATATATTTCTTCCGAAAATAGCTAAAAGATGGTCAATTGTAAATAAGCAGATTTGGGATGATATTGGAAGGGCTCATTTCATCTCAATTCTTTCCCTTTTTCAGAAAAGGTTGATGTACATGATAGCAAGATAGACAACTGTCACGAAATTGCTGCCATTCATACTTGCCTTCAACTTTAAAGTCTTGATATTAGTTCATATCTATTTCTTGTATAAACCAATTTAATCTCCAAAAAACTGTAATTTCCCTGAATAATGAGAAGTTCCATATGTTTTACCTAATCACATTTAGCTCTATTTGGAACATTAGAAACAAACAGTATATCTTACTTATCAAAATAAAAGTTATTTTAATTCTTAGGCAATTTCAAAGAAGCAAATGAATAAACAAACAAGATGCTAGCTAAACTTCCATATAATAATAAACAAGAATAATTTTAAATAAGCAGAAAGAAAATATATCATTTAATGATTAAAACAACACAAAATTTCAAAATATGTACTACCTGCCAAAATTTTGCTTCTAGCTATCTTTAAAATGTTGGCTAATCTTTCTGACAATCAATTACAAGAAAGACTTACATTGGTAATATATGGTTCAATAGCTTGAGCTGTCCTCTTCAGTAAAGCCTTTGCCAAATCATATGCTTGCTTGTTTAAATTCTGAAAAACATAAACAGTATCTATTAGACGTCTCTAACTATGAAAAACAAAATATTACCTGTATTCCGAAAGGTACTCCTGAGTAAATGAACGGGAAAATTAAAACTCAGTTAGAATAAAAGAGAAAGCAAAGCCACTTTTCTTCTTTTAAGACTGTGAAGTGCGTTAGCCTGACGATTCACAGATCTGCACCCGTGGGGCAAATAATACATTATATGTTAATAAAAATAATTAATTAAAAAAAAAGACTAACTGGTCTACCTAGATAAGATCCCTTCCAAGAAAGGATAATTACTCTGTCTTCCTATCTCATTCACAACATAAGGTAAACCACACAGAAAAAAACAATAAATGTTTATTAGATAGAAGAGGAGACAGTGATTCTAAACCTAGTCCCGAAGTCAAATCAGTTCAACTGAGTAAAAATACAGGTTGTTTTACCCAGGTCCAGAAGAACCAAAATATCCTAAGAGAATGAACTGGATTCTAATGTGAACAAGAATGGGGGGCTGACAGGTGGGGAAAGACAAGAGTTTGGGACAACTGTGGGACAGGAGATTTACTCAAGCACATGTTAGAGCATAGATAAGGTCAATGATACAACAAGAAACATAAGAAACAGTAAAATATGAAAAGAAAAAAGGTACAAGAAAAAATATCTTAAGAAAACATGTTTCTAAGAGATTCTGATAATGACAAAAACAATCAAGACCAAAGATCTAAAGGAGAATTGCCATTACGATTTAAGAACATTACAGAAAAAAGGTACACTGCCAATATCCTGAAACTCACATTTAGCATTTTTAGATTTACCTGCATTGATGCTTCCACTGAATTATTTCATTTCTAATTGCTGTTCAGTATTTTATAATATACTATAGCTTATTTACTCATTCTCCTGTTCACAGACATTAAATCATATGTCTTGTACACGCTCCCTTGTGCATATAAGAAATAATTTTCTGTAAATCCCACCTCTGCCATTTTTCACATGGGCTTTTTTGTCCTTATTTGTAGAGTTTCTCTATAAATTCTACACACTAAACCTCTGTCAATTTTATGTAAAACATATCTTAGTCTACATTTGTTTTTTCCACATTGTTCATGGTATCTTAGAGACAGAGAAGTTTCTTGACTTAATGTCACCGAATATTTCAATACTTTCCTATTTGGCTTGTGCTCACTGTATCTTTCTTAAGAAATTCTCCTCCCAATGAAATTTAGATGTTGCTTTATATTTTCAAATAAAAATTTAAAGATTTGTTTTTCAGATTTAAATCTTTATTCTCCCTGTAATTTATTTTTATGTATGGTATAAAATAATATTATTTTCCATATGGATATTTGTCCTAAAACCAGTAATTAAATAGTCCATTATTCCCTCCAGTGACCTATAATATCCACACACTCAAGTTTCTATATAACTATGGAGCCACTTGTAAATTCTCCATTACTTCCATTATGTCCCTTTGTCTATTACTGCCTGATTATAGTCAAAGGGATGTATGGAAACAGTGTCTTAATACCAGGAGGTACATTAAGTCTCCACTTTCTATTCCTCTTTAAGAATGGTTAGCTATTATTGGCCATTTGCTCTTCAATGTGAATTTAAAATCAGTTTGTCAAATCACCCACACACCTTCCAACTTTCTCTTTGATTGGATTATCTATTCCTATGCAGAAATCTGGCATCATTATGATACTGAGCTTCCTATCCCATAAATATAACAAATCATGGAGCTAAGTTAAGTCCTTATACTTTTTAGTCAACTATAATGATTTAAAATAAAGTTGCACATTTTTGTGAAACTTCTAAGTAGCTCAAGTCTTTGTTAAAACTACAAATTTATTAAATTATACCAATGGCTTTTCATATATTGAACTTATATCTAGCAACCCTGTAGAATTTTCTTTGTTCTAGAAACTTATCTGTATATGGTTTGTGTTTTCTACAGTCATATTATCAGAAAATAATTTATTTCTTCTTTCTGATCCTTTTATCCTTTATTTATCTGATTTTATTACACTAACTTAAGACTCTAATTAATGCTGATTAGAAATGGTAGTGTTGCCTTTTTCCTGAGAAGTGTTACTAAACTTCAAAAAAATATGCTCCAAAATTTCACCATTAAATACAGTATCATAAATGTCCTTATCATTTTATGGAAGTGTCTTTCTATTTCAAATCTGCCAAGAGGTTTTATCATAAATCATACTGAATTTTATCACATGCCCTTCTTCTGCATCTATTGATACTTTTTTCTTTGATCCATTAAGTTACACAAATATCTTAGTCTACTGTCAACATTTTCTAATGTTAACCTATCATATATTCCTAAAATAAAGCTAATTTGCTCATTAGCAATACTAGTTTATGCCATTCCAAATGCTACTATTTTATGTTGAATTTATGTGATTGTAACTTTAAATTAGCGTATGATTCTTCTTACTTGCTTGGTTTTGTCTAGTTTCCCTATGAAGATTATATTCCACTCATAAGGCGAATTGTGGAACATTTCTTTTCTATAATTTGGAAAAGTTTGTTTGATATTAAGATTGTAATGCTACTCAAATGATTAGAAGGTATCTCCTGACTCAGTTTAAGTTCTTCTGTGGTTAAGTTTGTGTTCTGCTGCTACTGCTTTCATGATGGTTGCTACCGTTGTTTAGGAGGAAGGGATTTTGTTCATTTTATGGATACAGTATTTAAAACCAATTAGATTTCTTTTGCTGGTTAAAGGTTATTCAAGATCTTCTCTTGAGACAAGTTTGGCAGGTTATATTTTCTAGGAATTTCTTATACCTAATTCCAAGTATGTTACCATAAAATATTCTTCATGGAATCATCTTTTTATTTTTTTAACATCTGCTGTTCCCATTTCATTCTAAAACTGTATATTGATTCCATCTCCTTTTTTCTGATTCAACTTGCGGAGGATTTGCTTAATAGATTTTTCAAATTGCCAACTTCGAGATTTTGGGAAATGTCACTGTATTTTTTTTTTTCTTTTAAAAATTTTATTTGAGAGAGTGTGAGAGAGAGAGAGACAGAGAAAGAGAAAGAGAGCATGAACCAGGAGAGGGGCCAAGAAGCAGACTCCCTGCTGAGCAGGGACCCCCCCACCACCACCACCTCCACCACCCCACCCCCTGCAATGTGGGACTCAATCCCAGTACTTCAGGATCAAGACCTGAGCCAAAGGCAGACTGAACCACCCAAGCACCCATAACTATATTTTCTATTTCATTGACTTCTGTATTTCTTTCTTTTCTTCCTTACATACTGTGTATATTCTGATATTTTTGTAACTTCTTGAATTGGACACTTAGCTAATAAAATTAGACTTAAAAAACATTTTAAGTTGTATCCCACAAGTTTTAATATGTATCATTTTAATTATCATTTCTAAATATTTTATAATTCCCATTATGATTCTTTTGATAAATTATGGTTGCTATAAATTTGTTTTTGCTTCAAATTCTCAATATTCTTATAATCTACTGATCTAATTTATAATCACTGAGAAAAGTGTTAAAATGGCCCATCAAATAGTGAGTTTCTTTCTTTCTCCTTATAACTCTTCCAATTTATGCTTTATATATTTTCAGCCTATGTACACACAAGTTTTAATACCTTCCTGAGAACTAAACCTTTTATCCTTCTACAAATTCCTTCTTTACCCAGTAAAGACTATTACATCTAACAACAGTACAAGCTGCTTCAGTTTTCTTTCAGTTAGTACATTCCTGGCAAATCTTTTTTCCATCTTTTAATTTTATTTTTTTTAAGATTTTACTTGTTCATTTGAGACTGAAAGATACAGAGGGAGAGCATGAGCAGGGGAAGAGGCAGAGGCAGGGGGAGAAGCAGGCTCCCTGCTCGGCAGGGAGCCCACACGGGTTTGAGTCCCAGGACCCAGAGATCAGGACCCAAGCCCAAAGCAGACATTTAGCCATCTGAGCTACCCAGGCACCCCTTTCAATCCTTTCAAAAGCTCTCAACATTTTTGTGACTGTATTTGTTCTTATTTCTTATTGAACAGCTGGATTATTTTCAATCAAATCTGACAATCTGTTTTAAATTGTAAATTTAGACCATTTACGTTTATTGTAATTCTTCCTTTTACTGTAATCCTGAACATTTTAATATGAATACTTCATTTCAAGTTAGAAGTTAATCAATAGCTCTATACTCCTGATCGCCACCCAAATTAAATCACTCATTAACTCCATTAAGCCACTCAATCTTATATGTTATTTGTATCCAGTAGTTCTGGGTCATTTTGTTATTAATCTCTTTAATTAATCATTATAATTATTATTGCTACTATTTTTTTATAGATAAGTTCTTATTTAAAGCATTTCTTCGTTCACCATTATTTCTTCCTTCTTGCTTCTATTTCAATTTCCATCATTCTACAGTACTCACATACTAGTTCTTTCAGGAAGAATCTTGATGAGTGAATATTTAATGTCTTAATTTCACTCAAATTGGATATACAACTGCACACACATATACACACAAATGCACAATTATTTTTTCTTAGCACTTTGGAAGTATAGTTCCGTTATCTTCTGGCATATCTATCCTTGCTATTGAAAAGTGAGCAATCAGTTTAATAATTATTCCTTGGTGAGAGCTATGCCTTTTCTATGTGCTTTGCAGATTATCTCTGGTTTGGCATTCTATGATTTCTCCAGGATGTTCCTGGACTGGAATTTTTTTAATTTTTTCCTCTCATGACACTTTTTCTACTTAACCAATAAATTCATGCTGTTCCAACAGTTCTGGAATATAGTAAGCAAATTCCTATTTAAACATTTCTTCTCCACTTTCTACTTTGTGTTCTGCAATCACTACTAAATATATTGGTCCTTCTCATTCTATTTTTCATGTCTCAATATCTTCTATGTCTCCTTTATCTTACTTTATCTATGCAATTTCCTCGGATCTATCTCCCAGTTCTCTAAGTATCTTTTATAATCCTATAGAGATCTTAACTTCAATGACCATTTCTCATTTCTACCTTTTCCTAAACTTCTCCTTTCATATAACTAGCTATCATGTTTTTAATTTATTTATGTCTTTGATCCTTTTAAGCATTTGTTATCTTAAATCCTTTTAAGGGTATTCATTATCTTTATCTATATATTATCTGAATTTTTAAGTCTATTTGCAATGTCTGATTTTCAGCATTGATGGACTATTTTCTTTAAGAATTTGGAAATATACATTATGAGGTCATTTACATTGAAGCATTATTTGTATGAATGTCATATACCTAAAAAATTTAGATTATACTTTGCCAAAAAGGTCTTCAGTTTGCAGATCTTTATACTGGTGACTATTTATTCCCTCTCTTTAACCTCTCTCTTTTCTCTATTTCACAGAATCATTATTTCCAGCTATATAATGAAGAATTAATCATGTTCAAAGAACATGACACACAAATATACATTTTGATTAACATCACCCAGGGAAGAAACACTGTCATCAACATATTCCTTCTACAAATTAGTAAAGACTTCCCTTTTAATTTCACCCCTCCTCTCCATCCACACTACTGTTGTCTTTCACTTAGGTCTCTAACTGGTTTCAGCACCTCCTGACATACAAAGTTACGTGATAGCATCTAAGTAGCTATTACTCCTGAAACATTTCCCAGGCAAAACTGAGTTATTACAGATATTTTATCACATAAATTACATCTATTTAATTTCATTAGTAACTATAAGTGTACCATATTTTATTAAACATGACTAATCTTAATATTAATCAATTAAAATAGAGTCTCCGAAACTAAGGCTAAAGCAGGAAAAATTACATTTAGAACATAAGCACAAACTCCTGACCTTAAATTAATGGGCTTTAGACATATTTCAGTCTAAATATATATATACTCTACTTACCTTATGGGCAGGTACCAGATTTACCAAAACTGTATCCAAAAGCTCCTGAGATACTGTATCACCTTCACAAATAATAGAACTCATGAGGTCTACCATGTGCATATGAACTTTCTGATTGTGACCATTGCTGAAATTCAAAATAGATTATTTTATCTAAAGGGTATAGGATTTACTCATAACATTGACAAATACTACACTTTATAAAACATGATTATTAAAATATTAATTAAATCAAATTCCATATATTCATTTAAAGTTTCCCTCTCTCCCATATCTTACAGTGGTATCAAAAATATATTTTTAAACTACATTTCCTGGATTACTTTTCCCTAATTTTAACCAGTCTCGCAATCAAAAATAATTAAATCAATTGCTATCTTTAGTTTTACCTTAAATTCAGAAACTCAAACTGCTCTGAAATTAAATCTAATAGATAATATTAAAGAATACACAAAAAACTCAAGTTTTATATGAATCAGGATCAATAATATTTAATTAAAAGATAAAAATATAATCCAAAAATATTTCTATATTGGCTATAGATTGCCTTATGCCACTCTTGTATATACCCTACAATACAAAATTGATTAGTTCTATCCATTTTTAAAACATCTATAAAAATGTTAGAGTTCCTAAGTTACAACTCTTACCTTGCCAAATATTCATCATAACACACAGTTGATGCATATTCACCTGTAAGTTCTAAATGCTCTTTACTTTAAAAAAAAGTTACATGCTTAGTAAAATAAACTTACTTTATAACTGAAAATAATGTTCTGTATAGTTGTGTAAAAATTTCATTGCTATCTTCCAACTCAAAGCATATGTTATATGACTTGACCCAAGCAATGTTCTAAAAATAAGGAGTAAAAAAAGAAAGAAAGAAAGGTAAACACTTCAATTAGTAAAAATATACAAGCACAAAAACCAATTTAAAATGCCATCTCAAGATATATTGCTTACCTCAAGTAAGTAAAAATACCTATTGAACTGTGGGCTCTTTGTATCTTCCAGCCCCTTTAACTGCCTTGTTATAAACATAAATATATCCTTCAAAAAAAGAGAGACAAAAAGTATTATTTAGATTATGGATCCTAAATGAAAATATCCACTAACTCTTAAAGCTAATTCAGCACTCATGTGTATCTACCAAGATAAATTGTAAAGAACCGAAGAGGGCTGAGGAGACAGGACTGTATATGGCTGGAACTTTTTAAAAGAACCTTATCATATGAAAACACTAAATATCTTATTAACCTTCACAGGAAAATAGTAAATAATTTGCCATCATTTTAGAGAATGAAAAACTTCATCTTAAAGCAAGTTAAAAAAACTAGACCCAAAAACTAGTAAACCAAAATTTATCCTATTATCAGTATAATAAAGGTTATATTTTATAATGTTATTAGTATTAGTATTACAAACTAATAACAAAGATAATACTAATAATGTGACAGACAGCTAATGAGGTTTGCTAGAACAGCACTATATAGGTAATTATACAGCAAAAACACAGTTTAAGAAACTTAAAATTCCAAAATAAATCACCAAGTAAAAAGATAATAGATCACAGAAACAGAAATTTTTAAAAAACCCATAGAACTTAACTTTCAAGCTTCCTACCTAATCATTATAATTATTTGCTTTTTCCCACCATTTCTCAATCTATCTCCATCTGTCGGCTTTTGATTTTTTTTACTACATCTTCCTTTTTTACCTGGATAGAGATAGGTTCAATGTCCCTTTAAGGCAAGTTTTATGGAGAGGATGTTCTTAAAATTTTGGAAAAGGGTAAAATTATAAAAGCTAATTCTGCAAAGCAATCATGCTAATTAATCAATAAATATAAATAATATTAAATAAATAAAAAGAGAAAATGTTTCCCTTGTAAGTAAAAAGATAAACAAGAATATTTTTTAAAGGAAAAAATACGCAATTAATGACTAGCTTTTCAAAAAAAAATTATGAAAAGTACATCCTTCAAAAATTGTCACTTTGATAGTAGTACTGTACAAAATACATCTTTCGTGAATAAATCCTCCTACTGTGACTAAAAGAAAACCAAGTGCAACAATGTCTACCTGGAGACAGAAAGACAACAGTCACCCATTTATAACCTCTCCAACAATCACTGACCTGCACATGAAGCTAGGTGTATAAAAAGGGTTTTCTGATAACAATACTTACAGTGGAAATATAAGCATCAAAGTGTCACAATTTTCTATTATAGCTACTGCAGACAAAGAAAAATAAAAACTTTATGCTTATCAGTAGTGAAAAAGAAAAGAGGCATTTAAAGAAGACCAAAAAATCGGACCAGAGAAAGGAAGATACTGTAAATTTCTCAGCTTTGGAATAATTTCAAAGACTCTAATTTAACTGCAGCTACTCAATATTCTTCTTATAAACTGTCCTGTTATAAATAGAACAGATGTGCAGGTATTCTTTTGGGAGGACTTTTTATTACCCCAAGGCCCTGAGATAGGTCACTGATTATGCAAACTGAGAAATACAAGGGGTAAAAGAAACCTGTAGCAGCACTCTTAAATTAGACCTTCCTCTTCCTAAGAATGCCAACAAGACACTAGTAAGGAAGAGCCCACAGGCCATCTCCAAATTAGAGATTTATAATTAGAAAGGAAAATACATACCTGGGTATACAACTTGACAGACCAGCTCATGTTACCTACTTAAGCCTCTGACCATTCTCAAATTTTACGTTTCAATTCTACCTGCAAGTGACAAATACTGTCACTGTCCTGAGATTTTTCTTTTTTTTAAGATTTTATTTATTTATTTGACAGAGATCACAGGTAGGCAGGAGAGGCAGGCAAGAGAGGAGGAAGCAGGCTCCCGGACGAGCAGAGAGCCCGATGCGGGGCTCACGACCTGAGCCGAAGGCGGGGACTTTAACCCACTGAGCCACCCAGGCGCCCCTGTCCTGAGATTTTTACCAACTAAAATATTAAACAACCATGCCCAAACCAGTTTGGGAATTCCACACTGGAATTCTGGCAGACTTGATCAAATGAGCAGGCTCCTCTCTCTCAATTATCAAGGATCATATCAGGACTCTTTTTCACCACTGTAAACCCAGTTCCTAACACACAATTAACAACAATACTTGTTAAAATAAAATAAACCTAAATTGCCATCATTTTCTCCACAATGGTAGTAATAATCTTCCTATACACTCATTCCCTAACCCACAATTTCCACAATTATCTTTTTTTTTTAAAGATTTTATTTATTTGAGCGAGAGAGAGCGAGAGAGAGAGAGAGAGAGAGAGAGAAACAGAGAGAGAGCACAAGCTAGGGGGAGGGGCAAAGGAGGGAAAGAGAGCAGCTGGAGTCTGGTCTTGATCCTAGGACCCAGGGATCAAGAACTGAGCTAAAGGCAGCCACTTAACCAACTGAGCCACCCAGGCGCCCCCACGATTATCTTTTATTACTACTGGTTTTTCTAGTTTTCTCACCTGTTTTATTCAGTATCTTTTTGCACAGCTCTAGTTATTTCACACTTTCTAGCAGCTGGATTAATGATGCTATTCCCCTTTTTTCATCTTTTAAAGATTTTCCAATCATATGGCTTTACTTACAACTACTTTAACCAAGTACTAGGTGTCTTTTCTACCTTTTTTATTAAAATTTTGTTCACTGTACTTTCTTCCAAACAATTCACATCACACACACACATTAGTATTCATAGTATAAATTCAGGCTTATACTACATACTATGTTTTAAATAATGAATATAGTCTTCAGCATAGATGTTCAAAAGGGAAAAGGAAGTATCCCCCCACCAAGTGCTATTGAAATAGAACTAATGATAATATAAAAAGTATACTATAAAAAGTATATGCACTAATCTACTTCTTATCCTAAAGATCAAAAACTGTTTTAGAAAAGTTAAGTACTAAATGAGGGGCAGGGGAGTTCTTTGGAGAAGAAGAAGAGGAGGAGGAGGAGGAGGAAGTTGTTGTTTAACTAAAGATTGCTATAGTCAGTGTCAAAGAATCTGAAGAAATTATCTAAATACTTTAAGTCCCATTTTAGTTAGATAAGTGAAAGTATCAGTCAATCTTGAAAGTTCTTTAAATCAGTACTTGCCTTTAGTTTATCAGGGGACGTGTAAGGAGCTTCAGGAGCATAAATCCTGAAAATATCAGCAAGGCAGCAGGCTACCAGTAAGCGAACATCTTTGTCAGGATGCTTGAGGAAAAAATCTGAAGCAAGATGTAAAGCTAGGTTTAAATACAGCTCCTTTTCTTCTTCAGAGTCCTGGTCCATATCCATGAAAGTTTTCACAACCATCTATTCAAAAACAGAATAATGAAATCATGAAATCCTTCATGCAAAAATAGTCATGTGAAATAACAACCATGTTAATTACAAAGATTAACTTCCAAATAAATAATATATAGTAGTTTTCATTTTTCCTCTGTAAGTGTCGAGAGAACAAGATCCTTCAAAAACTACAGGAAAAATAATTTCTTTAAAAGACTAAGATACTTTTCATGTACCCATCCTACCTACTAACCAGATAAAAAGTTTAAAACTAGCCTTGCATGGCATTTCTGGTCTCACTTTTACAAATGGACTAAAAGGAATATGTCCTTCTTAAAAAGAACAAACCCTTTTTATAACATACCTACTCCTTTTACTATACTTAAGAAAAAACCCAGGAAAAGAAAAAAACAATTTATTTTTCCATCTGACCCATAAGCCACTCCAGATACATGGACTTATATATTCAGCTAAAAAAGAATAAACAGATTTAAGAAAGGATGATGAAGATGTATTCCAAAACATTAAAAAGCTACCACTAAGTGACTACCATAGCATCCAACAAAATATTTCTTGTGCCACAGTAAAAGAGAACATGACATGGACGGTTTCTTAGTAGGACTCAATGGCATGAATGGAGTAAGCAGAAAGAACCTATAAAAAATGTTTCCTTTTTCAAAAACATTTACATAAAAGAAGTAGGACAGAAATAAAAATGGTGAGGAATGGTACCAGTTGAATTCTATAAAGAGCTTTTTCTAATTTCCGTATTAGTTGTCACAATGAACCCTCAGTCCATACTATGCTTACCTCAGATGAGACTTTAAATTGACAACTTGACAGGAACATACATTTAAATAAAACTCTAATGGAAAGGTGACCATCCGGCATCCACTAGGTGGTGCTGCAAATACTAATCAACAAGTAGCACTGGCCACCAACTATCAATATCTATGACTTAGTCTTTGAAAAATACACGGATTTCTACTCTGCCTTAGAGCTAGATTTCATTGCCTTGCTGGGAAACAGTGTTCCTCACAAGGCAGACCTCAGTTCTACTATGCCAGATGCCAGAACCAACTGTAGGTTAATTCTTCCAGTCTGGCACTATAGTTAGTTTAAGGGTACAAGGTTCAGGACTACTCTCCTACCTTTTTAAGTTTATTCTTTTAAAATATATGTTTGACGGTATAGGCATATCATGAAAAGAGGCAAAGAAAAAAAAAAAAGACCTACATGCAGGAAACCATTTCTTTTTCTAGAATCTGTTCACAAAGAGAGATTCAGTATATTTTGAATAGAATATTATAGGAAACTCTAGAAGTTATATAAATAATAATGACCCTACAAGTTAACTGTTTTAATTTATAAAACTCATTCCTGTAATTGTACATATCAAAAATTACTGTCAGCCCACCATTAAATCCTTTTTATATTTCTCTAAGAAGGTTGCTAAAAATAGTAGGTAAGTGTAAATTAGGAAAATAAATGAAGAAAAAGTATATTAACCAGATTACTGCTGGGCATAAATGTCTAAAAAATAATGAAAACATATTACAAACACTAAATGTGAACACTGTGGAAATCATTCCACCAAAACTAACAACAAAGTTTACACAAGGGTTAGATAATAAGAATTCCTCAAAACCATCTACAACTCAAATGGTGTTATTAAACTCAATTGCTCATGTATAAGTCATCTATTAAAAAAGATGTTTGAGGAAATATCATCTCTAATGACAGGAAATGTTAATCAACTTAGAAGTACAGCTTCTGCATTTAATAGTTTCTTCTTAAACACCAGAGATGTTTACCTATCATTGTTAAAATAAAAACTAATCTGAGGAAACCAAGTATTCACTTCTCTAAAAATTCAACAGGTCAAGAGAATGTACATACAGAGAAAATGAAAAGTGTCACATACAAAGGATATGTAGCTTCACTATTTTTAACATAATATACACAAGTTCCTAACTAGCCCATATCGGTAATTTTAATCTGCTTAAAGGTGTCTTTTCCTTGGAATAAAAAAATCTAATATCTGACATTCTAATATCTTATGCACAAAACTAAGACTTTATAGGAAACTTATGACTATTGGAGTCCTTTTCTTCTAATAAAAATAAACCATAAAGCAACAACTATAAGACAGTACTTTGCTTTAAAGAGGCTCCAGGGTCTTCAATGATTAATTAATGCAGGTTTTCCAGGTTGAAATAGAGACAAATAATAATGTATCAAGCAAGATTAATGTCTAGGTAGATATAATTTAGAAGGGAAAAAATGCTCAAAAATAAAGAACACCTCAACTAACTGATAAATCAGCTTAGCATTCTGGTTAGCCACTCTGCTCCTTTAAGCATTTTACAATTACAGGGACCAACCATCACTGCCCTGAAGAAAAGGTAAAATATTGTTCAAACATATATAAAGAGACTGAGCCAGAGACCACTTCATCTATGGAAGGTCACCATCAATCTTGATTCACTGCTGCATGTCAGAAGCAGAGACAGAAGCTGAAAGTAAAGCTCTTTAACCTACTCCAAAGTAACTTAGAAGTAAGTAAAATAAAGTCTGAATGCTCAGTACAAAGACTTAAAACTTCCCTTCTCAGATTAAAATGATTGTTGTTTTAAAATAAATGAGATACAGGACAAAGAACTTTTATACAGACAACAATGAATGCAAGAGTACTACAGATTTATTCTTTATACCCAAGTACAGGTGGCCCTAGAAAAGCTTCACCTTTCCAGCTGCTCTCCCATTAACAGTAGCCAAGGAAACCCTACAGTTCTTTACCTATTTCCACTCTCCTCAATCCTTTCCCTGCCATTTTTAGCTTTCATTTGCTCTTTTAAGGTACCCTAACAAAATACAGCCCTATGTGATTTCCATAGGTAACCCCCCACCCTAAACAGATACCCCAAAACATAACATAATTTTACTCACCTTTAACCGTCTCACCATCTCCTCTTTAGATATTTTATCTGAGATTTCCTTGACACCAGGAGGATAAGTAATTTTTCCATCATTGGTTCTTGTCTTTGAATGAGCCATGATGGAAATATTTTTACCCCTAAAACAAGAAAACAATTAGAAGCAAACAAAAAAATTGGCATAAACTAAATTAATAATAAACATGAAAAGTAACCTGTCCTCCCAACCAAATAATTTTTAACTACTTCCTAATTTATAGTATCTCACTTTTCTAATTAATGAAAAACATTTTATTAAGCACTTCCCCAATTTTTTTCAATTATATTTTCACTTCCATTTCTACTAATTTTAAGTTGGGTGATTTGCACCAACCATCCAACTACAAAAACTATAAATAATAGGGGAAAAAAGCCATCCAAAACAAGTTTATTTTTTAAAGCACCACAAATTACTTGTCCTAAATAAAAGAGAATACAGGAATCCAAAGAGGTAAAAGGGGTACTGGAGCATTATATCCATTGACACCCTGAGGGCATTTGCCAACCCTGACAAGTCCAGAATTCAGTTTGGTCGTCTTAGGAGGGAGGCAAGGGGGACAGGGGTAAATCTTAACCTGTCAAAATAGAACATCAGAGACCCTCCTGACATCAATGCACAATACTACCCCAACTTCAGAAAGATAACACCCGCAAAGATAAGCCAGAAATCAATATGTGCCCATGCCCCCATCAATAGCCACTGGGAAGAGCAGAGCAAGCTGCCTTGGTACTAAGCAGAGCAACATAATAACAGATGCAGCTAACTGATTTTCGACATGGGCCTGCACATTTGCTATGGTTCACATTATCTAAGTTGTCCAGAGAACCTCAACACATCAACACAGTGACCCCTGACTGGTAGTACTACCAAGAACCAAATGTAAGTAAAATTCTACACCTCAAAGAATCCCCACCATGAGGTTTCTAGAACAATGAGCATTATCAAGTCAAAAATAATCAAGCACCTAAGGAAACATGACACTATGTGCAAGAATCAGCAGAAATACTAGGAACCAAGACAGAACACACAAAGACTTCATATATTACAATTCTCAAACAGATTACAAAACTACTGTATTTATTGTTTTAAAGAAATGAAAGTCTAAAATAACTCAAGGAATAAATAATTACAGAGAGCAAACCAGAACAGAAAGTCGAACTTCTAAAAATAAAAATGCAAAAACTAAAATTAAAAACTCAATGGACAAGTTTATTAGCAGATTAGAAAAAGCTATTAAAATTAGTAAACTGGAAGAGAAGTCAAAAGAATATAAAGAACAAGAAAGGACAGAAAAGTTTAACTTACGATTCATGGAAGTACCAAAAGATAAATGAAGGTAGAGGCCCTACCTGAGTAGAACAGCATCAAATATCAATCCATAAATTCAAGAAGCCAAACAAAATTAAACTCAAAATAATAAGAATTGTAGAAAACAAACAAAACCTTAAAGCAATCATATTACTTTGAAAGGAACAGTATTTAAACTTGTATGTCAGTTCAATATAAGCCAGAAGACAACAAAATGTCATCCTCAATGTGGGAAAAGAATATAATTGCAAAGCTAAAGTTTACATCCAAGGAATGTAATTTTCAAGAATAGGATGAAAATACAAATTAGCCAAACAAAAATTGGAAGCTATAAGTAAATATAGCACTTATAACACTTACAACATTGCTTAGCACATACTATGTACTTTACGCTATACATATTTGATATATATAATCAGGTTAAAAAACAAGATTTTAAAATTCCAATATAAAGAGTTTATAAAAAAACATTTAAAAATATATGGATATGAGATGCTGAAAGTAAAAGGAGGAGATAATATACCATGCAGACACTAAACACCAATTACAAAATGGGCAAAAGACATGGACATTTGAAGAGGGAATTCAAATGGCAAATAAGCATATGAAAAAAATGTTCAACACCATTAATCATTGGAAAATGCAAATTAAAACCACAATGATATAATGAGATACCATTATATACTATTAGAATGGCTAAAATAGGAAATAGCAATAACATCAAATATAGCAAGCAAGATGTGAAGAAACTGAATCTAGACACTGCTGGTGGAAATGTAAAACAGTACAACCAATAGCTGAAAATAATCTGGCAGTTTCTCATAAAACTGAATATGCACTTACCAAACAAACCAGCAACTGCACTCTTGGGAATTTTTCCCAAGAAATGAAAGCCAGTGTTAATGCAAATCTGTTCAGGAATATTTGTAAAAGCCTTATTCATACACCCCAAAACCGGAAGCAATCCAAAGCCCTTCAATGAATGAATGGTTAAACAAACTCTGATAGATCCATAAAATGAAATACTACACAGCGATCATAAGAACTGACTTACTGAAACATGCAGTAACTTAACTGTCCTTATACTTATTCGAAGAGCCAGTCTCAAAAGGATACAGGCTACATGGTTTCATTAATTTAATATAATCAAAATGACAAAACTACAGACATGGAGAACAGATTAGTGGCTGCTGGGGTACACAGATGAGACTAAGAGGTAGCATTATGGAATTCCTTTATAATTCTGTATCTTGACTGCTACAGTAATACAGAACTACACGGAGACAGAAAGAGAGAGAAAATATTATGCAAAAACTTAAGAAAACTAAATAAAATCAGTTATCTAATTAACAATATTATATCAGTGTCAATTTCCTCATTGATATTGTACACTTCAGTTACATAATATGTCACCACTGGCAGAAGATGAGGAAGGGTTACAGAATTCTGTGTACTATTTTTTAACTTTACACCTATAGCAAAATAAAAAGGTTTAAAAGCAAACCAATCAACTGTATTCATATGGATAGCAAATAAAAAGTTTAAAAATGCAATTTACATAGAAAAGCATAAACTATCTACAAGTTAATCTAACAAAAGATGTACTTTTACAGAGAAAAATCATTGACAGAAATTAAAGAAAACCTAAATAAATGAAGAGATATTATAGACTGGATTGGAAGTTTCAAATACCATAAAGACAGCATATCTTCCCAGTGTTTACGGAGTCAATACAATCCCAATCAAGCCCAGGTTTTGATTTTGAAAGAAACATGGCAAATTTTTTAAAAATTTATATGTAAATGCAAAAGGCCAAAAATAGCAAGCTACCTGAAGAAAAACACTATAAATGAATTTGTTCTCAAATATTAAAACCCACTATAAAGCTTAAGTAATCTATTTAGATGACGTAGTACTTACTGGTGCACAGGGCAAAAAAAGGATCAATGGGAAATATTAGCCTAGAAACAGACCCTTCATGTTTTATACATGAAATTTAATATATGAAAACAGCAGCAGGGCATATCAGTAAGAAAAAATCAGAGAGAACAAAACAAAAAGTTCCAAATATTGCCTAATATTTCAATAGTATTAAGTCTTCCAATCCATGAACACTGGATTATCTTTCCATTTATATGTCTTATTTCTTTCACCAACGTATTACAGTTTTCAATATACAACTGTGACTTCCTTGGTAAAGTTTACTGTAAAGTAACTTTTTTCTTTTTGATACTATTGTGAAGGAATTCTTTTGTTAATTTCCTTTTCAGATAGTTCACTGGTAGTATCTCAAAAGGTTACTGATTTTTGCATGTTGATTTTGTATCCTGCAACTTAACAGAATTTATTAGTTCTAAAAATTTTTTGTAGGGTCTTTAAGAGTTTTCTACATATAAGATCACGTCATCTGTGAACAGGGAAGTTTACTTCTTTTCCAATTTGGATTCCTTTTATTTCTTGCCTTTAATGCCTAAATGCTGGGTAGGACTTCCAATACCATGCTGAATAGAAGTGGCAAGAGTGGGCATCCTTGTCTTGTTCTTGACTTTAGAAGAAAACTTGCTATTTTCACCACTGAGAAATGCAAATCAAGAAAAAGTTGTCACTTCACTCCTGCTGGATGGCCATTATCAAAAAACAAAAGCTAACAAGTGTTGACAAAGAGGTAAAGAACAAAGAATTCTTGTACACTGTTGGTGCGAATGTAAAATGATACACCCACTATGGAAAGCAGTACGAAGTTTCCTCAAAAAATTATACCAGATGATCCAGCAACCCTGATCCTGGGTATATATACCCCCCAAAAAAAGGAAATCAGTAAGTCCAAGAAGTATCTGCACGCCCATTTTCACTGCAGTATTACTCGCAAAAGCCAAAATATAGAAAGAACCCAAATGCCCATCAACAGATGAATGGATGAAGGAAAAGAGGTTTATACATACAACAGAACATTATTCAGGCTAAAAAAGAAGAAAATCCTACCATTTGCAACAACATGGATGGAACTGAAAGACATGCTGAGTGAAATAAGTCAATCACATAAGGGCAAATACTGCATGATCCCATTTATAGGAGATAACTAAAATAGTCAAACTTACAAGATACAGAAAACAGAAGAGTGGTTACCAGGAGATGAGAGGAGAAAATGGGGAGTTGTTATTCAATGGGTGTAAAGTTAGAGTTTTACAGTATGATTAAATTCTGAGATGTTCTATACAACATAGCATCTATAGTTAATACAGTGTTGTACACTTAAGAATTTGTTAAGAGGGTTGATTTCACATTGTGTGTTCTTACAAAGACAAAAAAGCAAAAACACAAGGAAACTTTTGGAAGTGACTGTGCTTACAGCAAGTGACAGCTATGTGGTAATGGTATCATAGGTGTTGCATACAATATGTATGCAGCTTTTTTCTCTGTATCAGTTACAGTTCAATAAATCCATTTTTTAAAGATTTTATTTATTTCACACAGAGAGAGAGAGAGCATGTGGGAGGGGCAGAGGGAGAGGGAGAAGCAGGCTCCCCGCCAAGCAGGGAGCCCGATGTGGGGCTCAATCCCAGGACCCTGGGATCATGACCCGAGCCAAAGGCAGAAGCTTAACCAACTGAGCCACCCAGACACCCAATACTCGGGAAATTTGCCTAAAAATCACTGAATTGTACACTTGAAATAGGTAAAATGTATTAATTTTATGCTATGTAAATCACAGCTCAATAAGTTTTTAAAAGTTTAAATTTTTTCAAGTTCTGAGATGCTTTAATACTCCCCCTCCCAAAAAATGACATCATACCTATATCTCACAGCTTACACAAAAGGAATTCCAGGTGGATTCATGACCTAAATATAAAAGCAAAATATAAGCTGGAGATGGCAGCAGGACTGGTACGGATGGTTTCCACCCACGACAGCCCCTCTAAATTCATCCATCTTGGTGTCACAGCGCTCGGAATAACATTATGAAAGGAAAGATATTTTGCTTCTGTCACTGTGATCTGTAATAGATCCAGACTGGTTTCCCATTTCCCAGAATTTTGCTCTTTAGTTAAAAGGGTTGTCAATCCAAAAGCACTTTCAAGTGCAGGATCTTCAGGTTCTGATGACTCTCATGTGGCCCTTGCACCTCCAGATATATGCTCTCAAAGAGCACGGCCTGATGAAGCTCTGGGACCATCTGGACCTCAGAATCAGAGATTCCAGCTTCCTGGGAACATAGGTTTTGACTGTCATCTCAATGGGAGCACATCACAGAAGCAAAGCCAGGTTCGCAAAACTTTACCTGATGTTCTAGCAGAATCTTTATCAAGTGAGACACGAGTTTGTGATGGCACAGTATGTGAATGAATTTCACAGTAATAATGCACCTGCTGAACAAGAAATCAGCAGTGCAGAAACTTACTTTGAAAACGCCAAAGTAGAGTGTGCAATCCAGACATGTCCAGAATTGCTGCAAAGAGATTTTGAGTCACTGTTTCCAGAAGGAGCTACCAACAAACTAAAGATTCTGACTATAACACAGAAAACTAAGAATGACAAGACTATTTGGAGCGAAGAGGCAGAAAATGAAAGAGAAGTGCTTTTAGAAAAGTTCATTATTGGTGCTAAGAAAATTTGCTATGCTCTTTGAGCTGAAGGGTATTGGACTGACTTAACTGACCCATCGTCTGGTTTGGTATATTTTGGAACATAGACAAATAACATTCTTTTTGAGACAGATGAACACTATTGACATTTAGGATTCTCTGTGGATGATCTTGGCTGCTGTAAAGTGATTCATCATAGGCTCTGGGGTACCCATGTGGTTGTAGGAAATATCTTCACTAATGCAACACTAGACAACCATTTTTGAAGAAATTAGGTGGAAACTAACAGTAATGTCAATTTATTGGCTATACTATTTGTATGTACCATTTGGGTTGATGTATAAACACTGCAAAAAGCTTCAGTTTCTAAAATTTACTTATTTCTAGGTATTTATTTAGACATTTATGGGTTTATAGCATTGGCAAGTGGCATGTGATTTTTACATCTCAAATGTTTATTCATACTATCACTGAATAGATGTTGATCACATCCACATTGTATAGAATGTGATAATTAACATGTAACCAGGACATGATCTCATACTGCTATATCTTCCCTTTACTGGAAAAAAACCTCAGTTTTATTTCTCTCTAAAAATAAAACACACATTTGGGGGGGGAGCAAAATATAAAAACTTTTAGATTATGATATGGGAGAACAATTACATGACCTCAAGTTGGGAAAGGCAAGAACCAAGGTCATAGTTATGTTCCTTCAGCCAAAGAAGATATTTAGCAAAGGTCCAGAACAAATCATTTCAGGGGAAGGTAAATAAATGTGATAGGATTCCCAGTTTTCCACAGAACCTGGAAGTCAAGAAAGTCTCTGCCTTGCCTTGACAGAAATAAAAGCTGATCCTGACCATTCCTAACAAGAGATAGACAATTATGACCACAGACTGCAACTAAAAAATGTAGATATGGTGCCTCTGTAGAATAAACTCATCCACATAGTCAAAAAATGTGTCACAGTCAAAAATTTGTCAAGTCCTTGTTACTTGCATGACTCTTTAGCAGTGACTATAAGGCAAAATGAGTAAGACGGATCTCAAAAATCTATTCCAAAAAATCCCCCTAAATAATTAAATCACAGTAAATTCTAAAATTATCCTAAACAGAAATAACAAGCTTAGAAAATAAAACACTGAAAGAAAGCCCACTTCTCTAAATGAATGGAAATGAAGCTGGTAATAATATACAGAACAAAAAAGGGGCGAGAAAAAAACAGTTCAAATGTGTTACTAATCTAGAGATGAAAGTTCAGAATTTTTACTTAGGATCTAGAAGTGTGACTGAAGGAAAAGGTGCAAGGAAGTAAAGGGAGCTAAGGAGGAAAAGATAAGAGTCAACAAAGGGGCAGGTCTACTCAGTATGCACTTCAGTTTTATAAATAACAGTATTAGAAGCACATCTGAAATACCTCTGTGAATACATATAAGATGTTTCTTCAGAATAAGACATATTTACTGGCTCTTGTCTACCAAGCAAACTCTACGTGCCTTAAAGTCTCAAGTCTATAAGTCTATGTTTAAGCTTTCCCTGACATCTCCAAGCAGGGCAAGGCTCCACCCCCTACAGCTAAAAAACTGAGTAAATCATAATTAGCATTTATCATATTTAGTGAACTTAGCCTATGTCTATTTCTCTTACTAAGCTATCAGCTCCGTAAGCCAAGGACTGTATATCATTTTTATGCTAGTATCTATAACAGAGCCACACATGAAGTAGGTACTCTGGAAATCCTTCCTGAGTGAATGACCAGAACTATTCTAAGAAATGGTGGCTACGACAGAGAATACAACCCAGAGAGGTGCAAAATCAATACAGTAAAACCAGTTAGGAAACCACTACAAAATTCCAGGAATGGAGGAGGAGCTGATATAGGCAGTCATGGGAAAACAAGAAAATAGATTCAAAGACTTATGAATGATTTTTAAAAAGAAGTAGAGAAAAAATAATAGAGAAGTAGAAGATGATTACAAGATTCAAAACCTTTGTTCCTTGAAAGTCAATTACTTAAATATTTACTGAGAATTTACTTGGGCAATATACCATGCTAGACACTAGAAATGTAATAACAAGCAAAATATATAAAATCTCTGCCCTCATCATAATGGAGATAGGAAAAAACCAGAGAGAGATCAAGTCTCAGGGAAAAAATTTAGTCTAGAAGGCAACTAAAAATGTAGATCTGAAGTTTTAGAGAACATCAAGGGCAGAAAATATATTAGGACCATGTACAGCTCATGTTTTATGAATTTACAAGATCAATTAAGAAAATGTATAGGATTAGCTAAGACATCAAGACTGAACCTTGAGGAAGTATCTATATTGATATGGGGAGGGGACAGAAGAAAAAGAGAACGGAATCAGAAAAGGTAAAAAAGCAAAAAATAATTTTTTAAGCCTAGAAAAAAAAAGTTTGAAGATGAAGGGGTGGCATACAGTGCTCATTATTTCAGAAATACATACAACTAAAACATAAAATGACCTCACCAAATACTGCCTTGGGCCTGAAAAGGTGATCTTTAATGAAGAAGTTTCCAGAGAATAGTAGGAATAAACACCAAATTGCAACGAAAGAGAAAAAAATGTGTAAAGAAGAAAGAGGGAGAGGGACCAATGCTGAGGAAGAAGGGAAGGGTACAGGAAATAAACAGGATCTTCAATTGTTCTCAGAAATAAAAAATAAGAGATAGTGATATATATCTGCTCCTCTTAGGTTTAACAGACTGTCAAAGAAGTTATCTGACAACTTACTTCACCTCTGTGGGATTACAATTATTTACACTGAAAATGAGAAAATAGTAACTGTACTTAAAAAATAATTTATATAAAATGACCAGTGTCAGAACACATTTTATATACTATATACACTACAGAACTAAGAAAGGACTAATTCCTTTCTCCACTTAAAATGTACACACTTTTTTTTTAAGATCTTATTTATTTATTTGAGAGAGAGAATGAGCATAAGAGGGTGGAGGGCACAAGGGAGGAGTGACTCCCTGCTGAAGGACTCATCCCAGGACCCCAAGATCACAACCTGAGCAAAAGGCAGTCACTTAACCAACTGAGCCACCAGGCACCCAAAATGTACACACTTTTAATTTCACCAATTTATAGCAAAACCATGATAATCCAGAATTTCCCTCCTTTCAAAGGGTAATGTGAAACAAACACTTTCAGAAAACAGTTTTTACTTTTATTATATGCAACATTTGTTATATTTACATTTTATGCCCAGTATGAACAATAAGTAAAACACAAGAAAATATTCTAATACTAAACAGCTTGTACACTCTTGGAATAAGTTCAAATAAAATGATCATTAATTAAAGGAAACATATCAGTATTTTTAAAAATCATACTGACAGTTCTAGGAACAACAACAAAAAAGTCAGCGGTATCATCACTCTTCATTCTGATATTATCAGGTATAAATAAATGTTAATATGAAATAAGACTGAAGCAAAAATATCTAAAGTTCCTTTCAGTGAATGCAAAAGAAGAGTAAGGGTAAGAGTAATGGGAATAATCATTTTTAATTGATCTGAAAAGAGATAAAGACAGGAATCTGCCATTTTCATGATGAATGTGCTTAAAAATCCAGTATGTGACAAGTTCAGGGTCACAAATCAAATCAAACCACTACTCAAATCCCTACATGGCCATGTTTATTAAGAACTAATTTTCCTCCTGGGAATTTACCAGGTAAAGGTGGAATTAGAAAGAAAATAAGATTTGTAAAGAGTCTGGTAACTGCAGAAGGCAGTCTTCCCACAATCGGTACCTCTTACAACCAGCAGATGGTGCCCTCCATAAAGACAACTCTTCCAGTCCATAGTCCTCACAGAGTATAAGTAGTTAGGCTTATTCTTAGGTCAGGGACAATTAAAAAGCTATTGTGAGTATTTTCTAAGAGAATAAAAGACAAATAAATTATGTCAATTTTCCCTAAGTATATAACCTTAAGGCCACGTTTACATATTTTCCAACTATTCAAACAAAAAGTTGCTTTTTTCCATATACAATGTTACCACTAAGCCACCATGCAACTTGAATTAATCTTTTTTTAAATTCAAATTAAGTCTATTTAATAATTATCCCTGTGAGTTCTGGTAAAACAAAGTAATTTTAAATGGTTTAGGAAGTCCTTTCAGAAAGTAAACTCCTTCCGTTCATATATTTGGCAATGTTTATTTACAAAAGGTTAAATGTATTTCTTGCCTACATTCTTTTTAAGGACCATCAATCTTACAGATGGGAATAAAGTTAAACTTAATGGGTTCAAACAGAAAAAAGAGCCCCAGTCCCTAAAACATCTCAAGTAGTACCTGTATCTAACAGTATAGAAGGTATAGTCAAATCTCTTTAAAATAGTATTTTTATATTAATAATGATCATTTACAGAATGACTGATATTTCTCTAGTCAGTCATCAGCTCAACGTCCTATTCAGTGGGAGAATAAAATTATGTATTCTTCTATGCACATCAAACCTCATCAACACATTCTTACACGTCCCCCCCCCCAAAAAACTTGCCTCCGTTTCACTGAGAAAATAGAAGCTCTAACAAACAGGAACTTCCCTCAGTCTCCCATCACTAATCTATTGGCTCACCTACTGCATTTATACCCATTCTCTCATTCCTTCCTGTTATTAGAAAGTTAACATACTATATCAAAAACTAATCCCTTCACAAGGACACAAAACCCCATCCTCTATAGGTTTATCAAAGACTGACTTCACTAGCTGTCTCCTCTTTCCTCTGCATAAGCATCCTCAGTGTCTACTAGATGCCTTCTCTCAGCACACAATACATTCTGTTCTTGAGTGGAAGAAATACTATAGGTACCTACTTAGACTACAAATACCCCTCCAGTTACTACCATCTTCTCTCTCAAATTACCTTCACAGCCAAGCTTTGCAAAAAGTGTATTTTCTACCTTTACATCTTCAGTTTCCAACTACGTTTCATACTAACAATCTTATTTCCAACACCCACCATCACCAGCAATAATGTTTTTGCTGTAATCATTGCAATGGACTTCAAAAACAGCAACAGATGATTCCCTTCTCTGCATCTACACCCCTGCAATGTGACTCTGTTGCTCCTCCAATCAAGAAGAGTGTTCTTCCAGTCCTGGAATCTGAAACGATCTTATGACTTGATCCAATGGGATCTTTGGCAAGCTGAGCATTTCTACCTTTGAGGTTACTGACTTGCTCTTGGAACTCTACTAAAGTGCATAAGCCCAGAAGTTATCCCACTGGAAAATGAGAGGTCCCAGTTATTCTAGCCATGAGCATCAGGAACAAGCCAGCCCCAGCCAAACTAGCAGGTGATCACAGACGTATACCTGCAGATGCATGAGGAAGCCCAGGTGGGAGATCACTAAGGCTGACTCAGATGAGTAGAACAGCCCAGCTACCGCCCAGCTAAGCCAAACTCAACTGGCCAACCTGCAGAATCAGGGGCCAAATAAATGGTGGTTGTTTTAAGCTGTTGTTTTTAGGGTGATTGATTATGCAATGAACGCTAACTAAAAGTCATCACTGACTTGTTGAATCAAATGAACACTTTTCCAATCCTTACTTAATTTCTCAGCAGTATGAAATAGTTGATCAAACCCTCCTTCTTGAATCATTCTTCTCCTTTGGTTTCTACTCCATTTTACCTCTTCCTTATTTTCCTCCCACCTTACTGATTACTCTTGTCTTTGTTGTTTCATTTTCTACACAGGCTCTAAATATTAGTAATTCCCCAGAACTCAATTCCAACCCCTTTACTGATGTTTTCTAAAGGAGGCTCCATGCCTAGCATGGAGTCCAAAGCAGGACTTGAACTCACACCCTGACATCAAGACCTGAGCTGAGATAAAGAGTCAAATGCTTAACCTACTGAGCCACCCAGGCACCCCATTCACTTTTTAACCTATATTTTTTCTCCAGACTTTTGCCCTAAGCTTTTTAAAACCTACTCTAAAGACTTCAAAATAAAACATACCCTACACTAACTGATCTCTTATGAACACTGGTCCACATATACAACTAGTTAACATTTCCACTTGGTTTATTCACAAAGGCATGTTGAACTTAAAATTCCCTAAACAAACTATCTCCCAACTTCTTCCCCCTCCAAAATAACCTTCCTTCTTCTATATTCTCTCTGTATATGGTGCCTTAGAGTACTCAGCTTGTTCCTTCCAGAAAACTGGGAGAGTGGCCTTTTCAACATTTAAAATCAACCAAGTCCTGTAAATGCTACCTGCTAAATATAAATGAAATACACCTTCATTTGGCCATCATTTCACCACAACTGAATCTAAGCCACCTCCAATTCATTCTTCAAACAGCAGCTAGGATGATCATGGTACATTAATGATCTAATGTACCAAGGCACACTAATCTCTTCATTATCACTGCCTTACTTAAAATTCTTAAATAGGTTCCCAATGCCCTTAGAATAAGTTCTAAATATACTAATCTGACCACTTGAATCACTATACTCCTGTCACACCTCTATTTCTTAAAGGGACCAAGCCAAGATCCTTCTTTCTCAGTGTGTACTATTTTTTCCACTTCAAAAACTTTTTCCTCCTGTCGTTCCTTCTCTGATTTTTCAAGTCTCATATGTCAATCCTGTACGCTTTCCTGAGTCTGCCCAAACTAAATTAAATCTCTATTACATGCTTTCAACACCACCCCTATACTTCACCTTCAAAGAATTTATAATAATTATAGGTGTTTATCCTCTAATGTCTGTAACCCCTTCTGAACTTTTATGAACTATATGGGAACAAGAATCCAATTTTGTTCACTGTATACCTAAATGCATAATACAATGATGGGCAAAAAAGCAAGAGCTCAACAAATATTCTTAATTATAAGATGAACTACCTAATAATGCCCATTTTATAAATGAGGAAACTGAGGATCAAAGAGATTAACTATGCTGAAGTTATCCAACAACTATACTGAAACTAATCTATACCTGATTCCCAAACCCTAACCTGATGGTTCCCAATTTTTGGAGCTCAACTGAATCTCCTAATACTCACGCCCAAATGCCTGCACTTAAAAAAGATTCCATGAGGATTTTTATATGCAAAGTTAAGTAACAATGCATCTTAACGGCCAAAAAGTTAACCCAAATATCTACTAATTGATGAATGGATAAACAAAATGTGGTATATCCATATAACGGAAAACTAATTAGAAATAAAAAGGAAAAGTACTGATATGTGATTCAACACTGATGAACCTCAAAAACATTCTCCAAATAAGAAAAGCCAGACACTGGGGGTGCCTGGGTGGCTCAGTGGGTTAAAGCCTCTGTCTTCAGCTCAGGTCATGATCCCAGGGTCCTGGGATCAAGCCCCACATCGGGCTCTCCGCTCAGCAGGGAGCCTGCTTCCCCCTCTCTCTCTGCCTGCCTCTCTGCCTACTTGTGATCTCTGTCAAATAAATAAATAAAATCTTAAAAAAAAAAAAAAAAGCCAGACACCAACCAAATGTTTATAGCAGCTATGTCCACAATAGCCAAACTATGGAAAGAACCCAGATGTCCATCAACAGATGAATGGATAAAGAAGATGTGGTATATATACAATGGAATACTATGCAGCCATCAAAAGAAATGAAATCTTGCCATTTACGACGTCGTGGATGGAACTAGAGGGTATTATGCTTAGCGAAATAAGTCAATCAGAGAAAGACAATTATCACATGATTTCCCTGATATGAGGAAGTTGAGAGGCAATGTCAGGGGTTTGGGGGGTAGGAAAAGAATAAATGAAACAAGATGGGATCGGGAGGGAGACAAACCATAAGAGACTCTTAATCTCACAAAACAAACTGAGGGTTGCTAGGGGAGGGGGGTAGGGAGAGGGTGGTGGGATTATGGACACTGGGGAAGGTATGTGCTATGAAGTGTGTAAACCTGGCGATTCACAGACCTGTACCCCTGGGGCTAATAATACATTATGTGTTAATAAAAAATTAAATTTAAAAAATGTATAAATAAATAAGTAAATAAGCCAGACACAAAAAATGACATATTGCACAGATTACATTTACCATGAAACATCCATAAAAATCAAACAGATGAGTTGTCATCTGGGATTGGGGTTGAGAAAGTTGTCACCATAAATGGACACCATAATCTTTGGAGAACAATGGTTATATATGCTAACCTTACTAAAATTCATAGACTTATACACATAAAATAAGTGTTTTAAAGAAAACACAAAAGAGAACAATTCATTCGGTCAGATGTTAGAGAAGGTTGTCAGCAGCATATCACAGAGTTGCAATTTAAGCTGTGGAAGACAGTAAAATGGCTACATGTGGATTCTAGGATTCAAGGTAACTGTGAAGCAGAGGAAACAGTGAGCAATGAAAAAAAGCACAGAAATACGCTAGGTCTGAAAAACCAAATAAGTAAGTACAGGTATCTGTTTTATATGCCTTTCTAGAAAAATCTCACATTCTGCAAAATCACACTTTTCAAAACAATGGATAAAACAGAACATTAACAAAACAACAGCAATCCAAATAATGTACAAGCATAGTCTCCACGGGCATTTGTTCCCAGTGTCATAAGCAAACTTTTCAGCCTTAAATATTAGAGTTCAGGTTTTCTCAAGATGTAGGCCCTTGAAGGTAATACTCTACTACTAATAGAAAAAAATTCAGCAAAATTAAAAACAGCCTTCAATTTTTTGTTAAACGTGGGGAAAACAGCCTCACAGATATTTCATCTGCAACTGAAGCTGAACTAAACAGGTAAACAGATGTAGGGATTCTTGACACTATTAAATACTCGCTTATAAAAAAGGCAGTTTTGAATCAGGATTTTCAGCTTTTTTTTTTTTTTTTGCATCTATAGATCACTTTAGATGACCACTTTATTTTTTTTTTAAAAGATTTTATTTATTCATTTATGTGACACAGAGAGAGATCACAAGAAGGCAGAGAGGCAGGCAGAGAGAGGGACCAACAGGCTCCCTGCTGATCAGAGAGCCTGACACAGGGCTCAATCCCAGGACCCTGAGATCATGACCTGAGCTGAAGGCAGAGGCTCAACCCACTGAGCCACCCAGGCGCCCCTAGATGACCACTTTAAAGTGTTCTAGAACATATTTTTCTTCATAACACAATAAATCTAAATAATCTTTTTTGTCAAACACCTAGATCCAATATAACTTCAAATATAATACATGGTCCCACATTTTAAGGTTTTTTAAACTTCTACTGAGATATAATTGACACATAACATTATATTAGTTTTAGGGGTATAATATAATGTTTCAGTATATTTATATATTGTGAAATGATCACCAAAATAAGTCTAGTTAACAAGTCACAAATTTTCTTGTGAAGAGAACTTTAATATTTTTAAGTTTACAATACTGTAACTACAAAACCTCTACCTAAGGTGAAGTTGTTAATTAAATGTTGGTCACTATAAGTACTATATTACTTTTAATTAGGTGAAATTAATAACTGCACTTTATTTTGCATACAGTATGGTACGGTCCTTAGATATCAATACAGACAGTACATTTATGTCCATTTTACTGTAGTCTTAAAGAAGTATAATACAATATTATGCAAGATGTACTAGATTTTTAATTTAAAGTATAGGTCTCAGAAAAATAGAAGTACAGATCTCTCCGAGTTTGCACTATTTAAGGTACTTACACCATGTACCTTATAACTGAACACAACAGCCCTCTGTAAGCAATTTTCTTCTCAATTCCCTGAGTGAGGGAAGCTAAGGTTAGGGGAAGTAACAGAGATCCCAGTGAGAGAAATGACCATGTCTGATATGGTCTAAGAAAGGGT
Organism: Martes martes; assembly: GCF_963455335.1. Taxonomy (NCBI): domain Eukaryota; kingdom Metazoa; phylum Chordata; class Mammalia; order Carnivora; family Mustelidae; genus Martes; species Martes martes. Next base: position 70,007,901 of record NC_137890.1, read on the forward strand.
CAGGGTATTTCCCAATCATTGGATAGAGCTTTCTTACTGCTGTCTTAACCTTTTTTCTCGCACTAAAGCATAGTTCTCTCCTGTTTTCCATTATACTAACTGTCCTTACCACAACAACACTTTTTTAGAAATTTAAGTTATGTGTCTTGTAGATGGAAATACAATTACTAAACTGGGAGGAAAATGATTGGAAGATAAATCTGGATACCAAGTCCATCAAAAAGTTTAACTTAATAAAATTCTCAGTAAAATTTTCTTACAATAGGAAAAAATACCAAAACCAAAATAGTACATAAATATTTGAAGATATTCCTTAATATAAAAATTTTGTAGGTGTTTACAAGTACTTTAATCTAGTCTCATTAATGTTAGTTTTTTCAGTTATTCTCAATTGCACTATGTCCAATAATTTCTTTACCTGTTAGGAATACTTTGCAGCTGCATCACCCTGACTAGAAAACTGCTGCTCATTCCATGAGAGAATTACGAAGACCTTTTTTTTTATGTTTTTAACAGATAATTGCCAATATCTACCTTCTATTCTTCCTGGCCACAATCAACCCAATTTTGTTTTTTGGCATTGCTGCCCAAACATGAATGTCTGTTTTTGTTTTCTTAAACAGATTTATTGGGATATAATTCATATACCAAACAACTCATTCTTAAAGTATATGAGTCAACAGCTTTTGGTATACATTATTAATTTTTTTATTGTAGTAAGATATATGTAAAATGAAATTTGCCATTTTTAATGAACAACTCAGTGGCACTGTTTATATTCACAAACTTGTACAACCATCACCACTACCTATTTCTGAAACTTTTCATCACCCCAAACAGAAACACTATAACCATTAAGAAATAACCCCCATTCTCTACTCTCCCTGGCCCCTGATAATCTCTAATCTACTTTCTGTCTCTATCAATTTGCCTGTTCTAAGTATCTCATATAAATGTAATCATATAATATTTGTCCTTTTATGTCTGGCTTATTTCACTAAAATTACTTCCAAGATCCATCCATGTTGTATCAAGTATGAAAACTTCATTCTTTTTTATGATGGATAACATTCCATTGTACATATACACCATAGTTTGTTTATTCATTTATCTGTTGATAGATTGTTTCCACTTAGGTTGTTTCTACTTGTAGCTATTGTAAATACTGGTATAAACATTGGGATACAAATATCTCTTCAAGACCCCTCCCACCTTCAATTTTTTTTGGTATATACTTAGGATTTTATGGATTCTTTGTGGAGAAATGTCTATTCAAGTCCTTTGCCTTAAGTTAGGTTATTTGTCCTTGTGCTTTTTAGTTGCAGGCATCCTTTATATATTCTGGTTATTAAATCCTTATCTGATTATGATTTACAAATATTTTCTCCCATTCTGTACATTGTTTTTTCCCTTTCTTAACAATGTCTATTAATGCATAAGTTTTTAATTTTTATGAAGCCAAATGTATCCGTTTTCTTTTATTGCTCTTGCTGATAGTATCACAGCTAAGAATTTATTGCCAAATCCAAGGTCATGAAATTTTACCGCTATGTTTTCTTCTAAGACTTTATGGCTTTAACTCTTTAGGTTCTTGATCCACTTTGAGCTAATTTTTATATACTGTTTGAGATATAGGGCCAACCTTCACTCTTTTGCATGCATAAATCCAGTTCTTTCCAGCATCATTTGTTGAAAAGTATTCTTTTCCTATTTATCTTTAATAAAGATGTCCTGGTTTCTCCTCTAGAAATTTTGATTCAGTAGATTTGAGGAGGGACTTCAGATTCCACATTTTAAGGATGTCTCAGACATTTCCCATGGTCAAACAAGTTTGAAGAACAGTAAAGAATACAACTTCAAGTACCTGATTCATATTCGAGAGCAGTCAAAAACTATTTCTTTTTAATCCTTGCTTAGCCCTCAAATACACTCAACTTATGCTACATCCAGGTGAGGACTTAGGTAAGAGGCCTTAATTTTCACAAAAGGTTGTTAACCTTACCATCTGCACATCTGATCCCTAAAACATAAGGCTTTACCAAAATAAAAAGTTTGCCACACTACAGACTCATGACATTCACTCTTTTAACAATAAATATGTGAGCACCTATTATATCCCTGCACTGTTTGATCCATGGGGGATACAGCAGTAAAGATTCTTGCTCTTGTGGAACTTAAAGCTGGTGGGAAACAGACAACAAATAAGTATGTATGTGTGTTAGGTAATGTGAAATGTTAAGAAAATTAAGGATAAGTGGGGAAGGGAGATGTTTAAGATTGCAAAGACATTTCAATGAAGTTGACATTTGAGCAGAAACCTGAAAAGGAGTAAGAAAGTGAATTATACAAATACCAACAGCAGGCTATTCAAGACAGAGGTGCCTGGGTGTCTCAGTAAGTTAAGTGCCTGCCTTCGGCTCAGGTTGTGATCCCAGGGTGCTGGGATCAAGTCCCACGTCAGGCTCCCTGCTTCAAGGGGAGTCTGCTTCTCCCTCTGCCTCTCTCTTCCTCTTGTGAAAAATAAGTAAAATCTTAAAAGAAAAAAAAAAGGAAAAAGAAATATTCAAGACAGAGTGAGGCCCAAAGATTACAAGCTTGAACAATATACTACTCAACTGTTGGCAATGAAGCCCAGTTAGATTTCAAGGATTATGAAAGATTCTTGAGAGGAATCCAATTGATCTCTTCCTCTAGATCAGGGATTCTCAACCTAAGGACCACTGGTTGATGTTTTTGCTCAGACTCCTTTATTATGGGTGAACAGATGAGTGTTCCTGTGCATTCCAAGACAGCAGCATCCCTGGGTACCCCCCCCAAATACACACACCACCATCACCCTTAGTTTTAGACAAAACCAAAAATGTCTCCAGATAGTACCAAATTCCCCCACAGGTCAAAATGCACTCGAGATTGAGAACACCACTGCACATGAGTCCTTAAACTGAAGATCCATGTAGGAAACCCATAAAAATGGGCTTTAATAGGTCATATAGTCCTCTAAAGGAGTACATAAAGTTTGCATGTGCGTGAAAATGTGCTTTTTTCTAGAGAGTCGGTACATTGCTTAAAATATCTAGAAGGCTAATGACTCAAAAAAAAAAAAAAAAAACAAACCTAGGAACACTTTACTATTTCAATTGGGTTACTAAGAAGATTGTACAATTGAGTAAATTTCTAGAAACGGACACTCTTATAAGACTGAATCCAGAAAAAATACAAAATCTGAACAAAAACAACAACAAAATCGGGGGAAAAAATTTTTATTTATTTATTCACTTACTCATTCACTCATTTATTTATAGTTAAGAGCATTAAACAACATCTGAAAGTTCCAGGTTTGAGCCTCATTTGTCCTAACAGCCACGTATTTAATATCAATGGGCTAAACTATGGTCTCCTTTTTTTTTCTTTCATCACAAAGCCCATCAAAAGCCTATATTTACTGAAAGATGTTCTTGAAAAATCATCACCGACTGTCATTTTATTTTCGTCCTTATTTAACAAATGAAGAAACCAAGGTCAAGATAAGTTGACTGATTTACCCAAGATCACAAAGCTCTTGAATGACAGACTGGAAGTACACCCTAGTTATTTACATGGTTATATGACAGGAAACAGCTACAGGAACATACTTAATTTCTTGGTTTTACTTATTTCAGAAGCAAAATAGGGAACACTATAATTATGGTGCATAACCAATAAATCACTAACAAATTATCCTCAAAGAGCATAAGGTGAATAAATCAAACAGATATATCAACTGTAAGATTAACATTACCTATGACTGAAAAACCTAAAACTTGATTAGGGGAAGTGGAGCTTTTTCTGACACCTGAATCCTCAGTGAGCCCTCAGCAGGTCAGTAAATAACAGAAAGGATAACCCTGCAACATACCTACAATAAGCACAGAAGTGAGTTTTATTTACTTTTTTTAAGCCCTCAGTGCAAGCCAAAGTACAATTCAAGGTATTTAAAATATGATTCAATAAAGACAGTTCTACAGGAATGGGGAGCCAACACAAGCATCCAAAAAGTTAGTGATCTGAATGTGCACTTTAATCTAGGAAAGAAAAAAACTAATTACATAAAGCAATGATTCTTGAAACTTTTATTTTAATCATGAAACTCATTCTTCTAACCAAGATCTTATAACCATGTCCAATATAGTAAACAGATTAAAAGAGCTGCTCTTGCTGAACTAGGTGATCAGTTCCCCAATGACCACAACTCTTCTTGTCAAGGAAATCCCCAAGGAACAACATGAAAACCAGCGATCTGTCAGTGTTTTTGGAAATGTGAATTATTACTGATTTTCTAAAAATATATATATATTCATAATATCTATTAAATTTTCATGATACATTCCCTTAAACCTAGTAATCCCTCTCTTCCCACCCTATCTCACAGAAACAAAAATGTCAATATAAACTCTACAAGAGTATTCACCTTAGTACTATTTATAGTGGAAGAAAAAAGTGTGGAAAAAACCTGACATCTACAAGGAAACAGCTAAATGAAGTGTGGTAAATCTTCCCGTGGAATATTGTGAAGCTATTACAATGAACAAGTTCCATCAGCTCATCTACACCAATGCTGAGGAGAAAAGCATTACTGTCCAGTGTGTGTGCGTGCACTGGACTTCTTCATAAAACAAGTACCCCCGCAACACACACCAAAAATAAAAGCCCTTCTACTGAAATGGAGAAATACATACAGAAATTAATGGGAAATATAGAACTCAAAATTATTTCCACTTTTAAGTATGTAAAAATGAAATATAAACACGATTTGAACCTGGGATGGAAAACATTCCTTCTATAGATATGTTACTCCAAAGTATCAATAATAAAGTATTTTTAAAAGCAATCCTTAAATAACAAAAACAAGCCAATAATCTACAATTATTATGGACTGCTATCCTTTGAGCTTTGCTTTTCTTCATTAACGCTTTTTTCTTAAAACTGAATTTTTAAATGAAGACGAGGTAAAAGATATTCAAGGTTGTATACCATGACAGGAACCAAGAGTGCAAATATTTTGAACTGTCAAAGACACCTCTGCCTTTAATAAGAGTAAAATCATAATCTCTCTCTAACCAGTTCTCTTTCTTCTTTCTTTTCATCACCTTTCAGTGGAAGATCCTAAAATATACAGAAGAATTCAATTACATGACCCAATGAGCTCTGAACCCTCATCTCCATCCTCATCCCATTAGAGCTCTTCAAGGTCTGAAACATTACAATTTTATTATCTTATTGTATCATATACTTAGAGTTATCTGCAATTCTTACTATTCAGCTCTCCAACATTGATTGAGCTGTTATTCACAAATCCACTGAAACAATTACCCAATTAACCACTTGAAAATTATTTTTTGATCTCTTTTATATATTTTCCCAGGAAAACAAAGTAACAGAAAGAACATCAATACAGAAAACGGTTTTGCTATCTTTCATTTTTAAAGAAACTATTTCTTTTTAATCCCTAGCAAACCGAAGTTTTCTTCTCCAAAAAGGGCATAAAAAGTCACAGAAAATGAAGTACTAAAAAAAAAAAAAACAAATAGCCATAAGAAGTAAACTTTAGAATACAGACTGTCTTTTGAGATCCAATTAGACAGCTCAATGGGTCAGCTTAATACAAACACCTATAGCTTATCCCACAGAAATGGATTCATTTTCTCTTTTATAAAATGTAGACAGTGAAGATTTGCTTAACTGCCGTAAAAACGGTAAACCCTTATACCTGAAATTACCAAATGGTACTCTAAGTCATCTGAAAACACCCAACACCACAGCAAACTTACAGGCATTATGGGATATTTTTTAATTATCAAGGAAACATAACAATTCTCAAGATCTGTCAGACACCAAGTGAACTACTAGCTCAAGGTAATTCCATTTCAACATAAGACCATTCTACCTTCCTTTGGAAGGTACCACATCTTTGAGAAACTGGGTTTGGGGGCAGTTGATGTGATAAAAAGTACTGCATGGAAATCAGTGGGAAATAAGAACTGAGGTGGCAGTGTCCAATCTAAGACTTGAGGACTTGTCTATGACCAACAAGCAAACATAACCTATTAGTAAGTAACTATTCTTATTTAAGAAAAAGAAATATTTTTTCTTTCAGCGTATGTGTAATTCCTAGGCTATAAATACTTAAGTTATCTGTACACAACTTAAATAGGACTATTAAGTATTATTTTTTGGCTCTATGAAAAAATGGGATGAAACACTAAGGACACCATAAGCCAAGCACTTTCAGGAACCTCTCACCATATATTTACAAGTGATTCTCACAGATACTTGCAAGTTGCACTAGGGTATATCATCTCTACCCCTATCTTCATTGGTAACGGGGCAAAGAAAATAAAAAACTGCAAAGACTGAAAACATAAAAAATGAAAATTATACGATGTTTACCATCACATTTAATTCTAGAAAAGGAGGAAACAAAACTGAAGGTTGAATACCAATAATTAAACAAAAAAAATACCCAAATGTTGCCTATATTCTGTTTATTTAAAGACAAGGATTATTTCAGTCTCAAAGCCTTGGTTACTAACAATCTTTATCAAATACTGTTTAGCAGTTGAGCCCTTCTTTCAAAATCCCCCACCAAATTCTAAGTTACAAAATATCTAAAAGGCAGAAGTCTCTGTAGTTGAGGAGAAGCCTAGGACCACACTCTGGCCTTCCTCCTCCACATGGGTAACAGTATTCACGGGAACCCAGAGGCTTCAACAAATAGTTTAGGGCTGCTGAAGGGAAAGGGACAAAAGTGCCCCAGCCTTTCAATTAAAACAGCTCAGCACCATAGAAGATCTCCTTTGAAAAATGAATTCCCCAGGGAGGCACAGGTTACCACTGACAGCCTAAGGGCAGGACAATACTTTTAATTTTTTTTTTTAATAGCAGTACAACCCAATACACAAATATGCTAACAAAAAAGAAGTCTCATTAAATAAACTTTTTGTGTGTAATTCATGAGATTTTTCTATTCCAATTGAAATCCAGTTTACAAAAAAACTCTGGTGTAGGAAATTACCTCAATGACTTCTCAAATTATCAGATTTTTTTTTCAGTGTGAACAGGAGGAGCAAGAAGAGAACAAAAAGTTCTTTGGTAATAAAGGAACAAACAAAAGGGAGAAAAGAAAAACCTTAATATTTCCACCTCATTATGCATATCAAAAACCAAGCAAAAACAACAAAAAAGTGGTGGAGAAAAAGGAGGGAAACAGTAAGAAAAGAGTGACTATGCATAAGTTAGAGCTCAATGTAAAAAATAAAACCACCAAAATCTTTTCTCTAGTTAAGAAAAAACTTGCTACCTGAAACAAGAGAATAAACCTTTGACTCTTTTTCAACACCACTGATTTTAGAGCAGTCAACCACATTATAACATTTATCTCCCCTCTTCCCCAAATCCATTAAGATGGCCAAGGAAAAAGAAACAGCATTAGAAATCAGAAGGTAACTGACAATGCTGAGAGTTGACAGAAGGAAAACCAATACTGCAGAAGCCATCCCAACACAGAAGAAATGGGGTGGAATGGAGTGAAGACAATAAAATGGAAGTTCCTTAGCCTTGGCCCACCATAATTCACAAACAAGCAAAACAGAATCTTCCAATAACATTACTCTTATCTCTATAGCAACTTATTTTCCTAATTCCCATGAATATTCTCATCTCAGATAACACAGCACATAGGATTCTGAAACTCCACCAGAAATCAAAACAGAACTAAGACAGACCAAGAGCTTTCGTATGAGTTTTCTTGACTTGGCATAGACTGCAAGATAAATCATTTGGGATTTTGTGACCCAAATGCTCTCTCAGCCATTTGTCTTGTTCCAGGGAGACAAAAGACTTGCCAGTATGCTCCCAGCCCACATACCCTAAAAATAATCCTACTTTTTTAAAGCCTGTCTCAGTTCATTTACCATACCAGAGAAAACCCACAGAGAGAGAGGATTAGAGCCACCCATTCCTTAGCAGAACTCATCTAGAGAAAATAATCCTAATTGGTGCAACTGCTAAAGCAGCCTACACCCACTATCAATAATGACTAATTTAGATCCCACTTACAACTGCATAAGGATAAATCAACAAGCACATAAACAAGGTCCAAAAGAGTGCACAAAGTGAAAATCAGAGCAAACAGGCCAAGTGAAATAAAAATACAGAAAGGTACAAAAGAAATTTTAAAGAATTTTCCAATTAATACTCTGAACGAAATGTGAAGAAACTTATATACATAATAAAAGTAGAATACTTGAAAAGTAGCAATGATAAAACAAGAAAATTCTGGAGACTTGAAACCACAATAGTCCCAACCTTCCAGAAAGGGTGAGGGGAGAGGTAACTAAATATCAACAGAACTCGGTGCTTGGGTGGCTCAGTCAGTTAAGCGTCTTCCTCCAGCTCAGGCCATGATCACAGGGTCCTGGGATTGAGTCCTACATCAGGCTCCCTGCTCAGCAGGGATTCTGCTTCTCCCTCACCGCCTCCCAACCACTGTGTGTGTGGTTACTCTCTCTAGCAAAAGTAAATAAAATCTTAAAAAAAAATTTTAAGTAAATATCAACCCAGGTAGTGAGGAGCCTAACAAATACAACTTAAAAAAAATGATATCCATATTGTATAAACAGACTATGTATTATAAAGAGCCTAAAAGATCCAGCAGAAAACTATTATCATGTTGCTGAATTCATAAAAAGGAATATCTGTAAGATTTCTACACCTCACCTTCACTTCCACACAAAAGTCCGTATCACCTCTATGCCAGTTACAAGGATGAAAGCTAAACCTGAGAGTCATCCTTCAAACATATAAACTCTAGAAAGTTCCCAAGATAAAACAAGTCCTATTTCTTAGCAGATGGAAAAGCAAATCCTCTGAATTAAACAAACAAAAAAAAATTCCCAATAAAACTAAGCTCCCAAATTTTTCATGTATTAAGCTCAAGGATCACACACACTTAAGGAAACACCAAGTGTGAACATGTTATGCACCACTGAACTTAAATATTAAAATTTAATTGTCAAATTACAGAATATCAATTAAGTGTAAAAGGGATTTTTAAAATTAAAACACAGGATACATTAGCAAAAAAAAGCTTCTGAAAATCACCAGGAAAAAAACAGAAAAGAACAAAGATACTAATGGCTGATTTCAGAATCTCAATGAATGGGTTAAATGGATTAAAAATGGGTAGAAAGAAAGTCATAAAAATTAGTAATTTGAAGAAACTACATAAAATGCAGGACTAAAAAACAAACAGATGAGAAATTTAAAGGAGAATTAAGAGATATCAGATGACAGCAAACTTCAAAATCCTGAGAGAAATTTTTTAAAAAGTAATTCTAAACATGGCTGCAAGATACAAACAAGCACTGTACATAATAACAAACCTCATATGGGGGATAAAAAAAGAGACCTAAAATCCTGGGCAACATCATCATGGAAGCTGGGAGGAGGGTGCTGACCCGACTAAAAGGGACTTTGTGTCAACTTTGAAAAGGGCCTAGTTTTTAAATCTTAAAGTTAACTTTAACTATGCAATAGAGAATTTAAAGGATATCAATTATTTTTTAAAAGGAAGAAAGGGGCGCCTGGGTGGCTCAGTGGGTTAAGTCCTCTGCCTTCGGCTCAGGTCATGATCCCAGGGTCCTGGGATTGAGCTCCATGTCGGGCTCTCTCTGCTCAGCAAGGAGCCTGCTTCCTCCTCTCTCTCTGCCTGCCTCTCTGCCTACTTGTGATCTCTGTCAAATAAATAAAATCTCCGAAAAAAATAAAAATAAAAGAAGAAACAGACTATAACTACCACATCTAGAAGAAAAAAGAAATGTAGGAAGACCTCAACATCATCACATAGTGAATAGTTCCTTTTTTCTCCTTCCTTCAACTTATAACTTATTACACATACATAACCCAATAAAAAGCACCTCTGCACAGCACAACAGGACACCTGAACAATCCACCTATCTGTGCACCCAAGAGTGAGTGAATAGGAGGCTGCAGAGGGAAGCAGCAGCAGAGGAAGCGGCATATCCAGCAGGGAGGCAACATGGCCTTCCTAGCAAAGGAGGTGGAGAGTGAAGGCAATCACTGGGAATCTGCTCAGCCATGCATGCTGCAGCTGGAGAAACCTACCACTTTCTCTGAGAAGAGACCACAATGACTTAGGGGAGGACAGGGTAAAGGGAAAAAGACAAAGAGAACTGAAAAAAAGCATTTCCTACTTTCTGCTGCAAGATTGGCAAGAGGACCCACCACGAACTTTGAAGAGCCCCCCCCCAACAACCAGAAAAACCCCCAGACTGGGCTGTCGGCAAACCGAAAGCCCCAAGTGCTAAGCACACACCTCCCCTAAATCTGCAGCCACCCTTTTTTGTTCTTGGGCAGTTTTTTTGTTTGTTTGTTTTTCTATTTTCTGGAAAACAAAAAGGCTCCTAATACAAACCTGCTGAATTTTTAGAATGAAAAGAAATAAGGCTTTATGTAAATAGGAAAGATGTTTACTACTTAAATGCAGCACCAAAGGCACTTCTCATCAAACACTATAAAAAGCTGTGGTAATATGTGGGGGCGCCTGGGTGGCTCAGTGGTATAAGCCTCTGCCTTCGGCTCAGGTCATTATCTTGGGGTCCCAGGATCAAGTCCCACATCGGGCTCCCTGCTCAGCAAGGAGCCTGCTTTTCTCTCTCTGCCTGCCTCTCTGCCTACTTGTGATCTGTCAAATAAATAAATAAAATCCTTTTAAAAATAATAAATAAATAAATAGTGGTAATATATAACAAAAAGAAAACGACGATTTTCCAGCAACAAAATCCTAAAACACAAAATATTGCCATCTAACCAGTAATTCAAAATAACTGTCATGAAGAAATTCAATGAGCTAGAAGAAAGAAAGACAAGACAATGATCTCAGGAATAAAGCTTATGAACACAAAGAGTACCTTACCAAAAAGAAATTCTAAAAAAGAACTAAACAGAATTCTAGACATAACTCAATAAATGAGATAAGGAATGCATTAGAAATCACTGAAAATAAAGCACATCAGATGGAAGAAAGAATAAGCAAGCTTGAGAATAAGAATACAGAAATAATTCAGGTGGAAGAGATTCTTAAAAAGTGAAGAAACCCTATGAGAACTATCAAACACCATTAAGACAGCCAACATAAGATTAACAGGTATACCAGAAAGAGGGAAAAGGGGGAGGGAAGGAAACAGTATATTTAAAGAAATAACTGCTGAGAACTTATCTCAAGACAAAACACTTTCTCCAAGAAAAATCATATTAAAACTATCAAAAGTCAATGAAACAAAAAAAAATTTTTTTTTAAGATTTTATTTATTTACCTGACAGACAGAAATCACAAGCAGGCAGAGAGGCAGCAGGCTCCCCACCGAGCAGAGAGCCCGATGCGGGGCTCGATCCCAGGACCCTGGGACCATGACCCGAGCCAAAGGCAGAGGCTTTAACCCACTAAGCCACCCAGGCGCCCCGATGAAACAAAATTTTAAAGGCACCCAAACAAAAAATGACAGTAGCCTATGAAAAAAAAAAAACCCTATTAGATTATCAGCAGATTTCTCAACAGACACACTACAGGTCGGGAGAAAGTGGAAAGACATATTCAAAATACAAAAAGAGAAACTACCAACCAAGAACACTCTATTCAACAAAGTTATCCTTAGGAAATGAAGGAAATATAAAGGCTTTTCCCAACAAACAAACGCTAAAGGAGTTCATCACCATTGGACCTGCCTTATAAAAAACGTTGAAAGGAGCTCTACAAGCTGAAATGAAAATAAGAAAAGTACACAAAAGCAATTAACATGATAAATATAATTAAAAAGTTGCAAATTTTTTAGAAGAGTATATTAAACTTTTAATTATAACATGAAAAGTAAAGGAAAAGAGCTTTGAAAATAACTATGGCTTCTATAATTTTTTAACAAAATCGGCATAAAAAAGGTAATGTGTGATACTAAGATATTAACCAATAAAAGGATGGAACACCTTTATAGGTAAATGAAGACAAAATGCTACCAACAGAAAAAAGACTATTTTATCCATGAGACGTTTTATGTAAACCTCATGGTAATCACTACATAAAATCTAGACAGACACAAACTATAAAAAAGGGAGAGACTGAACAATCTACCATGGAAAACCACCAACACACAAAGGTAGACAGAAAGAGTAGAAAAAAGTAACAGTAGACAAAATAACCAGAAGACAAAAGATAAAGTGGCAGTTACAAATCCTCACATATCAGTAATCAGCCTAAATCTAAATGAATTAAACTTATAAATCAAAAGGCACAGAGTGGCTGGATGGCTTAAAAAAAAACAAGACTCAACTATATCCTGCACACAAAAGACTGATCTCAGCTCTAACAAGTCACATAGGCTCAAAGAGAACAGATGGAAAATGGTTTTCCAAACGGAAACCAAAAGAAGGCAGGAATACCACATTTACATCAGACAAAATACACTTCAAGCCAAAAACAGTAACAAAGTAGATCATTAAATAATGATAAAAAGGTCAGTATATCAAGAATGTACAATAATCATAAATATATCCCCAACAAAATATACTAGAAATACTAAGATTTAATACTAAAACTTAACAGAGAAAAACACATAACAATACAGAAAGAGTAGGGTACTTCAATACCTCACTATCAATAGGTAGATCTTCCAGACAGAAAATAAACAAGGAAACATTAAAATTGAACCACACTTTAAAAACAAATGGACTTAACAGAGATACAATCCATTCAACAGCAAGAGAATACTCATTCTCAAGTGCATATGGAACATTCTCCAAGACAGAACAAATATGACAGACCACAAAATAAATTTGAACAAAATTTTTAAAAAGATTTATTTATTGGGGCACCTGGGTGGCTCAGTGGGTTAAGCCTCTGCCTTTGGCTCAGGTCATGATCTCAGGGTCCTGGGATCGAGCCTCTCATTGGGCTCTTTGCTCAGAGGGGAGCCTGCTTCCCCCTGTGTCTCTGCCTGCCTCTCTGCCTACTTGTGACCTCTCTATCAAATAAATAAATAAAATCTTTAAGATTTATTTACTAGAGAGAGAGTGCTTGTGCCGTATATGGGGGAGGTTGAGTGTGAAGGGAGCAGAAGGAGAGGGACAAGAAGACTCCACACTGAATGCAGAGTCCAACATAGGGCTTAATCTCAAGATCCTACAATCATGATCTGAGCTAAAATCAAGAGTCAGACACTTAGCTGACTAAGCAACCCATGCCCTCTGAGCAAATTCAAGAAGACTGAAATCATACCCTATCCTTTCTGACCACCAGAAATCAACGAGAGGAAAGTAGGAAGTTCTACAAATACATGGGAACTGAACAACACATTTCTAAACAAACAATGGATCAAGACAACATCAAAAGGGAAATAAATCATCTGGAAACAAATGAAAATGGAAAAACCACTTATCAATATTGTAGGATGCAACAAACATGGCTCTGAGGAAAAGTTATAGCCATAAATGCATGTATATTAAGAAATTAGAAAGATTTCAAATAATCTAACTTTCTACCTCAAGTAACCATTAAAAGAACAAATTTAGCCCAAAGTTAGTAGATAGAAGAAAATAATAAAGATCAGAGTAGAAATAAATGAAAGAGAGACAAAAAAAAAAAAGGGGATCAACAAAAACTTAAGAGCTGGTTCTTCAAAAAAAATTAAAATAAAAAAAAAACTGACAAACCACTGGCTGGACTACGAAAAAAGCCTAAATACAAATAAATAAAATTAGGATTGAAAGAAAATAAATTACAGCTGATACTACAAAAACAAAACTATGAAAGACTACTATGAACAATTATATGCCAACAAATTACATAACCTGGAAGAAATGGATACATTTCTAGAAATAAACAACGTACCAACAATGACTCAGGAAGAAATAGAAAATCTGAACAGACCAAGAAAATGAATAAACAATTTTCAAAACTACACAGTAAACACCAGGACCAGAAGCCTTCACTGGAGAATTCTACCGAACATTTAAAGACCAAGTAATATCAAGCCCTTCCAAAATATGAGGGAGGAGGGAACACTACCGAACTTATCCTATGAAGCCAGTGTTACCCTGATACCAAAATCAGATAAGGCTACTACAAGAAAACAACAGAGCGGTATACTTAATGAATATAGGTGCAAAAATTCTCAACAAATTTATCAGCAAACTCAATTCAAGAGCACATCAAACAGATAATAAAATATAACTAAGTGTAAGTTATCCCTGGGATGCAAGGAGGTTCAACATACACATATCAATAATCTATCACACATCACTAAAAGGAAAGACAAAAATCACATGATTATCTGAAGAGACACAGAAAAAGCATTTGACAAAATACAACATCCTTCCATGATAAAAACCCTTAATAGGCTGGGTATAGAAGAAACATACCTCCACATAATAACACCCATATAAGATAAACCCACAGCCAACATTATACTCAATGGAGAAAACTTAAAAGTGTTTTCCCCTAAGATCAAGAATAAGACAAGAATGCCCGTTCTTGCCATTCCTACTCAATAGAACATTGGAAATCCTAGCTAGAGCAACTAAGCAAAACAAAGGCATAAAAGGCAATCAAATTTGATAGGAAAATTAGAACTATCACTATATGCTGATGATATGATCTTATACTGCTGACCCTCCAACAACACAAGTTTGAACTGCCCACGTCCACTTACATGTAGCTTTTTATCAATGAACACAGGACAGTACTATAAATGTATTTTCCTTATGGTCTTCTTAATAATATTTGTTCTGTAGCTTATCTTACTTTAAGAATACAGTATATTACACATGTAAACATACAAACTACGTGTTAACTGGCTGTTTATGTTACTGGCTAACGCTTCCACTTAACAGTAGGTTATTTGTAGTAAAGTTTGGGGGGAGTCCAAAGTTATAATAGATTTTCAACTGCTCAGAGGGTCAGCGTCCCTAAAGTCTGTGTTGTTCAATGATCAATTACCCATGGAAAAATCCCAAAGAATCCACCAAAAGACTCTTAGAACTAAGCAATGGGAGAACCTGGGTGGCTCAGTCAGTTAAGTGTACAAGTCTTGGTTTCAGCTCAGGTCATGATCTTGGGGTCCTGTGGGATCTAGCTCCACATCTGGCTCCCACATTCAGCAAGGATGTTTCCATCCTCCCTCTGCCCCTGCCCAGCTCTGTGCACTCTCTTTCCGTAATACAAAAGTAAATCTTAAAAAAATAAATAAATAAAATAAGCTACGATTTCAGTAAAATGGCACCATGCAAAATCAACACACAGAAACCAGTTGCACTCCTTTATATGCCAATGATGAAATATCTACAAAAGAAACAAAACTATAAGCTTGACGATAGCATCAAAAAGAACCTTAAGAGTAATTTTAACCAAGGTAAAGACTTGCACAATGAAAATTACAAGACTCTATTAAAAGAAATTGAAGACACAAATAGGAAGACAACCCATGTTCATAGATTAGAATGCTATTAAAACTGCCATACACCCTAAAGCCATCTACAGATTGAACACAATCTCTATTAAAATACCAAAGTCACACTTCACAGAAGTAGCAGAAACGATCTAAAATTTGTATGAAATCACTAAAGACTTCAAAAGGCCAAGGCAATTCTGAGAAAAAAGAACAAAGCCAAAAGTTTCATGCTTCTGGGTTTCAAAACTATACTACAAAGTAATAAAAAACAGTATGGTACTGACACAAAAACAGACACATCAACCAATGAAACAGAAATAAAGAGCCCAGAATTAGATCCTAGCCTACACCATCAACTAATAATACTCAACAAGGGAACCATGAATATCCAATGGGGGAAAGGATAGTCTCTTCAACAAATGGTGCTGGGAAAATTAGAGAAACACATGCAGAACAATAAAATTGGATCCTTATCTCACACCACTCACAAAAATTAACACAATGTGAATCAAAGATTTAAACACAAGACCTGACACCATAAAACTCCTAGAAGAAAATGCAGGGAAAAAGCTTAGAGATACCGGTGTTGGCAATGATTTTTTGGCCATGACACCATAAGCAAAAACAAAAGCAAAAATCAACAAGTGGAACTACATCAAATGTGAAAGCTTCTGCACAGAAAAAGAAACTAACAAAATAAAAAATAAAAACTACAGAATGGGAGAAAATTCTGGCAAACCATATACCAAAGGAGGGGTCAACAAACAAAGTATATAAAAAAAAACTCGGTCAATAATTTAAAAAAAAAACTGATTTAAAAATAGGAAAAAGAACTATTGTTCCAAAAACAATATCAAAATGGCCAGTGAAAAGTATATGAAAAAACGCTCTCAACGGTGCTAAACATCAGGGAAATGCAAATCAAAATCACAATATGGTATCACCATTAGAATGTTTATCATCAAGAAGAGACAACACGTGCTGGTGAGGTGCAGTGAAAAGGGACCTCTCATACAATATTGGTGAGAATGTAACTGGTCAACTACTACGGGAAACAATACGGAGATCCCTCAAAAAATTTAAAGTAGATCTACCACATGATTCAGCAATTCCACTTCTGGATATATTCGCAAAGGAAATGAAAGCAGAATTTTTCTTTTGAAAACAGGTTTTGATGAGATATATGTACCCCCAAGTTTACCACAGCATTACTCACAACAGTCAAGAAATGGAAACAATTCAAATGCCCATCAAAGGAAGAATGGATTAAAAAGGTACATAACACACAACAAACTATTATTCAGCCATAAGAAAGGATGTTCTGCCATTTGCAGGACATCAACATGAATGGACCCTGAGCATATTATGCTAAGCGAGATAAGGTGGACAAAGAAAGACAATTACATATGATAAGACATATAAATGGATTTTTAGAAAGTTAAAACCTGTTAAAAAAAAAAAAGAAGTAAAGGGACGCCTGGGTGGCTCAGTTGGTTAAGCAGCTGCCTTCGGCTCAGGTCATGATCCCAGTGTCCTGAGGTCGAGTCCCACGTCGGGCTCCTTGCTCAGCGGGGAGCCTGCTTCTCCCTCTGCCTCTGCCTGCCTGTGCTTGCTCTCTCGTTCTCTCTTTCTGACACATAAATAAATAAAATATAAAAAAAAAGAAGTAAAATATTGATTTCTAGTGCCTAAGGGAAATAAGATCAGTTGTATTCAAAGATACAAATTTGCAGTGAGTACTAAAATAAACCATAGAGACCTAATGTATAGCATAGTAAACCTGGACAATAATGTTCTATAATTACATACTATGATAAATATGGCTATTTTGTCAATCATGTCACAACACATAAATTTACCAAAGTAACTCACTGTACACCTTAAGCTTGTATAACATTACATATCAAATTTATTCAATTTAAAAAACCTTTAAAAAATTGACTGTAGGGACGCCTGGGTGGCTCAATCAGTTAATCATCTGCTTTAGGCTCAGGTCCTGATCCCAGGGTCCTGAGATAGAGCCCTGCGCTGGGCTCCCTGCTCAGCAGGGAGTCTGCTTCTCCCTCTCCCACTCTCCCTGCTTGTGTTCCCTCTCTTGCTATATCTCTGTCAAATAAATAAATAAAATCTTAAAAAAAAAAGATGACTGTAGTAATATGAAAATAAAACAAAGGGAAAAAACAGGGCAAATAAAAAACAAAAACTGTAAGAAAAAGAAACATGAATGCCTACATTCTTATCAGACTAAACATATTTTAAAACACAAAGAATTGTAAGACAGAAAAGTCATCACAAAATGATTAAAAGGCTCAAATCACCAGATAAGTAACTTTAAATTTACATAAACTATTAAGTAAGATAAAAATACAGCAAAAATTGATAAAACCACAGAAATAAAGTGACCTTCTACCAACACAATATAGGAGTTTTAACATACTTTTTCCACTATTGACAAAATATATATTACAAAAATTAGTAAAGATATAGAAAACTGAAATAAGATAATAATAATAAGATAATAATAAGCTTAATTTGTGGATCATTTAACCCTGCACCCTTAATCTTATCAAAGATACATATAACATTTATAAAAACTGAGAACAATCTGATGTATACTGCATTTCTCAAAAAATTCCAAAGAATCTAAATCTCACCCACACCTATGTGAGAAAACAAAAAGATAAATATTTCCATGTTAGAAAAAGTTCACAAGTAATACTTAAAATTAAATGATATAGTAAAAAAAAAAAAATTGATGGAATTAGAGACAGTAGTACAGAAAGAAAAACTTGAGAGCCTTGTATGTTTATACTGAAAAAAGAAA
Source organism: Martes martes (assembly GCF_963455335.1). NCBI lineage: Eukaryota > Metazoa > Chordata > Mammalia > Carnivora > Mustelidae > Martes > Martes martes. Next base: position 70,026,219 of record NC_137890.1, read on the forward strand.
GGCTTAAAATAAATAAGTTAATCATGAAACTTAGAAAGCCAGGAAAAGAAAGTAAGAATGTACCCAAAAAATAAAGAAGATAATAAAGTTAAGAGCAGAAATTAATTAATTAGGAGAATGTATCTAAACAGCCAAAATATGGTAAATCTGACAAGACTGATCAAGAATAGGGGTGCCTGGGTGGCTCAGTCTGTTGAGTGTCTGCCTTCCACTCAGTGCATGATTGAGCATGTCCAGGCTCCTTGCTCAGAGGAGGAGCCTGCTTCGCCCTCTACCTCTGCCTGCTGCTTCCCCCTGCTTGTGCACGCACGCTCTCTCTCTTGCTGTCTCTGTCAAATAAATAAATATATATATATTTTTTTTTAAACTCATCAAGAATAGAAAAATAATCATTAACATTAGGAATAACAAAAGAGATGTAACTACTGACATTATAAGGAGTATTACTAAGGTGGTACAAAAAATACTTAAGGCAAGGATTAGCAAACTTCCTTTTTTTTTTTTTTTAAGATTTTATTTATTTATTTGACAGAGAGAGAAATCACAAGTACGCAGAACAGCAGACGGGGGGGGGGGGGGGAAGCAGGCTCCCTGCTGAGCAGAGAGTCCGATGCAGGGCTCGATCCCAGGACCCCGAGATTATGACCTAAGCTGAAGGCTGAGGCTCAACCCACTGAGCCACCCAGGTGCCCCTAGCAAACTTTTTCTTAAAGGACTACAAAGTAAGCATTTTCGCTTGTGCCTTCCATCATAATTATTCAACTCTGCATGAATGGGCATGGCTCTATTCCAATAAAACTTTATTTACAAAAAGGAGCAGGCAGCCTGCAGGCAAGAGTTTGCAAACTTCTGCTTTATGGCAATAAATATGACAACTCAGATGATATAATTTCCTAAACAAGTGTGAGTCACAAAAACTTAAAAAATCTGAGAAAATCAGTCATCATTAATGGAACCGATTAAATTAAAATATTCCACAAAGAAACATCAGCCTTGATGAGGTGTTTCAAATTTCCTAAGACGGATTTCATCTTCTACAAATTCTCCCAGAGAACAAAAATAAAAAGAATACTTTCCCTCTCTTTCTATGAAACTAATATAATTTTGACATGAAAACCACAAAATATTACAGACTCGTAAGCAAACATACATACATGGACTAGCCAACTATCTCCAGCAATATATTTAAAAAGATGACTATATCAATAGCACTGCCCAAAAGAACTTTCCACAATAATGAAAATGTCTATTTTACATTGTCCAATATGACAGCCATTAACTAAAATTAACACTTGAAATGTGGCTGGTATATTTGGGAAACTGGATTTTATTTAGCTTTCATTAATTTAAAGTGCTATATATAGCTAGGGACTACTACATTGGACAATGTGGCTATTTTATGACCAAGTCTGGGTTATCTTAACACCAAAGTTGGTTTATAACCAAAAAAAATCTATCAATATCATTCATCACATCAACAAACTGAAGGAAGAAAACTATTTCAACAGACGTAAAAATTACTACCCAATTGCTAAAAAGAACACAAAGAAAACGTGCTTACCTGATAAAGGTTATCTACCAAAACCAACAATAAACAATCTTTAATGGTGAAAAATATCAAGCATTCCCTCTAAAGCCAAAAACAAACAGAATCTCACTATCCTTACCACTTTTTAATATTTACCAAAGATTCTAGTCAGTACACTAAAAAAATTAATGGTATAAGAATTGGAAAAAAATAGTCTCATTATCTGCAGATGATACAGTTGGCTCTATTGACACCCAGAAACAGAAAATATTCAGAAACTAAAAGCTTAGAAATGTAGACAGATTAGTATACAAAAAATGTGATTTCACTATACCAACCAAAGCAGGTAAAAATGTAACTTAAAACCAAAAAGCAGATTACAAGGAACATTCTTAGAATCTATATTTTAGAATCATATATTAAAACCTAGGTAAAGAAAATTATAACATCTTACTAATCCTATAAATGATTACAGACATACTATGCTCCTATCATAAAGATGATCAGTATCATAATGAAGTCAATTTTCCACCAAAGTATTCTGCAGATACAGAAATTAAATGGAGCTACCCAAAACCTTAGCACCAGATTTTAAAAATTACCTGGACATGCAAAATGCTAAAACATCCCTGAAAAATAAAGTTGGGGGATTTGCCCTACCAGACAGCAAAGCTTGTATGAAGCTATAGTCAGTAAGCCAATGTGGTAGTACAGTGAGGATAAACAACCAGATCATGGAACAGATGTGAGTCTAGAAACAGACCTAAATAAATAAATATATATATATGTGTGTGTGTGTCTATATATATGTATATATATACATGGAAACTTGATTATGACAATTACTTTTGCAGACCACTGTAGAAAAGATGGACTCTTTAATAAATGAAGCTCAGAACACTGTCCATATAGGGAAAAACGAATTTCAATCACTACCTAACTACTGGTGGGGGAAAAAAAAAGCAACCCCAGTGAACTGAAATTAAAGACAAACATTTAAAAGAATACTTTTTTGTTACCCAAATCTTGGAAGAAGATTTCTTAAACCAAACTAAATATATATATATGAGCCCTTTAAAAAATTGATCAACGTTACTACATTAAAATTAATATTGTCTTTTTTCCACAAAATACTAAAAAAGTGAAAAAACAAATCTCAATGTAGACAAAGGTATTTCTGACTCAACCAACTTTTTTTTCAGAAGACACTAATAGTGAAGAAAAACAAAAAGAACTTAACAGGAAAAAACTGGCACTATCAGGTGCATCACAAAAAAACAAATATCCAATAGGCATTTGACAAGTTATCTCCTCTCTCCTTAATAATGAAAAGAATACAAATTAAGATCACAGTGAAACCCAGTGAACCCAGCACTTCTGGCTCCCCACCTGCTGAGGAAAGGGGTAGGACAGGGGCTAGGACCGGGAACCCCAGAGCCCACACACCAAGCCAGGGCTGCTAGTACCAGAGAGCCCCCGCCAGGGTCTTGGGGCCTGGCCTTGCCCTGGGAGCCCCACAGACTGGAGATGGTGCTTATTGGCTGTCATGCCTCTGGCACAGTCCAGTGGACCCAGGAAGAAGGCACAGGGGTCTTACTGCTGGCCCAGGAACTCAGTGTTGCCAGACATGCTGCCATCTGCTGTCCTTCCCGGCCTCGAGGTGGAGGGAGGGTGGCACCCACCCCTGGACTCTGTGCTGCCCACCAGCTCAGGGCCCAGCCCCTAACTCTCAGATTTTATACCCACTGAATTAGCCATAAAATGAAACAGGTGATAAAGGCATTATTAAACCAGATGCTAACAAGGGAAATGAAATTGCCATGGATGGTTTAAACTACTCTTATTAAACCTTGGGATCCACCAGTGACCAGCCCCTTCGGAAGCACATGTAACAAATATGAGTTCTATCTACAATAAAGAAGCCAATAGCGGTGTATACCACACTGGTCTTTTCATTTCCAATATTCAGACTTCTTTATCTCATATTTCTAAATGCCAAGATATCCAAAACAATGTGGATATGCTGCTGCCTCCTACAAAACCATCACATCCTCTTTGATGATGCAGCCACAATAAATTTGGGGTAGTAGTAACATGTAACTTCATTAAATAGTCCCTAACTGGCCAAGATAATCAGGATAATGCCATCCTTCTACAGAGTAAATAAATGATTTAGGATAAAACTGAGTTAAGCTGACAGGGATACAACACCTCTAGCCGGAGAACCATAGCTCAAGTATTTGTTTTAGATATAGCTCAAGTATTTGTCTTAGATGAAACAAATAAAATGCACATCATCTTCACTGTCGCAGTAAGGTGTAATGTCCCTTTTTGCAAATGAGTACTTTCTGCAAAGACTGTCAATATCGGAAAATCTATTAATGAATGAATTGTATTAACAGGTAAAAAAAAAAAGAAAAAGCACAAAATCTTCTAAATTAAACTGTTCACTATTCCTGATTAATTTAAATTCCTCAGAGCAAATAGGGAAAAAAAGGAAAATTCTTAAATATGATAAACTTTTCATAGTAAAGAGCAAATAATTAACCTTAATTACAAAATACTTGAACATTTCCACTTACACAAGTACAAGGTAAGGGTGGTCACAATATCCATTTGGATTCTTGAAGTGTCAAGGAACAAAATTCCCAAGTCCAACTACTTTCAACAACCAAAAGGGGTTTATTGTATTGGAAAATAACTCCCAAGTAGAGAAGGCTTTTGACATGGTTCCATTTCTGCTCTTGGGTCTGTTTTTGTCCCATTCCCTTGACTCTTCCCCTTCTACACATGCCAAGATAGCAGGCAACTGCATCCTGGGCTACATTTCTTTTTTTAATTTACATGCAAAGATGGGTATAATAGCAAAATATCAAAAATTACCTACATGTTCTGCAATTGAAAAATTAAATAATTTTTGGTATAAATATGCAAAACTAAAACTGATGAGGGAATTTATGTACTGACCCAGATCAAGGGCCAAAATTACACTGAAAAGGCAAAAGAGTATATATAATACCCACTGGTATGTTTTAAACATAACCGTTTTTTGAAGAGGAGATAAAGTAACTGCCACTGCTAGCTTAGCATCCTGAGAAATTTCTAGAAATCAATGTAGTATATTTCACAGAATTAAGAATTTTTTGGCTGTAGTTAGGTACGCTATAAAAATACTTCAGTATTTTGAAAACAGAAGTCTACTTCTGGATTGGCAAATTATTGTATTTACCACACAGCAAATGAAAGAATAAAACTAATATTTGCTGAGCATCTTTTCCAGGATCTATAGTATTTTTAAGAACTTTGCATTACTCACCTTTCTAGCAATCCTGAAATACATGATGTTCATGCCTAGATATTAACAGAAGCAACATGTCCACATTCCATGAGGTCATAACACTTGTAACTGATAATGCTGGGACGGATTTCTAGATTTAATTCCAAAGCCCATGCTCTCTTCATTTAACCATGATGACAAGGTCAATAAATGTCCAAAGACACCAACTTTCTTATCATACTCCTTACAAAAATGTCACAAAGAGCTAAAAATTACAGAAAAGGTCCTAAGTAATAAACTGCAGTCAGTGTCAGTTGCAGCTGTCTACTCATAATGATTTAGTATGTAAGCTTCATGTAGTAAATCATCACAGTACCCTACTTCACCTTTATATATCAGTTATCTCCCTTTTCATCCTACCAAAATTCCAATCACCAAGAATTTCAGTTCAGCTTTGGACAAATAATTATGTAATTAACAGATAAGTGAATGAAAATAACATGAAGCAATTAAATAATAAAAGTGCCAGGAGTACATCTGCTTATTCCACTACATGCTACATACTACATTCACACATAATACAGCGGAGTCTCAAAATCATGTTGAGTAAAATAAAAGACACAAAAGACTACACACAGTATGAGTCAGTTTGCCTAAAATTCAAAAAATGGGAAAAACTAACATATGATGTTACAAGTCTCGTAAGAGCCCCCTGGAGGAGTACTGAAAGGGTGGCACAAAGAAGGTGTTCTGAGGTGTTGTTAATGTCTGTTTCTTAATTTGGATGCTGGTTACAAGGGAACATTTAGTTTATAAAAACTCAAGAACCTATCCACTCATACCCCGTGTGTTTACTTTAAACATACATGAATAAAAATCAGTAAAAGGAACAAACTCACTCAGTCAAATCAAGCTCTACTAATATTAAACAGTAATAGTCTTTGAGAAACACTAAATCTCTACCAAGAGTTTTAGGAGAAAGAAAAGAAGATGAGTCTTGTTGGCAGGTAGAGTGAAAAGAAGCTGACATTTAAAGTCAATAGTCAAAAAGTTTTGGCTTGACTATAAACAGCTTGACCATAAACAACTCACTTAACCATTCTGAATGTTTTTAACTCTAGAGAAGTAAATAAACATGGTAGTATCTAATTGGTCTACTTCACAGATTTTATTTAAAAAAAAAATCACTAGATAAATATTTACAAGCCAGATGAATAACTATTAAAATTCACTGTGAATTCCAGCTAACAACATTCCTGAAGTTTACAAGCTCAGCCTAAAATTCTTATGAAAATTCAAGAACCCAGAATAGACAAAAACTAATCTTAAAAAGGAATAACAGGGCGCCTGGGTGGCTCACTTGGTTAAGTGACTGCCTTCGGCTCAGGTCATGATCCTAGAGTCCCGGAATCGAGCCCCACATTGGGCTCCCAGCTTTGCAGGAAGTCTGCTTCTCCCTCTGACCTCTTCCCTCTCATGCTCGCACGCGCACTCTCCTTCTCTCTCTCATTCTCTCTCTCTCAAATAAATAAATAAATAAATAAATAAATAAATAAAATCTTTTTTTTAAAAAAAGGAATAACAAAGCTGGAAAACCGACACTTCTCAATTTGATAAGTTAATATACAAAGGTGCAGTAACTAAGTGTAGTATTATCATAAATATATATAGAATAATGGAACAGAATTGAGAGTCCAAAAATAAACTGTCATATTTATAATCAATTGACTTGACATGGATTCCAAGGCAATTAAATGGGGGCTTTTCAACAAACGGTACTAGAAGAACAGATTATCAATATGCAAAAGAATGAATTTGCACATATCTCAAATAATAAACAAAAGTTAATTCAAAATGATCAAAGACTTAAATATAAGAGCTAAAACTGAAAAACTCTTAGAGGAAAACACATGTTTAAATCTTGGCAATCTTGGATTAGGCAATGATTTCTTAGACATATCAAAAGCTCACAGGGTAACAAAAATAAACTGGACATGATTAAAATTAAAAACTTTTGTGCCTTCACACAATAATCTCCACTTCTGGGTATTTATCCAAAGGAAACAAACACACTAGTTCAGAAGACAGATGCTTCCCCATGGTCAATGCAACATTATTTACCATAACCAAGAAATGGAAGCAACCTATCAATGGATAAATGAATAAAGAAAGTGTGTGTGTACACACACACGTACACACACACACACACACACAGTGCAGTATCATTCAGCCATAAAAAAGAAGGAAATCTCACCATTTCTGACAACATGGATGGAACTTGAAGACATTATGCTAAGTGAAGTAAGTCAGAGAAAGACAAATACTGTATGATCTCACTGACATGTAGAATCTTTAACCAATAAAATAATTAATTAATTAATAGTGAAAAAAAGCTGAATGCTTAAATAAAAGAAATAGACTGGAGGCTGCCAAAGGCAGAAGGCAGGAAGTGAACAAAATGGGTAGAGGTAGTCAAAAGTACAAACTTCCACTTATAACTAGGTACGTCTTGGGGATGTAAGGTACAACATTAATATAGTTAATAATAATGCAATGTATATTTGAATACTTGCTAAAAGAGTAACCCTTAGAAATTCTCACCATAAGAAAAAAAAATTGTAACTACCTGTGGCAATGGATGTTAGATTTTATTGGGTGATCATTTTGCAATAGATACAAATATCAAATCATGTTATATAACATTGTATTAGATTATGGCATATGTCAATTATATATCAATTAGAAAAATGTTTTAATTTCGATCATCCTGGTTCCTTTAGTTCCATATATAATTTACTTTTTCCTTTCTCACCCTCTTCTGCTCCTTTATGTTTGTTACTTTTCTTTTGGTCCAGGTCCCCTTCCCTTTTGTGGCTTTTCGTCTTGTGTAAGTCCTCATTTTTTTCCTAAATTAATAGCCTCCTAACCAGTTTCTCAACCCCATTCTTCCACTCCATCCTCCAGGAACTGTCAAGATAATTTATGTAACAAACAGTTGATCATTCTATTTCCTTAGTTAAAGTTGCCTTTTCAAATTTCCTATTGCTTTCAAAAAAAAATAAATTTGAGCATTCAGGGTTCTTGATGAATTTGTGCTTCCCTTTCCAGGAGAATCTTTAGTTAGTTTGCAATGGACTTTCTGAGTCCTGGATATATGAAATTATAGAGGACAGTCATATATTATCTTGTACTTTGCATATGCTTTTATCTCATCCAAAATCCTCTGCCTATGTTTGGAAAAAGTAAATTTAATGACTAACTGAAGAGAAGAAAGAAAAACTAGTTAATGAATGAAAATCAGGTGGGAAGTTAAACTTCAGATGTTGGTTTCCGTGTAACTAACAGAGAATGGAAGACATGTAAATAAATCATTATGCAGAAAAAGCATAGAAAGACAACTAAAAAATAAATTAAAAACAAAATGTTATGAGATAGTTTTTCTCCAACCTGAAATGTCTCTGTGTAATGAATTCATATTGGTAAGATCAGTAAAATCCTTAATTACGTTAGCAAACTAACCATAAAGATTAATACTGCTTCATTAAAAAATTAGATGGCAGGATGCCTGAGTGGCTCAGTCGGATAAGCATCTGCCTTTGGCTCAGATCATGATCCCAGGGTCCTGGGACTGAGTCCCACATGGGGTTCCTTGCTCAGCGGGGAGCCTGCTCCCCCTGCTCATTCACTCGCTGGTGAACATGCTCTCTGCCTCTCTCTATCTCTCTCTCTCTGACAAATAAAGTCTTTTTTAAGAAATGAAATAAATAAATAAAAATTACATGGCTCTAAACAGTTATGGATGGTAAGTTCAGCCTCATCTAAACTTTTCAAAAATGTTTTTAAAGGTTTGGATTAAAGGCACTACAACGTAATACTAAGAGGAGGAATAGCAACATATTAAGTACCCACACACTGTGCACAGTTCAAAACACTTAATGTGTACTAATTCATTTAATCCTCACCAACCCTGCAAAATAAAGTAATCTCCTTTCCTAAGAGTGATGCACAAAAAAAGCTAAGAAATTTGCCCGAAGCAGAAGAGCCAGGAAGGGGTACAGCAAGGACTCCAACACAGTCACTTATTTCCAGAATCCATATTTTTAAACACAGTATACTTGCTCTTAAAGGCAAGTATTTCAAGATTTAAAACAACAAAACAAAACAAAACAAAAAACCCTTAAGCAATTTACATTAGTCATCTAATCCTCAAAATCATCTCAGAAAATATCATCACTCTCCTAATCATTTTTACAGGTTAGGAAACAGATTTAAAGAGATAAGAGACATGGAAGATCACACTGTATAGCAGAATGATTATAAAAAGGCCCCAATTCTCTAGTATCCATCCCCTCTGTGATATGACACTGTGGCTCCTCCCATAAGAAGGCAAAGTTGATTTCCTTCATCTTCAATCTTACTTTGTCTTCTCATTTGCCTTAGCCAATAAACATGGCAGAAGTGACATGCCAGTTCCATGTGTAGACTTCAAGAGATCTCACATGCTTCTACTACCTCTCTTAGAATACTGCCATGTGAACAAGCCCAGACTTGCCTGACAAATGATGAGAGCATGTGCATCAGTCACCCCCATAACAGCCAGTAACACACCAGACATGTGAGAAAGCACCCTAAAGCAGCACCCCCACCACCAAACTGCCAGGTGACCAAAGATACATGAGTGATCCCAGATGAAATGACCCAAATCTAGCCGAGATGACCCAGAACCATCCATCTCATCCACATATTCATGAGTAATAACACACACTTGTTTTAAGCCACCATTTTTTTTTTCTTGGCAGGGGGCAGGATTGTTACAGAGCAATAATCTAATTGAAATTCATGGTAAACAGAAGAGCTGAGATTTAAAGCCAGGCAGTCTGGATCCAAGCTCACCTTCCTACTTACTACATTATATATGAAGGGCAATACTACTATAGCATTTTCACTATAGCATATAGCGCCTGGGTGGCTCAGTGGGTTAAAGCCTCTGCCTTCCGCTCAGGTCATGATCCCAGGGTCCTGGAATCGAGCCCCACATTGGGCTCTCTGCTCAGCAGGGAGCCTGCTTCCCTTCCTCTCTCTCTCTGCCTGCCTCTCTGCCTACTTGTGATCTCTGTCGAATAAATAAATAAAATCTTTAAAAAAAAAAGAAAATTTATAGAAGTTCAAAATACTAAATATAATTCTTGTTTTTCTCCTTTAGGTTAAAAAAAAAAAACAAAAAGCATACTGGACCTAGAATTAGAACTAAATTGCTAATGACCACCTTTACATTAACTGAAGTATCAGATAATAAAAAAGAAAAACTACATGACTTTTCTTGATACATTTACATTTCTTCCAATATAAATAAATATTTGTATACAGAGTATCCTGATAAACTGCCTGTGTTTTCTGAAATGTACCTATATTAATTTTTATTAACTCATTCTTGTTCTTAACTGATTTACTTTGCTTCCCCAATTTACTGATCTACAACATAACACAACATCTACCCACCTATATACAACTATGACCATATAGTTTCCTTGGTGGATCTTAGTTTCCAGCAAGAGATACAGGAATGGTTCTATTAAATTGGAAGTTGAGACCACCATCCAGCCACTTTGGACTTTTCATGCCAATGAATCAACAAAGGAGAAGGTTACAGAACTGGGGTGGACTGATCTTACTATCAAGAGGAAGTTAGCTTGCTACTACACAGAGAGGCTAAGAAAAAATATGTCTGAAATGCAGGAGTTCCTCTGGGACATCACTTTGTATTTCCATGTAATGTGATTAAAGTCACTGGACACAATCCAGGCAGAACTGCTAATGACCCAGACCCTTAAGGAATAAAGGTCTGAGTCACCCACCAGGCAAGCAACCACAACCAGCTGAGGTACTTGACAAGAACAGAAGGAACATGGAATGACAGCAGGAAAGGGCAATTATAGATAGCAACTACAACCACATGACTAGTTACAGAAAAGAACATTCTACTATTTCTTTCTTGTTTTGATGTAACAAATTGATATATATTCTTTTTTTTAACTGATTTATTTTTTTATCTCCCTTTCCACAACCATCTAATAGTACCTAATCTCCAATCAGTATTTAAGTAAAAGGATATTAAACAGAAAATATGACTTCAGTAGGAAAAAAATGAACCCAACTATGGATAAAGGGATTTTCTTCCTCTCTGAAGAATATCTGTATGCTATCAGTGGGAAAAAGGACAGTTATACTATGCTCATCAAATATATAGTTTTACATCTGTCCTTGTAAGTTAAATATGATTAAAAGAAGTGTATATAGGTGCCATGGTATCAAAGAATGGACTGTGATGGCTTTTTATTGTCATCTTAGCTAGGTTGCAACTACATTTCTCCAAATTTCACTCCCTGCATGGTTGCAGGTTAAGGATGGCCTCAGAAGACACTACCATGAAATTTAGAAGATAAAAATGAAGCAACAGCCATATTCAGAACTTTACAACATAAGGTCAGATAGTATTGCAGTTCTCATATTGTCATGGATATTTGGGCCCAACTATGCTAACAGGAGGTAGCAACTGTGCACACAGGTCCCCTAGCTCCTGTTGGATCTTCTTCTCTGTTCTTCCAAGCAATACTGGGGCAGATTGTGTGCAGCTCCATGGTCAGGCGCACCCCACCTATTATAGATTATCTACATCATCAGAGTTGCAGGTTTGGAAGCAGTAAGACAACAATAAAGGTAGAAATTCAGGCTTATGGGTTCTAATAAGTTTCAAATGTTCTTTCCATGTTCCAGTATAACCTCACTTTACATCTATCTTCCCTTCCCACATGTCAGCCCGGCTGACTTCAAGCCTAGAACCACACTTTGGAGTATATAACAAGTTCTCACAATTGGTAAAAATCAATCACTGCAATAATTTTACTTCTCTAACCAAACCCTAATTGATAGAGATGGAAACGTTCTTTGGGATTAGAATACTGTAGAAAGGCCTTAATGTGTCTACCTTTCTCTTCTCTGCGTCACATAACAAACAACTAAAAAAGAAAAAGTCAAGTATCATATATTGGGGCTATCATATAGTTCACTTTCCTTCCATCAGCAAAAATACTTTAGGATTTATGTGAAGAACAGTAAGTTTGAAGTGCATTTACTTTCTAAAGGGACAAGTTCAAATTTTAAAATCTACCTTCTTGGGGCGCCTGGGTGGCTCAGTGGGTTAAAGCCGCTGCCTCCGGCTCAGGTCATGATCCCAGCGTCCTGGGATCGAGCCCCACATCGGGCTCTCTGCTCAGCAGGGAACCTGCTTCCTCCCTTCTCTCTCTGCCTGCCTCTCTGCCTACTTGTGATCTGTCTGTCAAATAAATAAATAAAATCTTTAAAAAAAAAAATCTACCTTCTTATAAAGTTATAGTCACATCAAAACAACAAAACAGACTGTACAAATTCAAGAAAAGTAAAAATCAACACACCTTAATGTTTTAGTGTTTTTTAAACTACTTTAATGTTAACCTTAGATGTGTGTTAAAAGCGCAAAGCAATAAATCTCTTAGATGTGCCATCTCTAAACCAACTCACCCATTTCCCTCTTAAACAGATTTTTTTTTAAATGTTTGAAGGCAGAACTATAAACTCAAGTTTTTATAGAATGATCCTGAAGGATCCTCTGGATCTGAGCTGGATCCTAGCTATCCATTTAAAGAAAAATACATGTCCAGAAGCACTACCATGAACATAAATTTTGAGAGAAAAGCAATTGAAACATTTGCATTTTAGTACTTTTTCTACAGAGTAGAAATACTAGGAAAAGGTCAAAGGCAGTTTAAAAATGACATTTCCCCCCAATATTATCTGGTCCCAAGCGTCCCGCTGCTGTCTATCAAAGGTTCCTGCCAAAAAAGGGGAGAAGAAACAGCAGCAAAAACATAACTGTCACTTTAACCAGCCTTCATAAACATTCCTTAGCTCCTGGATCTTCACTACATAATTACCTACTTAGACCAAGTGTACGTAAGTGAAATAATAGCGAACTTTCACCTTACTCTAACAATGTGTAACTTTAAGACAAGGTACGTGTTAATAGCAACTGTGTTTAAAGGCCCAGTTTGAAACGAATGAAAATTAGTCTGTGAAGAGTTCTAATAATGGTGGGATAGTTTTTGTCTACTCATTAGACTAACCTTTCCACAGATGTCAATTATAAATTCCAGATAGAATACTTTTAAGAATGCTTTCAATGCAGAAAAAAGCAAGCAAGAGAAGGTAGAAATTGGGAGATTTGACCACTGAAGGAAGAGAAGCATTATACTGGGTTCAAATTTATACAGCTTTTCCCCTGAGGGCACTGCTAGTCTGTAATAACACGAGTCCACTAGACCTCAAGCAGAAAGCTGCAGCTTTAGTTGAGTTCATGGCCACAGAGTGGCTGAAAACTCAGAGAGGAAATTCAGTGAAGGAGCAAGCCACAACAAGGGAAGCCTCAAAAACTAATATAAACTCCATCCATAATACAAGAATCCTTGAACCGTATATGCTCAACGAAGATTCCAAAGAGTCTAGTGGAAAACAACTGGAAAGTTGAAAGAACTCAGCAGCAAGATCAGCTGCTTCCCAAGGCAGAGACATGAGCCTGGAGTTTGAATCCCGGCAAGTTACAAGGCACTAGAAAACACCTTGGGCTTTCTACATACCCAGCTTAAAGTGTAAGACCAAGCCACCACAAGTTCTAGATGATCAGCCAGAAATTTAATCATACTCACCAAAAAAAGTTAAAGAGAATTTAGAGCTGATGTGTCACCCACAATGTCCACTCTACAATTACAACTTTCTAAAAATAAAAATAAGCAGGAAATTTTGACATATTGTCAAGGATAGAAAAAAGGAGTTAAAAGATAAAGACAGTGAAATAATTCAGCTAAGTGAACTAACGAACAAGAATGTTAAAGCAGCTACTATAAACATATTAAAAGACTTAATGGAGAACATGATCACAATGCAGAATCTCCATAGATATATGGAAATGCTTAAAAAAAAAAAAAGAACCACATAAAATACTAAAACTGAAGGGTGTATTATTTGAAAATAGGTGTAAAAAATACCCATATTCACTGCAGTATTGTTCACAATATAACTAAAACACAGAAACACCAATTGATAAGTTGATAAAGATATAATATACACATATATATTATACATCTCATATATATGACATAAACCATGCATATATATACACAATAGAACATATTCAGTCAAGAGAAAGGAAGATATCTTGCCACTTGCAACAACATGGATGAAACTTGAAGGCACTGTGCAAAGTGAGAGGACTCAGAGAAAGACAGACACTATATGGTCTCACCTATATGTGAACTCCGAAAAAGCAGACCTCCCATAGAGAGTAAATTGGTGGTTGCCAGGGGCTGAGGTGTGGGGGAGATGGGGAGAATTTGTTAAAGAGTAAGAACTTTTAGTTATGAGTAAGTTCTATTACTGCCAGCTACCAGCAAATGATATAGCAGCTGGGCACAAAATCAAAACTTTTAGAGGTTTCCTCTGGGGGGGACATGGCTAAGGTGGCTAAGTGGGGACGGAAACCTAGCTGCAACAGTGTGGTCTTAGGATCCTCAGAGTCACAGGAAGACCGGGGTGCCTGAGCACAGCAGAGCTCCCAGTAATCAGAGTGGGAAAACCAGCTGCAAACAGTGAGCCAAGGAGTGGGCTCTCAGCTCAGGGTTGCCATAAACCACAAACTGCAGCACAATCAGGCATCTGCCCTCTGAGCAGGAGTCCAACAAGCAGCAGAACAGAACCAGCAAGACCTCCCCTTTTCTCCCCTGGGAGGAGTGGGACAGGTGCATGCTACAGAGTCTGCAGGGTTTGGAGACTCAAAATGGGGTCATGTGCTGAGACAGAAAAGCTCGGTCACAGGCCAGGTAAGCATGGAGTGTGGCCAGAGACCAGGAAGACAGGAGTGACTGACTGCTTTTCTCTGAGGGTGCACTGAGGAGTGGGGCCATGAGCTTTGGGCTCGGAGGCCGGTGAATGGGAGGCCACCATTTTCACTCTCATCCTCTAAAGCTATGCAAAAAGCCTTTAGAGAACAAAAGCCACAGAGAGCAAACCAAAGCAGATTACTTAGCCTAGGCCCCTGGCAAGAACTATACAATTCCTCCCTGCAAAAGTCACTCGACAATCAACGCAACAGGCCCCTGCTCCAAAAGATCAGCAAGAACATCCACCCAAGACCAAGTTTATCAGTAAATGAGACCTACAAAACTCTAGCACTAAGGGAATACAACAGAGAAAATTCATGGCTTTTTCCCCTGATTCGTTAATCTTTCAACTTTAATTTTGCTTTTATTTTTTTTCTTTCTTCTCTCAACTAACTTATCAACTTTTTAATTTTTACTTCTCATTTTTTACAGTTACACTCTAGCCCTTCACTGTATTTTATCTAACTTTTTGTATTATATTTTTCTTTCTTTACAATGTTGGGACACAGTTTCTTCTAACAGACCAAAAATACAACCAAAATCTAGTGTTTGGCTCTATTCTAGTCACCTGTAAGATCATATTCTTTTTTGTTGTTGTTTTTTTTCCCCTTCATTTTATTTTATTTTGTTGAAGTCTTTTTTAATTCTCATCTTTATAGTTACATTCTATCAATGTATTTAATCTTATTTTTGTATATATACGTTTTTCTTTCTCTACAACTTTAAGATGTAGTTTCTTCTAACAAACTGACCAAAACATATTCAAGTGATAGTGTTTTGCTCTGTTCTGTCCACCTAGTGCTTATATCCCTTCCCTTATTTTGTTTTGGGCTTTTTTTTTCTCTTTTGTTTTTTTCTTGTCTTTTAATCTCCATTTTTAAAGTTACAGTCTATCCTTTCATTGTATTTAACTTTATTTTTGTACATATACAAGTTTTTCTTTCTTCATAATTTTGGAATCTAGTTTTCTAAAAAACAGGCCAAAATACCAACAGAACCCAAGGTATTGCTCTATTCTGCTCACCTAACAGATTTTCTTTTTTTCCTTCTTTTTAATTTTTTCCAGCTTCGAGTCTCTTCTCAGTTCTCTAGCGTATATTCCTCTGGGGGCGTTGCTGCCATTTTTGAGTTTTTTTTCTCTTGTTCATCTATTCTTCTCTGACAGAATGACAAAATGGAAAAACTCACCTCAAAAAAAGAGAACAATAGGCAGTAGTGACTACCAGAGATCTAATCAGTATGTACATAAGATGTCAGAACTAGAATTCAGAATAACAATTAGAAAGATACTAGCTGGACTAAAAAAAAAAGCATAGAATACACTAGAGAATCCCTTTCTGAAGAAATAAAAGGACTAAAATCTAACCAAGTTGAAATCAAAAAGGCTATTTTTTAATGAGATGGAATAAAATACGGTGGCTCTAATTGCCAAGAAAAATAAGGCAGAAGAGAAAATTAGTGACACAGAAGACCAAATCACGAAGAACAAAGAAGTTGAGAAAAAGAGAGTTAAAAAACTACTGGATGATCAGGGGAGAATTCTAGAGGTAAGTGACAGCATAAAGTGAAACAATATTCCCAGAATAACTGGGATCCCAGAAGAAGAGAAAAAAGAGAGATGAGCAGAAGGTATATTGGAGCAAATTATAGTGGAGAACTTCCTTAATCTGGGGAAGGAAACAGGCATCAAAATCCAGGAGGCACAGAGAACCTCCCTCAAAATCAACAAAAATAGGTCAACACCCCAACATGTAATAGTGAAACTTACAAATCTCAAAGACAAAGAGGAAATCCTGAAAGCAGCTCAGGGCATGAGACCTGTAACCTACAAGGTTGGCAGCAGACATATCCACAGAGACCTGGCAGGTGAGAAAGGACTGGCATCCTATATTCAGGATACTAAGCGAGAAAAATACACAGCCAAGAATATTTTATCCAGCTAGGATGTCATTCAAAATAGGAGTGATAAAAAGCTCCCAAGACAAAGAGAAATTAAAAGGATCTGTGATCAAACCAGTCCAACAAGAAATATTAAAAAGGATCCACTAAGCAAAGAGAGAGCCCAAAAGTAACATAGACCAGAACAGGAGACATTATACAATAACAGTCACTTTATAAATAATACAATGGTACTTAATTCATATCTTTCAATAGTTACCCTGAATGTAGATGGGCTAAATGCCCCAATCAAAAGACACAGGGGATCAGACTGCATAAAAAAGCAAGACCCATCAATATGTTGTCTGCAAGAGACTTATTTGAGACCCAAAGACACATCCAGACTTAAACTTAGGGGGTAGAGTGGCAATCACTGTATCAGACATATTAGATTTTAAACCAAAGACTGTAATAAGAGATAAGGAAAAACACTATATAATCAAAGGGTCTACCCAACAAGAAGATTTAACAATTGCAAATATTTATGCCCCAAACATGGGAGCAGCCAATTATATGAGCCAATTAATAACAAAATTAAAGATGGGCACCTGGGTGGCTCAGTGGGTTAAGCCTCTGCCTTCGGCTCAGGTCATGATCCCAGGGTCCTGGGATCGTGCCCCGCATCGGGCTCTCTGCTCAGCAGGGAGCCTGCTTCCTCCTCTCTCTCTCTCTCTCTCTCTCTCTCTCTCTCTCTGTGATCTCTGTCTCTCAAATAAATAAATTTTAAAAATCTTTAAAAAAAAATAACAAAATTAAAGAAACACATTGATGATAATACAATAATAATAGGGGACTTTAAAACCCCTCTCACTGCAAAGGACAGGTCATCTAAGCAAAAGATCAACAAGAAAATAAGGGCTTTAAATGACACACAGGACCAGATGGACTTCATAGATATATTCAGAACATTCCATCCCAAAGCAACAGAATACACATTCTTCTCGAATGCACAAAGAACATTCTCCAGAAGAGATCACACACTGGCTCACAAATCAGGTGTCAACTGGTATCAAAAGACTGGGATCATTTCCTGCATATTTTTGGATGACAATGCTTTGAAACTGGAACTCAATCACAAGAGGAAATTTGGAAAGAACTCAAATGCATGGAGGCTAGGAGCATCCTACTAAAGAATGAATGGGTCAACCAGGAAATTAAAGAAGAATTTTTATAAATTCATGGAAACAAAATGAAAATGAAAACACAACTGCTCAGAATCTTTGGGATGCAGCAAAGGCAGTCCTGAGAGAAGTACATAGCAATACAAGCCTTTCTCAAGAAACAAGAAAGGACTCAAATACACAACCTAAGCTGATGCCTAAAGGAGCTAGAGAAACAGCAAATAAAGCCTAAACTCAGCCAAAGAAGAGAAATAATAAAAATTACACCAGAAATCAATCAAATAGAAACCAAAAGAATAGCAGAACAGATTAACTAAATGGAGTGGGTTCTTTAAAAGAATCAAAAAGATCGATAAACCCCTGGCCAGACTTATCAAAAAGAAAAGAGAAAAGACCCAAATTAATAAAACCATGAAAGAGGAGAGATCACAACCACCACCAAAGAAATACAAACGATTATAAGAACATATTATGAGCAACTAAATGCCAACATATTAGACAATCTGGAAGAAATGGATGCATTTCTAGAGACATAAACTGCCAAAATTGAAACAGGAAGAAACAGAAAACCTAAACAGACCCACAACCAGCAAGGAAATTGAAACAGTCATCAAAAAATCTCCCAACAGAGTGCCTGGGTGGCTCAGTCAGTTAAACATCTTCTTTTGGCTCAGGTCATGATCCCAGAGTCCTGGGATCAAGTCCCATATAGGGGTCCCTGCTCAGCGGAGAGCCTGCTTCTCCCTCTGCCCTTGACCCTGCTCAAGCTCGCTCTTGCTCTAATAAAGAAAATAAAATCTTAAAAAGAAAAAAAATCTCCCAACAAACAAGAGCCCAGGACATGATGGCTTCCCAGGGGAGTTCCACCAAACATTTAAAGAATAATTAATGCAGATTCTTCTGAAGCTGTTTCAAAAAATAGAAATGGAAGGAAAATTTCCAAACTCTATGAGGCCAACATAACCTTGATCCCAAAACCAAAGACCGCACCAAAAAGGAGAATTACAGACCAATATCCCTGAACATGGATGCAAAAGTTCTCACCAAAATACTAGCTAATAAGATCCAACAGTACATTAAAAAGGTTATTCACCATGACCAAGTGGGATTTATTCCTGGGCTGCCACGGTGGTTCATCATCCACAAATCAATCAACGTAATAAACTACATTAGTAAGAGAAAACAAAAGCAGCAAATGATCCTCTCAATAGGTACAGAAAAAGCATTTGACAAAGTACAAGATCCTTTGATTAAAACTCTTTGCAGTGTAGGGATAGATGGCGCATACCTCAATATCATAAAAGCCATCTATGAAAAGCCCACAGCGAATATCATTCTCAATGGCAAAAAACTGAGAGCTTTCCCTCTAAGGTCAGGAACATGGCAGGGATGTCTACTATCAACACTGCTATTCAACACAGTACTAGAAGTCCTAGCCTCAGCAATCAGACAACAAAAAGAAAAGGCATCCAAATCAGCACAGAAGTCAAACTCTCACTCTTTGCAAAAGACATGATACTCTGTGTGAAAAACCCAAAAGACCCCACCCCAAATGTGCCGGAACTCATAGAGGAACTCAGCAACGTGGCGGGATATAAATTCAATGCACAGAAATCAGCTGCATTTCTATACATTAACAATGAGACAGAAAAAAGAGAAACTAAGGAGTCAATCCCCTTTACAACTGAACCCAAAACAGATACCTAGGAATAAATCTAACCAAAGAGGCAAAGGATCTGTATTCACAAAACTATAGAACACTCATGAAAAGAAATTGAGGAAGACAGAAAGAAGTGGAAAAACATTCCATGCTGATGGATTGGAAGAACAAATACTGTGAAAATATCTATGCTACCTAGACCAATCTACACATTCAACACAATTCCTAAAAAAGTACCATCAACTTTTCTCACAGAAATGCAACAAATAATCCTAAAATTTGTATGGAACCAGAAAAGACCCCAAGTAGCCAAAAGAATATTGAAAAAGAAAACCAAAGCTGGTGGCATCACAATCCCTGACTTCAAACTCTATTACAAAGCTATAATCATCAAGACAGTATGGTACTGGCACAAAAACAGGCACACAGATCAATGGAAGAGAATAGAGAACCCAGAAACGAACCCTCAACTCTATGGTCAACTAATCTTCAACAATGCAGCAAAGGATGTCCAATAGAAAAAAGACAGTCTCTTCAACAAATGGTGTTGGGAAAATTGGACAGCCACAATGCAGAAGAATGAAACTGGACCATTCCCTTATACCATACATAAAAACAGACTGAAAATGGGTGAAAGACCTATATGTGAGACAGGAATCCATCAAAATCCTAGAGGAGAACACAGGCAGCAGAGGCAAAAATGAACTATTGGGATTTCACCAAGACAAAAAGCTTTTGCACAGCAAAGGAAACAGTCAACAAAACCAAAAGACAACTGACAGAAAGGGCAGAATATTTGCAAATGACACATCAGCTAAAGGCTAGTATCCAGAATCTATAAAGAACTTATCAAGCTCAACATCCAAAGAACAAACAATCCAATCAAGAAATGGGAAGACATGAACAGATTTCTCCAAAAATCACATCCAAATGGCCAATAGACACATGAAAAAAGGCTCAACATAACTCAGCACGAGGGAAATACAAATCAAAACCTCAATGCGATACCACCTCACACCAGTCAGAATGGCTAAAATTAACAAGTCAGGAAACAACAGATGTTGGTCAGGATGGAGAGAACGGGGAACCCTCCCCTACACTCTTGGTGGGAATGCAAGCTGGTGCAACAACTTTGGAAAACAGCAGGGAACTTCCTCAAAAAGTTGAAAATAGAGCTACGACCTACGACCCAGCAACTGCACTACTGGGTATTTACCCCAAAGATACACATAGGGCACCTGCACCCCAATGTTTATAGCAGCAATGCCGACAATAGCCAAACCATGGAAAGAACCCAGATGTCCATCAAAAGATGATGTGATATATATATATATATATATATATACACACACACAATGGAATACTACTCAGCCATCAAAAAATGAGATCTTGCCACTTGCAATGGTGTTGACAGAACTAGAGAATACGCTAAGTGAAATAAGTCAATCAGAGAAAGACAAGTACCATACGATCTCATTGATATGTGGAAATTTAAGAAATATAACAGAGGATCTGTTACATTTAAGAAATATAACAGAGGGGAAGAGACAAAAAAAAAGATGAAATCAGAGAGGAAGACAAACCATAAAAAACCCTTAATCATAGGAAACAAAGGTTTCCTATGGATTGCTGGAGGGGGATGCGGTGGAGAGATGACGTAACTTGATGATGGACATTAAGGAGGGCATGTGATGTAATGAGCACTGGGTATTATATAAGACTAAGAATCACAGACCTGTACCTCTGAAACCAATAATAACATTATATATTAATTTTTTTAAAAGTAGTAAATAAAAAATAAAAATAAAGTAAGCCAACTTTACACATAAAAAAATATATAAAGGCTTAAACAAATGAACAAATTGAGAAAAATAAACAATTCTATTCTTCCCTGCAGAAGAATTCCCAGAACTTTATGTAAGCATCTCTCCCTCAAGGCATTGGAATGTTAAGTCTCCACCCCTTACATGTGGATTGCATATAGTAACTTCCCTCCAAAAAGTATAGTATGGAAAGGGGGAGGGGAATAGAGAGTAACTTTTCAGTGGAAATACATGAAAAACACTACCTCAGCCAAGTGAGAATCCATGTTCATAGCACGTACCACTGATAAAAGAATATTATTATGCCTCTGTGGCCTTCCTCTCCTGAATCTATAATCACAGTCTGTGAAAAAACATCAAACAAACCCAAATGAGGTATTCTATAAAATACTTGACCAGTACTCCATAAAACTGCTGAGGCTATTAAATAAGGAAAATTTGAGACACTGTCACAGTCAAGAAGATCCTGAGGAGATATGATGCCTTACTATAATATAGCATCTTAGATAGGGTCCTGGGACAGAAAGAGACATTAGGTAAACACTACAGACATCTGAATAAGTGATGGTTTTTAATTAATGTAATGTTTCAATATTAATAACAAATGAACCACACTAATGTAAGATATTAACAATAACGTAAGTTAAGTGTGGTGTATAGTCTCTACTATTCAGTTTTTCTGGAATTTAAATGTATCCTAAAATAAAAATTCATTGAAGAAAAGAAAAAAATCAAAGAATGAGATCTTGCCATATGCAACAACATGGATGCCAAGCAAAGTAAGTCAGAGAAAGACAATTCCAAATGGTTTCACTTATATGTGGAATCTAAAAAAACAAAGTAAACAAATCAGTAAACAAAAAGAAAGAGACTCATAAACAGAGAACTGATAGTTGCCAGAAGGGTGCGGGCTGAGGGGATACAGCAAAAAGGGTGAAGGAGACTGAAAGATACAGGATTTCAGTTATGGAATAAGAAAGTCACAGAGATAAAAATTACAGGATAGGGAATATAGTTTTTGGTACTATAACAGTGTCATATGGTGACAGGTAACTATTTTTGCAGTAAGAATAGCATAACATGAACTTGTCAAATAACTACGTTGTACACTTGAAACTAATGTAACATCGTGTATCAATTACAATAAAAAATAAAGGGAAACTTTCAAAAAAATGAACAAAAAGTCCATCAAAGGTATGCTGTCTATAAGAGATGCACTTTGAAAACAAAAACACAAGTCAGGTTAAAAGTATAACAATGAAAAATTATACAACACAAATATAAACAGTAAACATAACAGAAGTGGCATGGTTACATCAATATCAGAAAAAAATTAACTTCAGTAAAGGAGAATTATCAAAGGCAAGAAGATCAACTCATCCAGAAGACACACCAATACTAAATGAGAATGCTCCTAGTATCAGAGAGCTTGAGGCAAAAACTGCATTAAGGAAATACATAAAGCAAAAGCTAATTAGGTTTACAGGAAAATGAACAAATCTACAATTATAGCTGGAAGTTACAATACCCATCTCTCGACAACTGAAATGGACAAAAAAATCATCTGTAGACATACAGATCAGGGTTCAGCAAACCATAAGGCAGATCCAGGGCCCTCTGCCAGCCTTTATAAATTATTAGAACACTGCCAGGCCCATTCACTTACATATTGCCATGACTGTTTCTGCATCGCAATGAGAGAATAGCTACAACAAAGGCTATAACCTGCAAAACCTGAAATATTTTCTATATAGCCCTACAGAAAAAGCTTTCTCATCCTGATATAGATGATTTGAAGACTATTAAGCAACTTCACTCAGTTGTACCACAGACCATATTCTGCACCATGAAATAAGTCTCAAATTTCAAGACAAATCTTACAGTGTAAGTTCTCTGACCACAACAAAACCGTATTAGTAGTTTTGAAGCCATCTATGAAAACTCAAAACATCTGGAAATTAAGCAACGCACTTCCAAATAATCAGAGTCAAAGAAATCACCAAAAAAATTAGAAATTTTTAATAATGAAAATACAACATATAAATACCTGATATGTAGTTAAGTAATGCTTAAAGAAAAAATTATGGATTTAAGTCCTTATATTTAAAACAAAGTCTTAAGTTTAAATATTAAAATTCCCACATTAAGAAATAGGAAAAAAAAAACTAAACCAAAAGAAAAAAGAGTAAAGGAATTATCAAGATAAAACCAGAAACCAATTAATACAAATTGCTGAAACCAAAAACTGTGAAAAGAAATAAAAGACCTAAGACCTAGCAAGAATGACCCAGAAAAGTAGTAAAATACAACTACCAACATCAGGAATAAAAGAGCAATCACTACAGATCCTATGGGCATTAAAAGGATCAAAAGGATCACAATGGAAATTTATCAATTTTATGCCAAGAGATTCAATGACTTAAAACAACTGCTTGAAAAACACAAAACAGAAAATCTGTATAACCACAGATTAGTATTACTAAAGAAACAAAATCCATTATCAAAGTTCTTCCTCCACACAAACTAAAAAAAAACCTTCCATGCTTAGATGGTTAACATTAAAGAAACACAAATCTTATATAAACTACTTCTGAATACAGAAGAGAAAAATCCTTCCTTACCAGTTTTAAAAGGCTGACAACAACCATCTTCCAGAAAGCATTATAAACCATATTTCTCATGAACACAGACACTAAAATCGCTAAAAAAACAAATCCAGAAACAGATCTATGGACTATACATCATGATCATATGAGGTTATCCTAGGATTGCCAGACTGGTTTCACTTTCAAAAATCAAGAAGCATGTTTCACCAAAGAAACAGAATAAAGAAAAAAAGCCATACAATCATCTCAATAAATACAAAAAAGTGGTGGGTGGGGGGAAGGTTTGACAAAATCCAACATCCTTTCATAATTTAAAAAAAAAACTCAATAAAAAAGGGAATATAGTCCATCTGGTTTCTTTTAATCTACAAAAAACCCACTGCTAACACCCTATTTTATGGTAAAAGACAATGTTTTCCCCTTAAGATCAGGAACAAGACAAGGATGTCCATTTTCACTCTTCAACATTAGACTGAAGACGTGAGATGATACAGTACGGTAAGACAAAGAAAAAGCTTATGAGATGAGCAAAGGAGGGGCGCCTGGGTGGCTCAGTGGGTTAAAGCCTCTGCCTTCGGCTCAGGTCATGATCCCAGGGTCCTGGGATTGAGCCCCGCATCGGGCTCTCTACTTAGCAGGGAGCCTGCTTCCTCCTCTCTCTCTGCCTGCCTCTCTGCCTACTTGTGATCTCTGTCAAATAAATAAATAAAATATTTTTTTTAAAAAATGAGCAAAGGAAGGAATAAAACTGTCTTATTCACAAATGATATGATTGTCTTTGTAAAGAAAATCCTCAAAAATCTACAAAAAGACTACTGAACTAAATGAATTTAAATTAGCTAAACAAATTAAAAGTAAATATTACTGCATTTCTATATATGGGAAAAAACTGGAAAGAGTTTTTATAAAATTTCATTTAATAGCATTAAAAAATCTTTAGGAATTTAACATGCAAGATTTCTACAAAGAACACTAAAATATTATTTATTATACATATATAAACACTAACATGTAATTGCTATTTTAACATATTAATATGTAAAAATCCATTTTAATGGGTTTAGGTAAAAATCTTCCATATGCACATACATATGTATGCATGTACATATGTAAGTACATACATTTACAATACATGTTAAAGATGACCTACCTAAAAGGAGAGGTATATAACTGTATTAATAATTGCTCTGTAAAAAATTACCCCAAGGGGCACCTGGGTGGCTCAGTCAGTTAAGCGTCTGCCTTCTGCTCAGGTCATGATTCCAGGGTCCTGGGATTGAGCCCCACATCGGGCTCCCTGCGCAGTGGGGAGCCTGCTTCTGTTTCCCACTCCCCCTGCTTGTGCTTGCTCTTGCTCTCTGTCAAATAAATAAATCTTAAAAAAAAAAAAAAAAAAACTACTACCCCAAAACTTAGCCGTTGAAAACAACATCTATTGTCTCAGTTTCTAAGGGTCAGGAATCCAGGAGCAGGTTAACTGTGGGTTTGCTTCAAAGGTCTCTCATAAGGTTGCAGTCAATATACGTAGGTACACAGTCAACTGAAGGCTAGAGGATCTGCTTCTAAGCTTACTCAAGGCTACTGGCAGAAGGCCTCAGTTCTCTGTCATGGAGATGTTAGGAGACAATACTCCATAGGACTCTTGCATTTCTGCACATCTTGCAACTGAAGATCAACTATCCTTTGTTCTAGACTATCATCTTTCAAGGATGTCTATAAACTGAACAGACTTGGAAGATAAAGTCTCCTCCACAGCAAAAAGCATGTATGCTTATTGCACATTAAAAAGTATCCAGGTTCCCTATGTTCAGAGTTCCTCTCCTGAAACACAACCCACTGCGTAAGCAGGTGTCATCTGGCCCTCTTCATGTTACCAGGTATGAAATGGAGCTCAAGGAACTGGCACAAAAATGCTGATACCCTAGCTACTACTGTAGCACTAGTGACAGTAAACAGTCTTTCAACTCTGACCAAGGGACCTCATGTCCTCTTCTATCAGCATCCATGAAACTGAAGTAAGCTCACTTGTTAGCTTACAAGTAAGGTAAAATCTCAGACCCTTTACAATCTTGACAATGGGTCTCTCTACAGTATGGTATGTGGTTTCTTCTACAATGAGTGATGAGAGAAAGAAAGAGACCAGTAACAAGCCTTTGTGTCTTTTTTAACCTAATTTTTTAAGTGATATGCCATCACTTTTACCATATTTTATTGGTCACAAAGACCAATCCTAATAAAATGCACAAGGTAGCTATGAAGAGGTGCAAATACCAGGACACAAGGATAAATGGGAACCATGTTAGAGGCTACCACACTGAGTATTGCTAGATTATTTTGCCTAATATGTCTCTACAGAGCAAATAATCCCAAACAAAATCCCAAAAGGCTTAACAGAAACTGACAAACTGATGTTAAAATTTATATGGAAACACAATGCCCAAACAATGTTGGAAGATTCACACTATTTGACTCCAAAACTTATGGCAACAGAGGCCGTATGACACTGGCATAGAAAAAACAAATAGATAAATGAAACATAACTGAGTCCAGAAATAGATCTATACAAATAAGTTCAAAAGATTCTGAACAAAAACAGAAAGGCTATCCTCTGCAAGAAAGGAAAGGGTTTTTTTCAAACAATGCTGTTGGAAATGGATGTATGATGTACTTTTAAAAATGAACCTCAACCCTCCACTTCATATTATACATAATAATTCAAGAAGGATCACAGCTATGTAAAAGTTTAAAACTATGTAAAAACTTAGTTAAAAAAAAGTTAAAAACTATGTAAAAGTTAAGACTATGAAACTTCTAAAAGAAAGCACAGGAACTTATTTTCATGACTTTTGGATAGACAAAGGCTTCTGACAACTCAAAAAGCATAATCTATTAAAGAAAAAAATTGATCAGATTTCATCAAAATACACGACTAAGGAAAACACAAACTGCAAACAGAGAAAACACTCAATACACTAGTCTGATAAAGAACTTGTATCCAAGCTATACTAAGAATTCTTACACATCAATAATAAAAAGGTAAACAATTTTTTAATGTGCAGAAAACTTGAAGAGGCATTTAAAAAGAAAATACACTATCAATAACTACATGAAAAGTTGCTCAACATCATCAGCCACCAAGGAGATCCAAAATAAAACCACAGTGAGAAACCATTTCATACCAATTAAAATGGCTAAAATTTAAAAGACTGATTATCCAAATGCTAACAAGAATGTACAGGAACTAAAATTCTCATATATTCATGGTGGGAGTATAAAATGGAAAATTACTTTGAAAAACTCACAATTCCCTTCCTAGATATTTACTCAAGAGAAATGAAAACAGCTGTTTGCAAGAAGATCCATATAGGCCTTATTCTTAACAACTCAAGTGTCATCAACATTAGAGAAGATAAACTTCAGGGGGGAGCACCTAGGTGGCTCAGTCAGTTAACTGTCTGCCTTCAGTTTGGGTCCTGATCTCAGGGTGCCAGGATTGAGCCCCACTTCGGGTTCTCTGCTCATGAGGAAGTCTGCTTCTCCCTCTCACTCTCCGTGTTCTGTCTCTCTCTCTCTCTGTGTTCTGTCTCTCTCTCTCTCTCTCTCTCTCTCTCAAATAAATTTAAAAAAATAAACTTTGGTATACTCAGCAATAAAATAAAATAAAAATAAATAAACTTTGGTATACTCAGCAATAAAAAAAAACTAGTATATTCAATTTCATGAATAAATCTGGATATATACGTTAACCAAAGAAGCTAGATGCAAAAAAGTACACAGAACAAAGAACAAAGCTAATCTATGCTGTTAGAAATCAGAGTGCTTGCAGGAGAGGGAACTGAATTGAAAAGGCAACCAGGGAACCTTCAGGGATGATGAAAATGCTCAATATTATCTTTTGGGTATTGGTTACATGGATATAATTGTCACAACTCATCAAAGTGAGCAACTAGTATCGGTACATTTTATTGTATTTAGTTTACATCTTGATATAAATAAATCAAATACAAATTTTAAAAAAGAATTTATGAACTCATTATATTAATTTTCCTTTTTTCCCTTAGTCTTGGGTTGTCCAGATGTATATTTAGTGTGTGTGTATATGCATATATACACACACATAATTATGTGTATTCAGTAAATATTTATCATCTACTATGTGCTAAACACTATGCTAGGTTCCAAAATAACTAAAAGTTCATACCCTCGAAGGTTAACCACCTAGGGCAAGAAACACACACTGAAATAAAACACATTAACGTGTGGGTTTCCATTATAGAAATATACAGATGATCTTGTGAAAAGGAGAAAAAAGCACCACATAATCGCCCAAAAGAAGAGTCAGATATCAGAAAAGCCTTTCTACTAGGTGGGGGATGAAAAGCAGGAGTCTGGATATGTGGACAAGCAGGAATGGACCATTAAAGCAGAGAAATACTACATAAAAAGACACAGAGACAAAGGGTCTAATACAATAGGAAGGTCTGAACAATTCAGTGTTTGGGGGAGTTTAGAAAGCCCAAGAGAAAGTGACAAGACATGCTGGCAAGGTAGGTAGGTACAAAAGCAATGCTCAAGTTTTTAGAATATAGAGACCATGAAGAGCCACTGAATAGTTTTAAGCAAGGAAATGGCACGTTCAAATTTGTGATTAGAAATATCACTCTATTAACAGTATAAGAGATAGCCTAGAAGAGAATGAAGGTGGAAGCAGAGAGAGACCTGTCAGAAGGTAAATGCAGGCAAACAAGAAAGTCATGGTTACTTTTAGTAAACCAACCAATGGCACATGGACTAAAGATAAATTAAAGAAATGGACAGAAAATTGGGTAAAGATTAAGATCAGACAGTTCACAGGGGAAAAAAATAAGATGGCTCTTAACCATATGAAAAGACACTGAGCTTCACTTGTAAGAGAAACATTAATTAAAACTACATTGAAATACCATTTTTCACCTATCATATTGGCAAGAATCCAAAAAGTTTGATCATACACTGTGTTGACAAGAGTATAGGGAAACAAGTATTCTCACACATACATTACTGTTACTACCTCTATGAAACACAACTTAATATCTGTCGAAATTATACCTGCTAGATTCTTTGACCCAGCAATTCCACTTCTAGGAATTTATTCTACAGACACACCTGCATATGTACAAAAATGATGTATGTACAATGTTGCTCAGTGCAGAATTTTTGTAACAGTAAAAACTGGAAACATCTAGCTTATAAAGCTCACCAATGGGTTTTATAAGAAAATACTTTATTCTGCCTTCCTTTAAATTACTGTATAAGTTGTATATATTTAAAGTATATAACCTAATATTTTGATACCATACATATGCACTGTGAAAACATTGCTACATTCAAATTAATTAACATCACCTCTACATAGTTATCTCTGGGGTGGGGGGTAGGGGAAGGTGGGGGGAATGGGAGGGAATTCCGGTGACCAGCAAGAGCCCTTTAAACCAATCAACTCCTAAGGCTACAAGGAAAAATTTCATTTCATTTAAAAAAATAAAATAAAATAAAGCTGCAGGTAAGGGTAGTATCTAGGGATTAAATAGAAACAAAACCCATGTAGTCTTGTCAACATCCCCTTTTATATAGAGTTCAGCCTCTGACATTCTAATAGAATATAAACTATAGAGAAGTATTATAAAAGATCAGAAAATGGATGTAAAGGATGTTAGAAATAATATCCTCTCCCTTTGACTGGTTTGAAGCAAAATCAGTTTCTCTTATAATTAAAACTAAGTGTCCCTCGTCTCTGGAGGAACTATTGAAATAACAAGGTCAAGGCTGCCACCCCAGCCACGGAAGAGGAGCAAACCAAATGACAGTATAAATAAAAATGAAATGACAGTTGAGAGTGAGAAGGGGGAGTAGTGAGACAAGCAGACAGTAGAAGACAGAGCTGACCCTATACAAAATTTATTTGCCCTGACTCTCAAATCTCCCTTCCTGCCTTTATATATCTTGTTAACACCAAGTTAAGGGCTATCAATACCCTCAATTTTGTCCTTGGTAGTTCAAAGTCTAGCACTGTAGTCTCTCAATTCAGAGCAATGTATCCCTCCAGGTGCCACAGTCTCTAAAATATCATTCCTCTTTAAAAGCTGCACCTCTCTCAGTTCATTTCAGATGGAGGGAGGGGGAGAAGGAGTCAAGTAAATTAAGCTACTTAATCTAAAGTATGTGCTACAAGGAACCTCTGCCCAACAATCATACCAAAAAAAAAAAAAGTTTTCCCTTACTAATAATCAAAGAAATGCAAACCCAAAACAAGATAAAAATTTCACTTATCAAACTGGCAAAAAGCATAAAGTTTAATAAAGTCCAATGTTGGTGAACATGTAACAAGCATACTTATATACCACTGGTTAGTATAAACTGTTACAACCTAAATACCACTCAAAAAGAAGTCAAAACAAAAAAATTATTAAGTTATTATATATCCATATAATAAAATACTCTAATCATTTTTAATTATGTTGATCTATATGTGCCAATAGGAAAACAGCTCTGTAACATTAAGCAAAAAGTAAACTGCAGTTAAATAAGGTAAACAGTATAATATAATACTATTTGTATAAACTTTTTGAAAAGTAAACTTTCTGGAAACTGTTAAAAGTGAATTACCTTTTGAGAGAACAGGAAAAATAGCTTTTATTTTTACTTCTCTGTACCATCAGAAGGTTTTTTTTTTATCATATACATGTACAACTTTTAACTTAAGACATACAAAGTCCTCTAATCCCCACAACCTTAACCGCTACTCTCACCATCAACTGTCCACACACTCCCCCTACTCCATCTCAATATCTAAAGGCTGACTAAAATTGCCTGATGGGAATTTTAGCTAGTAGAGGATATATTTTGGAAATATACTTTGGATCTATATCTGGGGTTTTTCTTTAAAATCTCTTCACTCTAAAATCACCTCTGAGATGAAAAATGAGAAAAAGAATCCCGACACTGCCCAAGGAACCTTTAACTCTCATTTCCTGTTGGGGCCCTAACCAGCCTCTCCTATAAAGAGACAATCCATATGGTTATAATATCCTCTCCTTCTCCTATCAGTTTTATATCTAGTCTAGGCTAATTTCGCTTTCCCACATAAAGAGCAATCTCTATTATTCCCAAAGAGGACAAAGGCTTGCCCCATGCAGAATCACTTAACAGGAGGAATCTTACTGCCTGGTTTTCTCAGCTCTCACCACCTTGGTGCAGGTGACCAACCACTACTCTAAACTTCTATAGGGCAAGATCTCAGTCCTTTGTATTGCATCATCTCTGGTACTCTATGTATATGCAAACGTAATATTTGTTCATTTTACCTAAATCATGTTAGAACATTCTCTGTAGAAGGGAGAGGCAGGTTAGAGGAGTACTTCCAGGTCATGCCCTTTAAAGATACGTCTTGCTTTAATCAGTCTTCCTCCACTCCCCTTAGCCACTTATAAGTTTTACAACTAAGCCAAGTACTTCTAATTACTGCTTCTTATTAATTTCTAATCATTAGAACACAATAACTCTTGTAGATTTTTTAAATATCTTAGATTAATGACTTTAAGATTTAAACAACTAAATTTTGCTCATCCAAGTTTAACCTTCATAATTTTCTCACTGTACATGATCACCCCTGCCAACTAAAACAATTACAGCCTCAAAGCAGCAAACTTACCCTATTTTTGAACTAATTAGTGAGAAAAGGCTAAAAGCCTTTTCCATATATTGGGGAAAATGGTTATAATCAGGTTGATAGCATTATAATGTGACGAAGAGCTGACTTCTAAACCTGGAGGAGTCAGAACTGCGAACCATTTGGCAGCTTCTTAAATACGCTTAAAAAGTACATTCTCAGAGAAATTACTGGGCTTATTTTTAAACTAACTATTTTTGGAATTTTTAACATTTCCAAACAGGAATACTCAAACTAAACACAATTTTCTCCAAATGTCTATTTGAATTGGAAGTGACAAATGACTTGTACAGCAAATGGAGTTTAAAAGTGGAAAAAAAAAAAAACCCACACTCATACACATACATACATCTTATAACAAAGTAAAGTTTAATACTAACCTTAAAATTACTCTGGCTTACAAGTTTCGGGAAAAATAAATAAATGCCATGTCGAGTAACAATGCACAATGAAACATCAAGCCCCTCCAGGAGAGAAAGACACGCAAGAGATTATCTTCTAAAACAACTGAAGTGGACTGAATCCTGGATAAAAATTATTAAAACCAAACTCGAAACAGATGGTTAACCTTGAAACTTTATTTCTTGACTGAATGAATGAAAGAAGGGCGAAGGTAATGAAGAATAACATGCTACCTGGCAGTAATTTCAAATATCACTTAAGTCCTGAATTAAACAATACAATGTTGAAGATTTTAAGCTTCCACAAGAAACATAATTACCCCAATTCCACCACACAAACAGGGCTGTGATTTTGGATAAATCAATTAAATTAAAATCTGAACCTAATTTCTCATGCATATTGTGAGTTGATGACCATCTTTTAAGTTTCCTTAGAGCTAACACAGACAAAGGAAACATAAATTTATTGTTTTCTTATTTACAGTACTTGTCATCCAAGCCAAATCACAGTTGAGTTCTCCTGATAATTGTAGGCACATATGATCAAAAAAAGTAGCAATGAGGAAGCTGAAGGACAATCCTAATTCAAGAGGGAAAAACAACTTTCCAAAACAGTCCCCTCCACACTAAGTTTTGGGTATATTCTACCATTTCATTCTTCACAGAGTAAGTCCTAATACAGGGTATCACTTTATTTTAGGCTTAACAAGTTATTGATAAAGCCAAGTCCTCAAAATGTTACTCTTTGGATCTAGTAAAGCTGCAGAACAATTTTTGAAAAAATTTAAAAATAAAGCAACTTTTATCCAACAGCCAACTTAGACTACCCATCAAATAAGCTTAGTAAGCATGACATCTCTTAACAACAAGCATCACTATCATCACCTTATCTCCCGTAATCCCGGAAAAAGTGAGGGAAAAGACAGACATAACTAGAGAGAAATAAAACCAACAGTAAGGAAACAAAAGCTGCTGTAAAAACAAAGCTAATACAAGGAGGATCAATCTCAAAAAAAGGAGAAAATAAGAGAGGGCACAAAAGTTCTTTTCAAAAAAAGGGGGAGGGAGGTGCCAATTCAAACATCACTTGCTCATTTAAAATACTCACACCTTGAAGTAACACCCACCCGGAAAAATAATTTTTTAAACCGTTTAAAAAAAAAAAAAAAAGCACTACTTCAGGTACTTCAGTAATCAAAGAATGTCTAAAGTGCACCTTTTCTATACATATTTGTAAATTTATTTCCAGAGAGTAATGTTCTGATTGAAGACGTGTTTTTTACAGTTAAGTTTTTGAGAATAAATCTGTCTTAACATAAGACGTCCCAAGTTGAAACTTTCACCTACATACTCACCACTATAAATTTTAATTAGGTTTTCTGCTATCACCAGGTGATACAAGACTAATTGTTCCACAAACTGACCTGCATACACAATAGGAATGCTCATCTTACTGTCCCCAAAAATGCTAACATCTTTGACAAATGTACTGCATAGATAAGAAGTGTCCTTTTTAGCCTTTATTTTGCTTAATATCACACTTTCCTATTTTTTTTACTCTTACGTAAGTAGTACGTGAGTTAATACAATGTTCTATCTTGGAACTTTACGTGTGTAAGTTGAGAACAATGACTCTATATCCATTCAAGTTTTAAATAATTGTAATTTATTTACAGCTCACCTCATATACAATCACACTTTTATTAGGAAGGCAGGAGAAGACTCCCAACTCACTCAAGACCCTGACCAGCCTTCGAAATTAAAAGCTGTATCCGAAGTTTCCGAAACAATTTAATAAGAGTAGGGTCGTTCAGGACAACCCTACCCATCCATCATTTCATAATAAAAGTTAAAAAAAAATGAGCGTTCATAGTATATTCTTCAAAGCAAAATAAAGGGCTCCCTTTTATTGGGCTAGTGAGGATTCTTAAAACGTTAAAACGAGTTGAGAGAGTAGGGAACTGCTGTTCCGAGCCCTTCCCTGAGTTTACACGGTCCCCGGGATGGTAGGCAGTAACATAATCAAGTCAGAAGGCGAGGCGCTGCATTTCAGGGTTCAGATTCATTCCCTCAAAATAACTGTACCTCTGCTTGGCGTAGCTTGAACGTGTGCACCAAAAAACACCAGCAGCAGCAGCAACAACGTGCAAGATTTTCCTTCTGACCAAAAACTTTTCAAGTGTCACTAACCTAACTGAGTGCAAAAACGTCAACTATCTACAACCGCACACCATTTTCATTGTCATTCCAACTCCGAGGCTTCCTAAAGGAAAGCAAGAGCCCAGCCGTCGGCCGGGAGGAGCCCTTCCAAAGCCAGCGCGGAGCTCTTCCTCCACCAGGTCCTCCGGTTCCCCCAGCACCAGCTCCGAGAGCGCGTTTAGCGCGCTTTATCTCCGGCGACGGGCAAGTAACAGTGTAAAAATGTCACTCTAGCAGCCCGTTTCCTCGCCCGGAGCAAAGGCTGGGCGGCGCGGGCGAGGCGCTCGGGGACCCGGCGGAGGGGCGAGGGTGCCCGAGGCCCGCACGCAGCCCGGGGTGCAGCCCCGACCCGCGCTCCCCACCCCTCGCCCGGAAGGGGGAAAACCCGCCAGCGGGAGGATTCAACAGGAGCACCGCGCCGCCCGCCTGCCGCCCGGGAAACAGCCGCCGGCCGGCCGGGACGCGGGGGGAGGGGCGGCGGCGGCGGGGCGCGGGCGGCCGGGCTGCGGGGCGCGGACCCTCGCCCGCGCGCAAGGTCACCGCCCGCCGCCCGCCGCCGCCGCCGCCGCGGGCGCCCCGGCTGGGGCCAGGGCGGCAAGTTTAATTTCCCGAGGCTGTGACTGAGCCCGCGGTGTGGAGGGAGCGCGCCCGGGCGCGGGGCCCTCCCCACCCCCACCGCGCAGCCCGGCCCACGCCCCCGGCCCGCGCCCCACTCCTCCGGGCCCGGGCAGCCGCCAGGGAGCCGGCGGCTGCAGCCCCCGATGCCGGGAGGCGAGTCTCGGCTGGCAGGCGGGCGGCGCTTGAGCCCCGCCACAGACACAGCCGCGGTGGCGGGCGCTGAAAAATGGAGCACGGCGATCAGAGAAGAGAGACATTTTCTTTCCGTTAACTGAATTGTTTCCTACCTCCGGGTTCCCGACTCGCTACTCCTCTCACTCCGCTGCTCTCCGGGATCCGCCGCCGCCGCCGCATCCAATCGCCTCCTCCCCCCCCTCCCCTTCCGCAGCCAGCCCGGCCGTTCCTCCTCCTCTCCGCTTCAAAATGGCGCCAAGCGCTCTTCGGCGGCTGCTCCAATCGAACCGCCGCGGACAGCACCCGGGGGCAGGCAGTGCGCGGCGTGGGTGCGCAGCGCCCCCTGCGGGCCAGACAGCCCCGGGCGCGCACCCGCCCGCCCTCTGGGCTCCCCCCGCCCCGCTCCGTCCCCACGCGCGCGCCCAACTCCGCCCCGCCCCATCGCGCGCGCACGCAGCCACACAGGCACGCCGCCGCGGTGGCCGCGGTGTCAGCGAGACTCGCGGCTGTCAATGCTTTCTCTCCCTCTGCGGCTTCCTTGACTTTTGCCGAAAACCACATAAATTGTTACATATCTCTAATATCTCTAACTTTGGAGATAGAAGCTGCGTATTTCTTAAGACGCTAAAATTGAGTACCGATGTGCCATGTACGTGAAACTGGTATTAACTTCTCTGCACTTTATTTGGTAACTCTTACCTAGTCATCTCAAAATACCATAAAATAGTTTTTTCTACGCTGTGTGTATTACCTCTCTACTTAATCCAAGCTTTCCCATTCTGAGGAACTGTCTAAACGGCAGGTGGGTAGGGGGACACAGAGATTCAATCTGTAACAAAGCATTTCACTCATTTGTTATCAGTTGTTTTGTTATCAGTTTCTCCCTCCTTATTGGAGGGAGAAATAATCTGAATACCGCGAAGATGCCTTCCAGGAGTTAGGTTTCTAAACCCCTTTACCCTCCAGGTGGGGCCGCTCTTCCTTCCTGCAGCTTTGGAGGAGTGTATTAAGAGTTGATCTGGCAATTACTATTAGGACAGAGAGGGGGCGGGAATTAAGGCCTCAAAGAAGCTTAGTTTCGTTTTAAAAAAAAAAAAAAAGTGTTTTATACAACAGCAAGTGAATTTACAGAAATTGGTAATATAAACCTTCATTTACAGCAACACTATTTAGGAAAACTGGAATCAGACATTGGTCTTCAAACAAAGAGGTGTTTTTAAAGCCCCAAACAATTTTGTGTTTGGGGCTTCAAAAAATAGCCAAGTGTGGGGGCAAGGTGTGTGCAGTAAATCTCTGTACCTTCCTCTGAATTTTGCTGTGAACTTAAGACCGGTCTAATAAAAATAAGGTCCAAAAAAATAACCAAGTTATAATTCATCAGGAGAAATATAATTGGATGTGGCATCATTTAAGATGGTTAAGAACATAAACCATTCAAAAATTAGTTGTGCCTGCTGCCTACTTGGAGAAAGAGGAATTATGTGGGATGATGTAAAAAATGCTGATTTTATACAGACTTAGTTAGGAGAATTATCTTTGATTATAAAGAACCACAAACCCAGTCACCAGCTGTATTAGTTTTCCAGTGCTGCTGTAACAAATTACCACAAAGTCAGTGACTTAAAACAATACAAATATGTTGCCTCACAGTTCTGTAGTTCTGAGGAGTGGCAAGGGTTTAACTGAGCTAAAACCAAGATGTTGGCTCAGCTGTGTTCCTTTCTGGAGGGTTAGGGAAGAATCCATTTTCTTGCCTTTCCGTCTACTAGAGGTTGATCAGATTGCTTAGCTCTTGCCGCACTTCCTCCATCTTCACAGTAAGCATGGCAGCAACCCTCTGACCCTGTTTTCATTGTTACATTTTTTTCTCTGACTCCCTTCTGCCTCCATTCATTTTTAAGGACCCTTGTGATTATATTGGGCCCACCTGAGTAATACAGGATAACTGCCCAATTTAAGGTCATATGATTAAAGCCTTAATTTGATTTGCAACCTTAATTCCCCTTTGCCATATAAACTAATATATTCACATGTTCCAAGGAAGATGACAGAGAGATCTTTGGGGGCTATTATTCTGCCTACCACGTTACTCATTTTGGGTTATGAGGACCTTTTGTGGGTTTTTTTTTGTTTTTGGTAAGGTATAAAGCTGAGGTTAAGGGAATTAGGAAGTTGAAAGACAACAAGAATGCACATAGTTAATATGAACAACCCTAAAAACACCTACATTGCCCCAGTACATTTTGAATACTCCTCTACAATACCCTGCTACACTACTAGATTAGCCTTACTACACTAGAACGTGGTTTTCTGAAATCTCTGGTATTCCCCACCTGAAGCCAGAAATCATATAGTCTTGACTATCCACCCTACCCTATCTGGGGGACACTTGAACCTTGAAGGATGTTGTAGGAAGCATGTTGGCAGATGCATGCTGAAAAATTATCTCTTGAGAGTCTAGAATATCAGTGAATGCCACTTGAAAGAAAATAATTTCCAAGTTAAAAAGAAAATAGAATGCTGTATGAATGTATTCCTTTAGAAATATAGTTCTTAGTGTTAGCAACTATACTTATTGAAATATATGAATAGCAAAAATAATGCAAGTCAGAATCACTTTCAAATGCACTGGGAGGGGGTTCCTGGGTGGCTCAGTGGGTAAAGCCTCTGCCTTCGGCTCAGGTCATGATCTCCGGGTCCTGGAATCAAGCCCCGAATCGGGTTCTCTGCTCAGCAGAGAGCCTGCTTCTCCCTCTCTCTCTGCCTGCCTCTCTGCCTACTTGCGATCTCTCGCTCTGTCAAATAAATAAATAAAATCTTAAAAAAAAGAAGACTTTAAAAAAAATGCCTTGGGAGTATGCTAAGCTATAAGAAACTGTGTGGGTATGTCAAAAGGAAAAAAAAGCAGAAGAGAATTTCTGAAAGGCCTTGTCTGATCAGATTATTATTCTACTTTCACATTTATCATTTCATTCCAAAAACAATAAACTATATATCATACAACAACATGCTAGACAGCTAGTAAGTAAATGAGGAGACTGGGCTCTACCTAGATATAAGCTGTTATTTATTCCGTGCAATTTGAAGTACATCCCAAAGGCCAGTGGAGCTGAAAACCCGACCCCTGCCAGCCTACAACGGTGCTAAAATTCCCACCAGACTAATTCTTTGGGTTAAGGCATTGGATCTCCAGAAAACATGTTGAAATGCGGTTATATTACCTGAAAAAGGTAACCTGTTAGCCCATTAGTATATATTAGTAGAGACTAAGCCAAGTGGAAGTTAACTTTGTGATGTTTAGGCATTAGGCAATCAGGTGATGGACTGAACAAATCTTCTCCAAAACTTTGAAGTCAGACCCTTATTCATGATGCAGCCATCATGGAAAAATAGTGTAGAGGCTCTTCTCCTCCACCCTCATCTAAAACTCAGCTCCTGGTGCCTAGAATTCCTCCCTCCATAATTAATTCCCTGTACTAAGCTCTGTACCCATTCTGTGACCCTCTTTATTTTTATTTTTTTTAAGTAAATTCTACCCCCAACCTGGGGCTCAAACTTACAACCCTGAGATCGAGAGTCATGTGTTCTACCAGATAAGCCAGCCAGGCATTCCTTAAACATTGTTCTATTTTGCCCATTCTTTTTATTTATTCTTACTTAATTATTTAATTTCTTAAGAGTAAGCTGTATGCCCAGTGTGGCGCTTGAACTCAAGACCCTAAGATCATGAGTGACATGTTCTACTGAACCAGCCAGGTGCCCCTTCCGTGACCCTCTTTAAAAATGCAAATATTCCTGGAGGTATGCCAGATTCATCTGGTCTTAGGGCAGTGGTTCTCAACTGGAGTGGAGTGAAAGAATCCCAAATTCAACTGGGAAACTTCTGAAAACCACATGTGCCTCTGAGCCCACCCTTCTACTGCCTTACAATAACAGATCTTTTTTTTTTTTTTTTTTTTTCCTATGGAGAGATATAAGAGAGACAAAGCTGAGAAAGGCACTGGGATTTCCAAACAGGGAGAAGAGCTGGAAGGAAGGGTGCCACAAGGGAAAATTAGGGGAAGGTGACCTTTGCCTACTTGGTAATACCAGAGCTAGCTAACATAAGCCAAGGCAGTTTCTTTCTGACTTTCTTCTTAAAGCAAAAAAATGCTTTCTTTTGATCATTGTCTTAGAGGTCCATTGTCTTACAAGTTGTTAAGTACACATTTTTCCTTAGAGGATTCGAGACCATCTTTTTACCCACCTAATGACTAATGGTACACCTGATCTTCTATGCAGACATTATACTAAAATTATTTTTTTCTGAAAAATTCTCTGGGTTCTTTGAAGAAATGTGTGAATGCGTGTGTTATCAAATGTCATTTGGGTAAATCTACACACTTGGCAGTGTTGCCTTGGTTTCCTGGGAGTCGAATCGCATAGGTCACCATTGTGGCTGAGGTCTGAGCTGCTTACTGAATATTCCTGAATGTTTAAGGCAGAACAGCCAAAGTAAAGACCATTCACTCTTAGCCATAGTCAGCACTTGGCCATGTGTGCAATACATGGGTCTGAGCTTGATTAATGGGAGGAAATTGCATTTATTTACACTGTAAATCCATGTGGTCCAACTGAAATAGGATATGAACCATATATGTAATTTTAAATCTTCCAATTTTAGAAAGTAAAAAGAAACCAGTGGTATTTATTTTAATAGCATTTTATGTAACGTAATATATCCAACATATTGTCATTTCCACATACAATCAATATAAAAATATGAGATATTTTACATTCTTTGGTTCACATTGTGAATTTTACATTTAAAGCACATCTCAATTCCTATTAGTGATATTTCAAGTGCCGTGTAAGCACATGCAGCAAGTGACTTATTGTTGACAGCACAGCCAATAAACCCCGGAATCAAAAATATCACTTTTAACGACTTAAAATAAATAGCAAATGTTGTTTCACTATATATTCTTTGCAACTGCGAAGCTTGTTATGAATTATGCTAATATCAGTTGAAGGGCATGTATTTCAATATATATGGTATACGAACATATATATACATACATAGTATTACATACATTGTATGTATATGGTTATTTTATGTTCATGTTTTTAATGTAGAATAATGACTTAATCTAAATCTTTTATTTATATCAAGTATATTATTGGTTTAGCTACGTAAGAAAGCAAATGAGAATTAATTTAAGAAATATTATGATTAGTCACTAGAACTAACCATAATCAAAGCAAGCAGTTAAAGTTAATACCAAAAGCATACCTATAGTAATACATGAGTTTATTAAAACCATGTTTTTGTTTAGAATAAATTTCTTTACACATTGTTAGACATAATGAGTAATTGAATAATCTGGCCAGATGACTGAATGGAATAAAAATGAGGACTTTCTCCCAAAACTCTTATTTATATTTTGATTTTAATTAATTCCCTTGCATCCAAGGCAGCTTCTACTAGTGTCAATTAGGTAAGTCTGTAGCTATATAAGGGCCCACCCCTACTTCAATCTACTTCCTTTACTTAACCACTTTTATTTAATATTAATCTTTACTTCTTTGCCACTTTCTACAAACATGCTTCTTTCCCCCATGACTTTTTTTGCCTGTAAGTTTACCCTTCCTCTTAATTTCCTTTTTGTCTCCATAATCTACTGCCTATGCTGTTTACAACTGTAGAATATTTTCACCTCACTTTTTTGAATAAGGGCAAAAATACTACCTTCCCTGTTCTTGTTCAGGATCTCAATCATCTCTCCCAATAAGATGTGGATACTATATTAATTCTACCTATGCATGTATATTTAACAAGTATCTTCTTTATAAGCTCATGTCATTTCTACCCATTATAGAGGAGAGACTTCTTTTTTTATAGGCTCAAACTAGGTGTGATTTCTTGTATAAAATGCACCTAATAAACCTTTAATTACTTGATGGTGCCTTTTTAAAATTTATTACCGGTGCACTTACAGATATAATTGCTTTAGAGCTGGTTAGGGAAGGGCATCAGAAAGATGTTGTGAAAACATTTTGAGAATTTTAAGGTTCACAAAGCATAGAAATGATCACCTCTTTCAATTCATTTTACATAAAGAAGCTGAGATCCAAATAGCTAAATGACTTGTCCAGGAATACATAAAAAGGGAGAAATTTTAAGTGAATCTCAACATCTTCCAATTAATTTAGAAAGTAACTTCAGTGGGATTCACTCCATCTCAAAAACATGTTTGAACATCTTTTTAAAATGTAAGCCACAAGCAAATGCTATGAATTTACGGAAATACTGATTGATTGTGAGAAGATAAGAAAAATGGAATCTTAAGTGTAGTGCATGTTTGCTTCAATATGTCCTTTTGAATTTATTATATACGTGTATATATTATGTGTTCTATAATATACAAAAATAATGTTTTGTGTGTATATATATATATAACCTTTTTATGTGGTTAAAAAAAAACATAAAATTTACCTTTTAACCACTTTTAAGGTCACTGTGCAATAACGTTAAGTATTATTTACATTGTGTGAAACATATCTCTAGAACTTTTTCATTTTTCAAAACTAAGACTCTATACCCATCAAATAACAACACCCTTCTTCCCCTTTGCCCCAGTTCCTCATAACCACCATCCTATTTTCTGTTTCTATAGATTTGACTACTTTAAATACCTCATATAAGTGGAATCGTATAGGATCCATCTTTTCATGACTAGCTTATTTTACTTAGCAGAATGATAAATCTTACTTTTTAAGAGTTCAAAGTTGGATAACAGAGATTATTATATAAAACATCTTACCTCTCACTACCTCACTACCATCTAAAGAGAAATTTGTATTTAGGAAATCATTTATCATCAATCCGATTTCAGGAAATAATAAAGAGATATGGAACCAAGAGCAATTTCACTTGAAAAGTAATGAGAATGACACAGGGGAGTTTAGACTGCAGCTCTGAATATTTGGGCAAAGGCAGATGAATTTTTACAGTATGATATATTTCATATACATATATATTCAATATCTAATCAGTGTTTTTATCTCAAATAATCATCAAAATCAGCATTCCAGTGTAAGATAGCTAAAACACCAAACCAATTTTTCAATGTCATGTTTCTATTCTAGGCAAACAGGTCTGTGTTTGTGTCTGAGGTAAGAGCCCACTCTACAGCTACCCAAGTTTGTGTCACTTTTCATTGCAGGTAAATTAACTTGACTTCTGATACATCCTATTGTATTTCTTCAGGTTATAGTAAATATAAATACGGTATTTGAAAATTAACTTTATTCAGTGACCAGCAGATGGAGCTGTTGAAAAATGTTGACGTTACTTTAAAAAGATACATATTTTTTAAGTTGCTGAAATAAAACGAGTTTAAGTATACTCTTTTCTTTAGATATGTAAACATGGTGTTTATTGTAGAGAAATCTGGAAATGCAGTTAAGGTTAAAAGGGAAAGTGGCACACACAAAAAAGGGAAAGTGGCGTCTGGGCGACTCACTAGGTTGAGCATCCCACCCTTGGTTTTGGCTCAGGTCATCATCTCATGCGTCCTGGGATCTAGCCCCACATAGGGCTCCTATTTCAGCTGAGAGTCTGCTTCAAGATTCTTTCCCTCTGCCCTTCCTCCTGTGTGTGCATGTGCACACACACACTCTCTCTTTCTCATATAAACACATAAATACGTTTTTTAAAAAGGAAAAATACCTATCTTAATCATGCCGCTATAGAAAGTTACTTTTAATGCTTTGTTGTATGTCAGTCCAGAATATATCTTATCCATACATTTACATTTTATAAAAATGTAAAGTTTTATATGTTTTATGATATTAATAGACTATATATTAAATATATATTTATAATGTTTTATAATGTGCCTTATCTTCTTAAAAATATAAGATGTATTTGCCTGTATGGAACTCTCCAGGGAGAATATTTAAAATATTTGCAGCTTTACAGAATAAGCAGGGACAAATCAGAATGGATATTGGATATAGCTTGAGCAGGATGCTGAATGTTGCCTGGTGTGCCAGGAATTCATCCTTTAGTTGATGGGTGGTGAGCACGGTCTGGGGGGTGAAAAAAGGGGCTGGAGTGCCCAAGGAGAAAGGAGAGGACTCAAGAGGTGAGGGAAGCAACTATGTAACAGCCTTATGGAATTCCTTCATTATTTTAGCAACTAATACAGTCACACCAATGCATAGCAGTTGAACTATCAGCTCTAAACCATCTGAAAGTATATATAAGGATACACAAACTCAATGTACTCCTAGGAGGGGATCTGGGTGGCTTGGGAACAGTTGTAGAAGAGAAAACTTTCACCCTTGGTACCATGATTATGTATTTAACATCGAAAATAATTTTTGAATATCCCGAATAACTTTCAGGTGAATAAATATGCACTTATATGATTATCTTTAGCAACTATACACTACCAATCTATCATGTCTATATATCATAATTTATTTAACAAACCCTCATTGTTTAAGTTCAGTAATGAATTGTAAAATAAAATGTTTAAATCCTTAAGTTCATGAAATATTTTTTTAAATAAGAGCACTTAGTCACTGTAGGAGATTGCTAATGAACCAACTCATTATTTTGAAATCTGGCAAATAAAGGGAAATAACACATCATTTATCCTACCTGTCTATACAAACTGTGCCAATGGATAATCATATAGTTTTTCTTGAACAGAAGAAGTCTAGCTAATAAAGAAGGAAGGATAGAATTAGAATATCATCATTTTTTTAAACTC
The DNA here is from genome assembly GCF_963455335.1 of Martes martes. Classification (NCBI taxonomy): domain Eukaryota; kingdom Metazoa; phylum Chordata; class Mammalia; order Carnivora; family Mustelidae; genus Martes; species Martes martes. Next base: position 70,070,002 of record NC_137890.1, read on the forward strand.
GGGTAAAAATAACAGATGGAGACACTGAGCATAAACACCTGCTGACATTACACAGAAGAACAAACATTGGACGCTCTCTGATGAAGAACCTAGCAGCACCCATGGCAGTAATAGTGCCATTATGGTCTAGTCTAAACCTGATCAGGCCTCTAGATGCAAGTACCAAGTTTCAAAAAATATAGAAAAACATATCCTGGTTTCTAAATTAAATTCCAAAGCTTGACACCAAAAACAAAAGAAACAAAAGCAAAAATAAGTGGGACTACATCAAACTAAAAATCTTCTGCACAGCGAAGGAAATGATCAACAAAATGGAAAGGCAACCTACTCAATGGGAAATGCAAATCATATCTCTGATAAGGAGTTAATATCTGAAAGAACCTATACAACCCAATAGCAAACAAATAAACAATCTGATTTTTTAAATGGGCAGAGGAGGGGTGCCTGTGTTCCTCAGTTGGTTAAGTGACAACCTGAAATAAATGATAAAGAAGCCTAATTAAAAATGAGTTAACTCCTCAAAATCAAACCTAAGTATATAAGTACACACACAACACATCTGCACAGAAAGACATCATAAGACTGTGTAAAGAGAGTGGATTTTGCTGTCCAATGAAACTAAGTTAGATCCCAACCCCACACTGTGAATTTTGGGCAAATTACTAAACTTTTCAAATACTCAATTAAATGATTTGGAAAATCTAAATAATAATACCAGCCACCTTTCAGAGATGTTGTGATAATTGAAAATATTGTATATGAAGCTGCAAATACAATTCTTGGGATATTGTATTTACTTAATAAGTAGAAATTATTATTAAATTCTACAGGTAAGTAATTTTATGTTTTATAAGAAAACTCTTAAATTTTAAAATGGGCATATTGTTATCATTTTTTTGCATATTTTATAAACATGATAAAGAACAAGACTTGGTAACCTTTCAAAGATGGTGTGGCAAATCTTCACCATTCAGTTCCTTGGCAGGGAAATTGAAGTTCTTTTTTATGACTTGGGAACATCACCAGGCTGCTGAAGGCACTGCTAGCATTTCAAAGGTATTTCCTTTAAAAACACAAAGCTTGCAGTAGAGGGGATGCTGGGGATGAGGAGGCCAGGTCTAAATCAGCAAATAGCTTAATTGTCAGTTGCTGGAAAAAAAGAGGGATGAATTGACTATCTGTGGAAAGGAGAGATAACTGAGTCAGAGGCTAGGCACCAGGGAGAAAGTCAAATACACAATATACTTTACATAAGACCCCTAGTTCTATGGCTTTACCTCATCAGGGCAATAGTCTCTTCTTTCTAGTCCTGTCCTCTTCATAACCAAACCCTCACAGAGTTCTACAAAGCAATTCTAATCTTGCCATTTCCCTGCTTCCCTTCCTTATAATCATAACCCAAAATCCTTTGTATGTTTTACAGAGTTCTTTGCGACCCTTCCTCTGGCTTATCTTTCTAATACAATACACAGTGTATGCTCTGGCTGTACACAATTATTTGGAAGGTTCTCCATCTTGCCTCCTTGACTTTGAATGTTTTGTGCCTTTTTTTTTTCCAGAAAAGTCCCTAGACACTCTTCCAGACTTGACTCAACTTCGCCCATCCTGAGAAGCCCATCATAATGCCCAAGTAGATTTGGGCAGTCCTTTAGCCATCTTATTCATGATCCCTGCCTAGTATAACTTTATTCTTACTCTAATTACTTTGTATTTTTGTTGCTTATATATCTAAATCCCCACGAGACCATGAGCTCCTTGGAGATAACCATAATTTATATTTGTTTTCTCAACTGTTAGGCCAGAGAGGCCTTCCTGTATGTTGCATGAACTAATGTTAATGGCTATAGAATATTAAAGATGACCATGGTGATATTTGTGTGCTGGAGGAACAGTCAGAGGCAGAATAACAGAAGCTAGATAAAACTGAGTTAGCAATTGGACTCCAGATTTAGTAGCTATCTATATGATCTTGGGAGATATCCTTAACCTTTTTGAACCTTACATTTCCTCACTTGAAAAATGTTTTATAACCCTCCACTACAGATCTATCATTTCTCTCTACACTGAGCACATTCTAAAATGGAAATCGGACCAAGTTACTTCCTGGCTGTAATGGCATCCACTGCCCTCAGGATGAAGTCCCACTTAGAATCACTACAAGACCCTTAACCATCTAGCTTCTGCTAAGTGGCACAACCTCGTATTTCTCCCTAAGCCCTGATGGGGCTTCGAGTCCTTTGAAAGGCCAGGACACTTGACAGTCACTGTCAACTAGTTCCAATGGTTTCTTTGAGATGAAATCTTCTCACCAGACTGGATTGAGATGTTGCCTTCTCTGATCCATCAAGACTGAGTTAGGTGCCCCTTGCACAGGTTTCCCTAATTTATGGTCAGATTTACTTTTTAGAAAAATCTTGTCAAAAGAAACTAAATCTTGCCATTTGCAACGACATGGATGGAACTTGAGGATATTATGCTGAGCAAAATAAGTCAATCAGAGAAAGACAATTATCATATGATCTCTCTGATATGAGGAATTTGAGAGGCAGGGTGGAGGGTTGGGGGGTAGGGAAGGAAAAAATGAAATAAGATGGGATCAGGAGGGAGACAAACCATTAGATACTCTCAATCTCATGAAATAAACTGAGGATTGCTGGGGGTGGGAGGTAGGGATAGGGTGGCTGGATTATTGACATTGTGCAGGGTATGTGCTATGGTGAGTGGTGTGAAATGTGTAAGCCTAGTGATTCACAGACCTGTGCCTCTGGAGCAAATAATACATTATATGTTAATTTAAAAAACTGAAAAAGAAAAGAAAAGAAAAATAAGCCTGAAACAAAACAAATCCTGGAAAAAAAAACTTGCAAGAAGAATGGGCCTTATAGTGGGGAATAGGTAACAATGAATTCAAACATGGCACTTTTGGTTTGCCTGGAAGATCTCCAAATGGTGGTATTGAATTGATACATTTGGCTGGATTCAGGAGCAAGGTTAGAGATGAAGATAAGGGGAATTTTCAATAAGCAAGAACTAGTTGAAGTATTAGGACTTGGATGAACTCATTTAAAGAGAATATGTAGACTAATAGTGAAATAAAACTCTGAGGTCAAAATCTTCAAGATCATTGGTATTGGATAAGCAAGAAGGAAGAGGGGCCCGCAAAAGCAGAACAGAGAGCTAGGAAAAGAACGTATCAAAAAGAAAATCACAGTCAACAATGTCAAATGCCACAAGGAGAGAAGGGCAAAGAAGAATCCATGGATCTGGAAATTAGGATCCCACAGGAGATATTAGTGCTGGCAGTTTTCATGGCACAGTGGGAGATGGAAGTCAGGTTGCAGCAGGGCTGAATTGTGTATATGGGAAGTGAGAATGCTTTCTTTTTTTTTTTCAGATTTTATTTATTTATTTGAGAGAGAATGAGAGAGAGAGAGAAAGCATGAGAGGAGAGAGGTCAGCGGGAGAAGCAGACTCCCTGCTTATCAGGGAGCCCAATGTGGGACTCGATCCCGGGACTCCAGGATCATGACCTGTGCTGAAGGCAGTTGCCCAACCAACTGAGCCACCCAGGCACTCCAAAATGCTTTCTTTTTATAGCATAGCTATGAGATTGCTGTGACAACTGTAATTTACTTTAAAATACTTCCCATAGACAATGTGAACAATGTGAGCACACATAAGTGTGTGTTCAAGCTACACTCAAGATGCAGCTAGCATTCTAATTAGTCATTCATATGATAAGGGAAGTGAGTCAACTAGCCATTTCCCAGAGGGTGTTATCACCACACTTTGGCTGGTCATATCTCCATCAACACCACTTTGCTTACTAAAGTCAGAAATGAATTGTCACAATTAATGGACTTATAAATACCATGAAGGATATTAAAAATGGATTTTCACTAGTGAGATTTAAAGTATTCAAATTAAAATATTCTGGGGATCCTGCCCACCTGTACAGGAACAAGTGATAAGCATAGACACCTATTGTCTCTGGTGTCTCTGGTGTATGGTTGAATACGTTTGGGGTGATATTCAACCATAAGTCAGTAGGGTTTCTAGTTCACTAATGCCAACTACGAAGAGTAAAAGAATTTTTCTTTGGAATACTATTCCACCTGCCTCAAAAGAACCTTTCATGCAAGGTGGTGGTTGGAGCACCAAAGGAACAAAGAACAAGCTACAGTAAAGGCTCTATGAACTCTTTTGTGTTCACTGTTTAAACACAAATGTTTGCAAGTAAATGTCTGTTAGGTGAAACAGAAACTTGCTTTCAAGGTGATGGGGCAAGGGAGCAGGAAGTAACCCTTACTCAACTCTAGCTATTGAAGGCAATTATTACATATCAAAAAAGAAGCTAAGAGTTGGTTATTACTAAATGGGCTGAGCTCAGCCCAAAGTAGAAATAAAAAAGAAAGATGGGGACCCCCAAAAGAGGGATGGAGAGTGTTGAGAATGTTCTCTGTCCATGGTACCAGCTGTTTTGCCTCATCAAAGCTGTAGTGGCCTTGGAACATCTGGGTGGCTCAGTTGGTTGGGCGTCCAATTCTTGGTTTTAGCTCAGGTCATGATCTCAGGGTCATGATCTCAAGACCCTGAGAGTCCCACGGACTCCAGGTTCAGTGAGGAGTCTGCTTCTCTCCTTCTCTCCTTCTCCCTTACCCTCTGCTTTCTGCACCACTGCCTTGCCCACCCCCACCCTTGCTCATGCACACCTGCTCTTTCTCTCTTATAAAAACAAAACAAAACAGTAGTGTCCTCACCATTCTCAAAGGCATAACCTGTACTACATGAGACAGATGATTGATTTTATCACTGCTTAGATGGCAGACTTAATCAAAATTCTGTGACTTAGTCCTCCAAGGAAGAGATCCCAAGAGTTAAAAAGTGAGAGTGATAGCTGCTTTTTATACCTATGAATAGTTTAAATGATCAATAATATCATTTTATTTTGCCATAATGAAAATCATGATAGTGACAGGGAGACAGAATAGTAGAAAGAATAGAGATTTTCAGGTTCCTGAATAGAAAAAAACTATTCCTTGTAAGAAATTAAATGCAAAAATGGGATTAAACTATTCTTATTTAAAAGTACCAGAAAATATAGCTGCAGAGACAATAGACAAATTTGGGGTGACATTTTGTCCTGTTCCTCCATTAACTTTTCCAAATAAGAGAATACAGCTGCCAGATCTAGGAAATCTTGGAATATCACTGTTTTTGAGGCAATGGAATTATACCATTTTGAGGTCTCCCTTCTGATGTTTCACTGCACTTGATGTTCCCAGGATATAATCCCTTCTAACTGATAGCAGTGAATAAGACATAATGCTTTCAGAGGGGGGCTTTGCCTTGATGCATGAATTACACTGAAGAATAAAAATTTCACACTTTCCCTTAAATGTCATTAGAATGAAAATTTTTAAAAATCAGCCTTCTGTAAAAAATCAAAAGGAAGTATTTATCATTTGACCAAAAGGCAAGCTACTGAAAGTTTCCTTCCACCCCACTATTGGATACCACAAGCGGGGTACTGGCTGCATGGACATGATACCTGGGCAGTGGAACAGGGGGTGACACTCAGAAGGGCCAGAATTTGATTTAATGCTCTGCTGTCACTATTCTGAATAATTAATAATTCTTTAACAGAAGATCCCACAATATGTCACTGGTCTTGCCCATGAGCTTCCTATAGTTAAATCTCTGACCACTTGGCTGTCCTTTGGCTATCGTAGGCTCCATTTGGGGCCTGCCAAGGACTGATTAATGTCAGCCAGTGTCAACTGACCCAATCTATCCCTCTGCATCAGAATGGGGGACTCCCTAGCTACCCCTATCTCCCAGGAAAATGCAGAAATGCCTTTTGTTTTCTGGGTTTGCCTATTAACAATTGTAAGGAGAACACAATTACCAAAGGAATGATTCCAAAGACTTCACAGTAACACGGTGTCACAGTGATGTCCCTTGTTGTGTTCAGTTACAGTATCCCTTCTACAATGGCTACAGGATCATCTCAGCCTTGTTAGAATTCCACTCACGGGCTGTTAGTTGGGCAGGACTCTTTTTTCTTCAAAGGTCCTTCTGCCCAACACAGTTATCAGAAGAGAGAATTTCCACAGAGTAATGAGGTATGATACCAAAGTGAAATGTTTCCCAGCAAAGGACTGGAAAAAAGCAAGTTGTAAAAACAGGTGGAGGGAACAAACTCACAAAGAGGAGAAAGAAGCAAGGAGGAAACCTGATATATGCATGCATATACTTGTATAAACATGGAGAATGATATGGAAGGAGACATGCCATGATGTTAATACTGGTTACCTCAGAGGAGTTGGGTGGAGTGAGGGCTAGTGGGGAGATGATTATCTTTTCCTTTACATACATGTCTTTTCTACTTGTTATAATGAGTATATATTATGTACATTTTTTACAAGTTCAATGACATTTTATAACACTCTTTTATAGATCAAACTTAAAAGTTTTATAATAATTTTAACAGGAGCACTTTCAAATTCTCCTAAAGTTAAATTTATTTTCCACAAGACATAATTTCTACTTTAAGTTTAAAGTCAACAAAGTTATGGCTAAGAGTATGGACCCAGCAGGTGGATTGCAGAGTTTCAAATTCTGGTTCTGCCTCTTACCAGCTCTGTGACCTTAAGCAAGTTCCATTTACAAAACCCTTCTGAGCCTGTTTCTTGGTTTGTAAAATACAGATCATAATAGTGTCTACTTCATAGGACTATTCAGAGATTCAATGATTCAAATATGTAATGCATTTAGAAGAGTGTCTGGCACTATTTGTTACTTTAAAGCTCTCTGGATTGAGAACCCATCATTTATGAATGTAGATTATAGAAGCTGAGGCTTTTAAAATAAAGTAGTTTTTATTGCCACAGTACTAGTAATGTATTTGGGCAAATGCAAGTAAAACTGCTGTGTACTATGAATTTTAGGTAATATGCTATCTATAAAAATTACACTAAGATGTTCTATTTACTAGGATGTTTAAATTAAAATGAAAGAAGTTGCTCAGGTTAAACTACATGAATAATAAACATGGAGTAAAGGAGGTAGCAAGAACACTTTCACATGAAAATCCAATCTATTACAAGAAAACATCAATGGGTGTTTAAGGATTGAAAAATGACCCAGTACTATGGGCTAAGCTGTGGGAGGACCTTAGCGAGCGCTGAGCTGTGGATGTACCTACTGAGGACGCAGTAGTAGATAGGCTTGGTGCTACCTTGTAGAACACTTCACCAGACTCTTCACAACAAAAACTGTGGAAACAGGCCTTGTACACAACCAGGCAGGAGACATTGCCTGTAGACTGAATTTCCTCCATAAGTAAACAAGTTTTCTCCATTTTAGATAATGTCCTAAGAACATGATTTTTCTCTTCTTCACCCCTTGCCTCCTCACCATGACCTTCTCTCCATCTGCCCTACGCCTGACTCTATAGCACATTCATCACTCCCAACAACAGTGTCAGATTCCGTTGTCCCCCTCCCTAATGCGCCCTTCTGGGGCACTTCAGTATACTTTTCCTTCTATTCCTTACACAATGCAGTCGCTCTTTGGATCCTAAATCTCTGAACGGAGGCCCTCAGAAGCTCAATCTTTTCTTTCAAATGTTGATTTATTTAATAGTAAAATAAATGCACATTCACATCATTTAAAATTCAAAGTTACAAAAGGGTATTCTGTGAAATATCCCTTCTCATCCCTCAACCCCTCTCCAAAAGCAACCAACCTGTTTCATGTGTTCCTTCCAGAGACATTTTATACACACATGTGTGTGGCCATATTTTCACATTTTTATACATAGTATTATATAGTACATGCTCTTAAGCATTTTGCTTTCCTCAAATAACAATTTAACTCAAAGATCGTTCTATATAAATACAGAAAGAACTTTATCTTTTCTGCTACATAGCATTCCACTGTAAGAAGGTACCATAATTGTTTAATTTGTCCTCTATTGATGGACATTAAGCTATTTTCAATCTTTTCTTCTTAATGTCAAGATCCAGTTCTGAACTTCTTGTTTTCTTATTCTATATTTTTTCCCCTGAAGCATCGCATTCAGTTATGGCTTTACTGATTATTAAGCACTAGGCAGCTGGCAACCAAGTTATTTCCTACTCTGGTTTGGGGGTGTTGTTGTTGTTGTTGTTGTTTATCTAGTGAAATTAAGTCACACATTCCCAACTGCCTACTAGGAATCTTCTTTAGAAGAATCTACTCCCTCAAACTAAGCATATCTAAAATAGAGAATAATCTCCTCTTCTCACCCATCCTGCTGTGTTAATTTTATCTGAGGTGCATGACATTTATTCACAATTCCACTCACTTACCCCCACACATCCATGCTGCTATCACTATGTTTGCGGTGTTCTATTATTCAGTGCACAACCAACTGCCATCACAGAAACGGAAAAACCAGAGTTGTATGGTTGCATAGCTAGATGAAGATATCCAAGAGACTGTCAGATCGAATGTGTGAGTACCTGATCTTGAAATGACATTGGAGCTATACCCCCATCTCGTCATTGAAAACCTTCAGAAAGTATTGTTTCATTTCAGTAAGTTTGTCTTTCATCTTCTTTAGTTTTAGAGACCTTTTAGCCAATCTGAGGGGACTCAAAGTCAATTGGTAACAAAGGGTGGGGTTTCTGAAACTGAAACAGCTTGCTCATATAAGGTAGTGCCAGCTCATGAGAACAACAGGAGGAAGCCTCCTTGTCTTTAGGTCTAAGGCATAACACCTGTGATGTGTAGTGGCACAGCTCTCTGTCTCCTCCCTCCACCCCTGTAAAATGAAGAGAATGCTTGTTCAGGGAGGAGATGGCAGCACTCCAATGGCATATTACGAGAAAGTAAACCAGTGCAAGAACCCTACAGTGCAATGAAGCAGAGGCACTGGTAGCATCTTACCAAGGGGAAACATCAAAGCAGCGTAGAAACACCTCCCAAAGTAAACAGGAAAGGTAACCATAGATGTAGGAGTCACATGAGAGCCTCAAGATGTGGGACAGGAGAGAGTACTGGGAGCCTAATGCTTTTTAAGTTTTATACCATAGACACACCTACATTTATAAGTGTGTATCTAATTTTCTATCTCTTACCTTTTCGTCATTTGGTTAAGATTTTAGTTTCCGAAGAGAATCCTGTGTTGGAATGTCTATGGCTTAGTTGAATAATATACCAGAGTCTATCTGGTTTAAAATGTTTCCAGTTTAAAATAGAAGCTACAGGGGCACCTGGGTGGCTCAGTGGGTTAAAGCCTCTGCCTTCGGCTCAGGTCATGATCTCAGGGTCCTGGGATCGAGCCCCACATCGGGCTCTCTGCTCAGCAGAGGGCCTGCTTCCCCCTCTCTCTCTGCCTGCCTCTCTGCCTGCTTGTGATCTCTGCCTGTCAAATAAATAAATTAAAAAATAAAATAAAATAAAATAGAAGCTACAAAGAATGCCACAAATAAACCAGACATTTTAAGGAATTTTTTGGAAGATATAATGTTGATAACATTGACTAAATAGAATTTTAAAAAACGTATACAACAAAATGCATATATTTGAAGTGCACAATTTTGGGGTTTTGACATATTCACCCATGAAAGCAACAACACAATCAAATTAAAGAACATACCCACTACTCCTGAAAGTTTTTGTGCCCTTTTGAGTTCCTTCCCTTCTACCTTTTGACTCCTAACCCATCTCACCCTCCCCTCATCCCTGTGTCAATTTGCTTTTTGTCACTATATATTAGTTTACATTTTCTAGAACTTTGGATGAAGGGGATCATACCATACCTGCACTCTTTTTTACCTGGCTTCTTTCATTCAACAATATGATTTTGAGAGTCAGCCATGTTTTGTATGTACCAATAGTCCTTTTTTTGCTGAGTAGTCTTCCATTGTATGGCATGCCAATTTACTTATCCATATTGACCTAGAATGGTCAGTGGATATGAATATTTTCCAATATTCGTTGTTTCTAATCATGGGCCATTAGAGATAGAGTTGTTATAAACATTTTTTTATGTGTGTACAAATATTCATTGGGACATATGTTTTCATTTCTCCTGGGTAAATGCCGAAGATTGGGATGGCTGGATCATATGGTGGTGGATAATAAACTTTGAAGGAACTACAAAAATGTTTTCTAAGTGATGGTACCATTTTACACCACTAGCAATGTATGAGAATTCCATAGGTTACACATCTTTGTCAATATTGTTATGGTTGTTTTTAAATTTTGGACATTTTTAATAGACGTGTAGTTATATATATATAACTATTTTCACTTTTAATAGATGTGTAGTTATATATATATAACTACACATCTATTAAAAATGAAAATTAAGTCTATTAAAAGTGAAAATTAAGTCAATTATATATTTGTGTGTGTGTGTGTGTGTATACCAATCTTAGGTTTTTATTTATTAATTATTATTTATTATTTATTATCATTTATTATTTATTTATTAATCTTAGCCATCCCAATCTTAGGCATTTACCCAGGAGAAATGAAAACATATATCCCAATGAATATTTGTACACACATGAAAAAAATGTTTATAACAACTCTATCTCTAATGGCCCATGATTAGAAACAATGAATATTGGAAAATATTCATATCCACTGACCATTCTAGGTCAATATGGATAAGTAAATTGGCATGCCATACAATGGAAGACTACTCAGCAAAAAAAGGACTATTGGTACATACAAAACATGGCTGACTCTCAAAATCATATTGTTGAATGAAAGAAGCCAGGTAAAAAAGAGTGCAGGTATGGTATGATCCCCTTCATCCAAAGTTCTAGAAAATGTAAACTAATATATAGTGACAAAAAGCAAATTGACACAGGGATGAGGGGAGGGTGAGATGGGTTAGGAGTCAAAAGGTAGAAGGGAAGGAACTCAAAAGGGCACAAAAACTTTCAGGAGTAGTGGATATGTTCTTTAATTTGATTGTGTTGTTGCTTTCATGGGTGAATATACATACACACACACACATACATAATTGACTTAATTTTCACTTTTCTCTTGACTGATGATGTTGAGCATCTTTTCATGTGCTTACTAGCCATCCATTTATCTTCTTTGGTCATGTGTCTATTCAAATTTTTGATTTTAAAAAATTTGGGTTTTATTATTTTTGGGTTTAGAGAATTACTTATATTCAGGATATACATCCTTAGCAGATATGTGATTGCAAATATTTTGTGCCACTCTATGGCTTGTCTTTTTATTCTGTTAATAGTGCCTTTCAAAGAACACGAGCTCTTAATTTTCTTGGCAATTATAATTTGTCAACTACTTCTATTGTTTTCTTTTATGGATCATGCTTTCAATGTTGAATCTAAGAAATCTGCTTAAACCAAGGCAAAAAATAGTTTCTCCTAACTTTTCGTTGAGAAGTTTTGTATTTTAGAGATATTTTAAAGGCCTTTATAGATTTTGTGCTATTTTTGTATATTATACAAATCAGGGATCTTAGTTCTTTTTCTTTTTAAAAAAATATGGATACCCAATTGTTTCAGCTGATATATTTGATATATCAAATATATCAAACTGATATATTTGTTCAGTATTTATATAACTGAACTTTTGTTTTTGATATATAGTTTCACCGGGTATAGAACTCTAAATTGGCACTTTTTCTTTCATTAATTTAAAGATGTTGCTCCATGGGGTGCCTGGCTAGCTCAGTCAGTAGAGCATAGGACTTTCTCTCAGGTTTGGGAGTTCAAGTCACACATCAAGAAGAACTTACTTAGGGCGCCTGGGTGGCTCAGTGGGTTAAGCCGCTGCCTTCGGCTCGGGTCATGATCTCAGGGTCCTGGGATCGAGTCCCGCATCAGGCTCTCTGCTCAGCAGGGAGCCTGCTTCCCTCTCTCTCTGCCTGCCTCTCTGTCTGCTTGTAATCTCTGTCTGTCAAATAAATAAATAAAATCTTTAAAAAAAAAAGAAGAAGAACTTACTTAAAAAAAATGTTGCTTTACTACATTTCTTTTTCATTTCTTATTTTATGCTAATTTTCCTTTCTTTCTGACCAGATTAGAAGACCCTAGAATGAAATACCACATGACCTCATGATTTAAACAGAGCAGACCTTTTAAAAATGTTTGCTGATTTGACTTGCACACTATTTCACATAACCAGGTTTATCTGCTTCCAATCTTCTGGTCACCTGGTCTTTCTTAAGTCTTAGTGTTTCTTGTAACTTCCCCAATCATTTTTTCCTCTTCCTTTCAACTTCCTTGTTAAGTGACAAAATAATGGCCTATGTTTCATTCACTCAACAAACATTTATTGAACACCTATTATGTTCCAGGAAATATGCCAGTTGCTAGAGATGAAGCAACAAACAAGACCAACCAGCCATTTTCCTCATGGAGACTACAATTCATAGGGGGAAAGAGACAATGACTAAGTAAACAAATAAATAATTATATATTGTAATTTGTGCAATAAAAAAACTAGAGGACATGCTATGATAGAGAATAACAAAGAAATATAGTATAAATAAAAAGGTCAGAAAAGTCTCTATGACGAGGCAACAATTTCAGCATAGACTGGAGGATGAATGCTGATGAAGAAATTGCATATTTGGGGATGTGGGAGGAGTCAGAGAAATCTGGAAAATCTGGTTCCAATTCAGGTTGAAGTATTTGGAATTTGGTCAGGACTGGCTAATAATTTCAGGTCCCTGTGTAAAATGAAAATGCCGATCCCTTGTTCAAAATGCAGAAAATAATGCATCATTAAAGGTATAAAGATAGATAACTTTTTCCTGTCTTGGTGATTTTTATTTGCCTTTTAATGTCATGTGCTCTTGGATGTGGGGATACTCACAGGGTAAGTGTAGACCCTCACAGGTGTCAGGTACACTTCCCCTTGACTCTATATGTCTGTGCATTTATGCTGGGTTCCTTCTCCTGCCAGCCTTAGAAGGAAGCTTTGTATCCCAGCTCAGGATCAGGGAAGTCAGTCTCCCTTTCCCAAGGGCTCATCTCCCATCCTGCCACAGATAGGCAACCTTCAAAGGATTTCCATTTCCTGTGCTCATTTGTATACCTGGATTAAGGACAGGCAAGAGGCTCCTCCCTGTTGAGTTGCCTGCCAAATACACTGTGGTGCTACCAACCCAGGATGGAGATAGCTGCCACCATGCCCCATCCAGAGATAACACTGGAGGGGCACCAAGGCCCATCTCCCAACTTTCCTATAACCTCACCCAGGACCCCTCTGGGGTCAGAGGCTATCAGTGGAATGCAGACCTTCCCACTTCAGTGGGACTGGGTCACCACCCCAGGTAGAAAGTATTTGTGGTCATAGTGAGATGGGGGGTTGCTACAGGTGTAGGTCCTAAGATGGAAGTAAGCAGCCAAGAACTCATCCTACAGAGGTGGGGAGTTGGCAGGATGCTCCAACCTTCTGAAGCATGTTCCATATCCCATTTGCCTTACAAAACACCAATTCAAAGATTTAATTATTAAGAATTTTAAGATGGCAACCACAGAATACTAAATCCTACATGGGGTGCCATTCTGATCACAGGCCTGGTATAACCACATTGATTGCACAGTCATGCACTGAATGTCTCTGTCCCCCTAGAATTCATATGTGGAAATCCTAACCCCTAATGTGATCGTATTAGGCAGTTGGGCCTCATGAATTAGGTTCATGAGTACGGAGCCCTCAAGAGTGAAATTAGTGCCTTTATAGGAAGGAATACCAGAGAGATTTCTCTCTCTGTCATGTGAGCACACAATTAAAGAACAGTGGTCTGCAAGCCAGAGACCAGGTCCTCATCAGATGGTGGATTTTCCAGTGCCCTGACTTTAGACTTCCCAGCCTCTAGAACCATAAGATATAAATGTTTAAACAATCCAATCTCTAGTACTTTGTTAGAGCATCCTGAATGGACTAAGACACATTCCCATGAAGCTGTCCCTGAATCTGGTTCATCAGTCAATGGATAATGAGATTGAAATATTTGGTCTACAATTCTTGTTTTATAGAATTATCTCACCCTCAGAAATAATCTCAATTTCCAACAGTAGGGAAATATTTAAGTACACTACAACATGTGTGTTGTGGATAATTATTTGACCATTAGCAATGGCTATATGCATTTTAGTCATGGAAAAATGCCTATGCTCTGTCAGTAATTAAAAGAAATAGGATATTTAAAAATTGTATTCTGATTCTGTGAGCCAAATTATGTAAAGAGAAGAAAAATGCATTAAAAAAGCCTGAAGGGAGAGATACCAAAATGTTAAGTTTTCTCTGGATTGTAAGCTTGTGTGTAATACTTTTTAACATTTCTCTAGGGGATTTTTGTCATTTTTTTTGGTTATGTAGTATTCAATCCCAGCCTTTCCAATGTATTAGCCAGCCACCTGGCAGAGAATACCACATTGTACATAGTCTTGGTGACAGGCAGAGATGCAAGGAGAGTTGAACTGGCAAGGCTTACCATTTCCCCTCTTCTGGTACAGTCAGTATATGGGCACATGACCTAGGATTTGGATAGTCAAATGTTTCTCCTGGGATTTTGAATCTTAAACTAATGTTAAAACTGTATGGAGGGACACATGGGTGGCTCAATTGGTTAAGCATGTGACTCTTGCTTTTGGCTCAGATCATGATATTGGGGTCCCGGGATTGAGCCCCATGTTAAGGTGTGGGGGCGAGTCCGTTCTCAGTGTGGAGTCTGCTTGAGATTCTCACCCTCTCCCTCTGCCCCACCACCCACCCCCGGCTCAGGTGCACATGCTCTCTCTCTCAAATACATGAATCTTAATTAAAAAAAGAAAAAGAATGGACATTGGGGAGGGTATGTGCTATGATGAGTGCTGTGAAATGTGTAAACCTGGCGATTCACAGACCTGTACCCCTGGGAATAAAAATACATTATGTGTTTATTTAAAAAAAAAAAAAAGAAAGAAAAAGGAATATGGAGATGGCCAAAGGTTGATGACAAGCAATGTTCACTGTAGTGCTGACAAGACTTTTCTGCAGATATACTTACTGCTTACATAGTTCTTCTAGTGAGCCATTCCTGAAAACCCTTGCAGCTGTTCATTCATTTCCACGCTGTGTTCCCAGCTGATCCTGGGCTTTTCATCCTCTGATATCTTTCCCCTAAATTCCCTTCTGCTTAATCTAGTCACAGTTGGTATCTATGACTACTACCACATAATAGAACTTCCTTATCTTTTCAGTATTTCCACATTTTCTATGACAGCAATGCATCACTTTAATAGAATAGAGGGGAAAATTTTAAATAGGAAAAACATCACTAACCCATCCCCTAATCACTCTCCTCTCAGCAGTCTTAAGCAATGATTGAGTTAAAAAATAAATTTGGGGGCACCTGGGTGGCTCAGTGGGTTAAAGCCTCTGCCTTTGGCTCAGGTCATGATTCCAGGGTCCTGGGATCGAGCCCCTCATTGGGCTCTCTGCTCAATGGGGAGCTTGCTTCCTTTCCTCTCTCTCTCTCTGCCTGCCTCTCTGCCTACTTGTGATCTCTGTCTGTCAAATAAATAAATAAAATCTTTTAAAAATTAATTAATTAATTAATTAAAAATAAATTTGGTTTCTGCATTTGTAGGTTCTAAAAATATCATCCTTATGTAACAAAATGTCATTATTTTTAAAAATAAATTTTACTGCAGGTAACTACAAATATTTATAATGGAAAAATCAATAAATCACACCACTGATGGTGAATTAGAGAAGCCCTGGAAGTCATATATGAGGTTTTACTGAAGCTGCATAATTTTTTAAAAAGCAAGCATATTGACTAGTTGCCCTGAAAAATTGCCTATAAGGTATACTTTCCAATGACCTTAGCACTAAACAGCCAAGGAAGATGTTATTTCTGCAACTCCTAATTAGAAACATAAATGGTTTCATGTCCAGATCCATACAAATTTGTGGGAATTAATTATATTCCATGAAATAAAACTATAAAATATTTTATTGCATAAATTTTTTACCCCAACCACCTGAAATTTCCTGTTGAAGATATAGAAACTGCCAAATGTAGATTTTCTTTATGAATAGGATAAAAATTTATGTAGCTTTGTTGAAAGATAGTTTTAAGAAGAGCTTCCTTAGAGCTCATTTGAAAATGATTGCTTATTTCTTCCTCCATTTCTTTGTATCATCTTATTTGTGTGATGTCTGGTATAGCATATCCTTTATAAAGTTTGGTTT
Source organism: Martes martes (assembly GCF_963455335.1). Lineage (NCBI taxonomy): Eukaryota > Metazoa > Chordata > Mammalia > Carnivora > Mustelidae > Martes > Martes martes. The sequence goes on from NC_137890.1 coordinate 70,086,235, forward strand.
TTCTGTGAGGACAGACCTGAAAGATGAGTGGGGGTAATAATGCCCATCACTAGAGAACATACTTGTTAGAAGACTGAATAGTGGGCATTGTAAGGCCCAGACCAACTGGAGAAGCTAGCTGGCCCCTGCTTTGGCCTCATTACACCTGTGTTGTTACCACCTTCCTTGCTATCACCACTGCCAGGGGAAAAAATGCTCTCCCTTGCTTCTCTGTTTAGGATTTACTCACCCTGTCACTTTCAGGGACAAGTGCACTGAGCACAATAAGTAAATAAATGTATTGTTTTCTTATTTACAAAATGCCTCCTAGTGTCATTTTGGGAGCAGGGCAATACATGTGAGACAGGTAGAACAAATGAACTGGTACATGGCTGGTGACCTGTTATAAGCTGTCTGTAGTTTAAGCATAAATAATGTGGCTACATGCAAAAGTTCAAAGATGGTGCACACCAAGGGTAGTCCCCACTCATAAAAATATTAATGGGAAAGTTGAGGCCCACAAGAACCAAAAAATATGAAGACAACACAATACGGCTTATTAAAGTATTTTCAGAGAAAGAAGATCAAAGGAGACTGGGAAAGTAGAACTCTCAACTATTTTGTCTATTTTGTTTCTAATTTCTCCATCAGTGACTAGTCTTTGATACCTAAGCCTGATTATGATATAGCCAAAAAAATTACAAACCAAAATCACTTACAAATACCAATGCAAAAATCCTAAATATAGTGAACAATCTCCAGTAATACACTAAGAAAATAATGTATTATGACCAAGTGGGACTTATATCAAGTATGCAAGTATGGTTTAATATTAGGAAATATTAATATAATTCACCATATTAATATGTCCAGTTGCTGAAAAACACTAACAAAATTCAACACTTATTCCTAATTTAAAATTCCTGAGAAAATAGAAACAGATGGATACTTTCTTCCTCTTTTTTTCTTTAAGATTTTACTTATTTATTTGAGAGAGAGAGAGAGAGAGAGAGCACAAGCAGGGGGAGTGGCAGAGGGTGAGGAAGAAACAGACTCCCCATTGACTAGGGAGCCTGATGCGGGGTTCGATTCCGGGACCCTGAGATCACAACCTGAGCCGAAGGCAGACACTTAATGGACTGAGCCACCCAGGCACCCCTGGAAGGATACTTTCTAATATGAAAAAAAAAATGCATATATATGTCTGTCTTATTTAATGGAGAAAAATTAAAGACATTTCCACTAAAGTCAGGAATAAGGCAAAGATGATTACTATCTTCATTACTATATTGTGCTAGAAGTATTAGTCAATATAATTAGATAAGAGAAATTGATTAGATGCATAAGAATTGTAAAAGAAGAAGAAAAAAACTACCTCTGTTTACAGATAACATGATATCATACCTGTTAAATCCTCGGAATCAGTACTAAACTATCTCAAATAACAAAATAATTCAGTAAGGTAGCAGGATATGAAATTAATATGAAAAATAACAGCCTTAACTTACAATAATAATATATAATTAATAATAATAACCAGCCAGAAGATTTCATAAAAAATGTATCATTTCTAATAGTAACTAAAAAGATAAAATACTTGGGAATTAACTTAATAAATGTTCAAAACCTGTGTGAAAGAAACTATAAATTCCTGACACAAAAATTGAGTTGAAAAAATAGAGAGAGAGCCATTCTCAGGATGTGCCAATATTACCCATGTATCAGTTCTTCTTTAAGCTAATTTATGAATAGAGTGCAATCCCAACTTAAAAAATACCAAAAGGCTTTTTCTTAGAGCTAGGTAAGTTGATACTATTAGCTTACATGGAAAAATAAACACTTAAGGATAGCTAGGAAATTACTAAAAAGAGTTACGGGGGAGTGGGGTGGATAAACCCAACTAGATACAATTAAAAGTAGAGTACTGGTACATGAATAGACTGAGAGGCTAACTGAATAAAGCAGAAAATTCATGCTTATGTGGACATTTAATATATGATAAAAGTGGTATCTCAAACCACTGAAACAAAGATGAACTATTTAATAAATCATGTTAGGGAAAAATTAGAAATTCATTTCCCATACCATATATAACTATAAACTCCAAATGGATTGAGATCTAGCAAAAAGCCTAAGTAAATTCCTCTTAACCTGCATGTCTATAGATTTTCTGGCTATGACTTAAAGTCCAGATGTAATAAAAGCATGATGAGTTTTGCAAAAAAAAAAAAAAAAAAAAAAATTACATGGAGGGGGGAACCCAAGCACACGTGAATACACACAGAAATGAGGAGAAATTATTGTGACTAATATGCCAGATAAAGGGCTAATATTGCTAATATGTAAAGACATTTTGAAATTGAGTGAAAAAAGACTAAAAAATACAATAAAAGAAGAACCAAAGCCAATTATCCATAGAAAAGACACAAAAATCTCCCCAACTTATAATAAGAAAAATGTAAATTAAAACTACACTGACATACTATTTCTCACTCATTATGTTGTCAAAAGTTCTCACTCATTATGTTGTAAAAAGTTCAGGTAAACTGGCATATTCATAAATTGTTGATGGGCATGGAAAAAGATATAATCTCTATGGAAGAAAACTTGACAATATGTAGTATATTTTGATTTACCTTTTGATCTAACAATCCTACTTTTGGGAGTTTACTCTAAAGATAGTTCTCTTAAAATATAAATACACAGGCTTACTTATTGCAGCATTATTTATATTTGCAAAATGTTGGATACTACCTAAATATTCTAAGCATCAGATTTTAAGTAAATAACTATAGCACATCTACATAATGGAGTGCTACATAGCTGTTTAAAAAAAAAAAGAATGAAGATTATCTCTATAAATTGATGCAAAGCAATCTCCAGAAGATACTGTTAATTGAAAAAAGCCAAACAGCAAAATATGCAAAAATATGCAAAAATGCCAAACAGCATATATGGTATCCCTTTGGAGTAAGAAACAAGAAAGAAGAAAACATATATTTATCCACCTTATTTTTACAAAAAGAAACACAGGAAGGATACATCAAAAATCAATAAAATTGTATGCATATAAAAGGTGGTAGCAAGAAGGGTTCAAGAGATACAGGAGAGTGTGATATTTCTCTGATTATACTTTTTTTGTATGATTTAGATTTTTTAGAAGCACATTATCCTACACATTCCAAAAGTAAAATGAAATTATCAATAATGGAAGGAAAAATAAACTAAAACTAGAAATAGAAACAAGTGAATTCATGTGTATTTCAAATGACTAACAGAAACCCATTGAAGTAGGATAGCGTAGGGTGAAAGAACTAATTCAAGTTATTTTTGCACATAGTACTTTGACTTTCAACCCCCAATCTAGGGGGAAAAAACTACAAACAAGGCTTGAACCCCTTCTAGTAGTTGCTTTTGTAATAATATGAATGTAACAATTCTGAAACTATTTTATGTGCAATGTAGGGTTAAGCAAATAAGTAAACATTGCTGTTAGGAAACAAGGATCTCACTGTTAACGAGGGTAAATACAAATATGAAGTTGGGGAGACAGCATAGTACTGAGGAATTGCATTGGATTCTAAGTATCAATATTCATGATTTCTTAAGTGGAAATTTAATATATATACATATATATATATTCCTTTTCCCTCACCTTTTTCTATTGTGAGGGCCTAAAAGCAGTAACACTCCAGTATCAATAAGTACACTTAGTTTTAAGGTCTTAGCTTCTAAATGCCATTCTCCAATAAAAAACAAAAGAAACCAAGGCTTTTGGAGAAACTGTTGACTCCAGGATAGGAGTAACAAATGTACAAGATAAGCCTGAAAAATTATTGTGCCACAAAGGTAAGAAAGTGTTCAACATGCAGGTCAAAGGGAACCAAACTGAAGCCAGCCAAATCGGATGATTTGAGCAACAAAATAAGAATGGGGAACAAGAGAACAATATCCCATGTGGAAGAATTTCAAATAAATTATATAAATACTCTAAGGGAGAGAGAGAGATTAACAACCAGAAATGTGCACTGTGCACAGTGACTTTCTTCCAAGTGGTACAGTATGGAAAGGGGGGAAAAGAGTCACTTTACAATGGAGAAATCTGGAAAACTGCTTTAGCCAGGTGATCCAGTTTAACATAAACAATCATAAATTGGGTTGATAGTATGTACTCCTGCTATTGTGATGAAAGTGACACTTTACCTCTGTGGTCTTCCCCTCAAAAACATATAACCCCAGTCTAATCATGAGAAAACAATAGACAAATGAATTACAGTAGAAAGGCATCCTACAAGATATCCACCAGTTTTCCCCACATTGTCCAGGTCATCAAAAACAGAGTCTGAAAAACTGTCACAGCCAAGAAGAGCCTAAAGAGAAATGCCAACTACATGTAATATGTTATCCTGGAAGGGATATTGGAACAGAAAGGAGATTAGGTAAAAATTAAAGAAATCTAAATAACTATGGACTGTAATTTATGTGAATGCATCAATATTTGGTTCACTAATTATAACAATGTATCATAATAAAGAGGTTAATAAAAGGGAAACCTGTGGTTCGGTGGGTGTGGTAAATGGGAACTGTGTACTACGTCTACTCAGTTTTTCTGTGAATCTAAAACTATTCTCAAAATAGTCTAATATAACTAAATAACTAAATAAATAATAAAAGACAGTAATGGATTTTTTTTTAAAGATTTTATTTATTTATTTGACAGACAGAGATCACAAGTAGGCAGAGAGGCAGGCAGAGAGAGAGGAGAAAGCAGGCTCTCCACGGAGCAGAGAGCCTGATGCGGGGGGCTCGATCCCAGGCCCCTGCGATCATAACCTGAGCCGAAAGCAGAGGCTTTAACACACTGAGCCACCCAGGCGCCCCAGTAATGGATTTTTTGATGGACATCTGGAACAAAAAGAAAACATAAATTCATGCTGATAGTAAATGAGGATAGCTCTTCTTTATAGTAGCATTACACTAATAAATGTGGAGGGCTTGAAGGAAATGAGAGGAAAAAAGCTAGCTTGTAACCCTCATTGTAAAGATCGGTTGCAGCAAGGATCATCCAATGGAGATTGAACTACAAAGTAGAGTTTGATTAGGAGCAAGTATTTGCTTGGTTTCAAAGTAGCTCTTCATAGATTGTTTGTTAGTTGCAAGGGATAAAATAAACAGTGGAGAAACTGGAAAGCTCCTTGATAAGGTGATAAAGATTAATATCACCTTATAGTGGACAGACATCCTGAACTTCCAAATATAGATACCCTGAGAAAGACACAACTTCACTTACGTGGTTGTTTCCACCGAGGAAGCATAACTTGGATCTAAGCACGAGGAAAGATCAGAAAAGGCTGATGTGGGAATTTGTATTTGAGGAAGAGTCTTTCTTTGTAAGAGGATGCATTGCTTTGGTCATAAGCCTAAAATCCTCTTGGTCACAAAGCTGTTAAATAATCAAATGCAAATATTCTAGACCGTGATTTTAACTGTTATATTTATAAATTAGAAACTACCTCAACAGAAAGATTTATTCCAATACCAAGACGTTAGCAGTTTACTTGTAGTGGCAAGAAAGAATGCAGAGGAGGGAGCGGACTTAGTACGGGGAGGTGTTGGAGGGATGGGACTCTGAGGTGAGGACTGTCGAGTTGTTTTTTTGTTTTGTTTTGTTTTTTAAATCAGCTGCTGTTCTAAGTGCTTGTCACAAATTGACTCTTTAAGTGGGAAAGCTCAGTAATTGGTCCTTGTTTCTCAAAACAAAACAACACAAATACGATACGAAATAACTTTCTCTTAGTACTGAAGTCTCTGCTGCAGTGATTGCTTGCATGGACAGAAGAGCCTGAAATTACTGAGCGGTTTTTTGTAGAAACGCCAGCAACTCTACGTGGCGATACCAAATGCTGAGACCCCGTTGAAAAGCCTGATTCTTTGTATCCTAGAAAGTCTTAAAAGCATGCACCGACAGCGGCTTATGTCTTTAGGGTGCCAGGCACTCACGTTCTCTTTCCTTTACGGATGAATCCCAGAGCAGGTCGCTGCCTTTTTTAGCCAAAGTTGACAGTTCTAAATAACTTCCCAGCTCCAAATCTAGGAACTAGTTAGGGTTTACGTTGGTTATCGCCGCTGCGTCTTTCACGAAATGGATTCTGGGAGACCCAGTCTCCGAGCAAGGAGGTTACCAGGCTCTGTGTGAACGCGGGACTTCAGTTCCCACAATGCCGAGCGCAAATCTGTAATTCCTGCCGGGGTAACCGCGAGGTGGCAGCCATCTTGCGTACGGCGGTGCAGTTTCCCAGATGCCGAGGGTTTGGGTTTTAGTTCCTCTGTGCTTTGGGGTGGTGTTTGCGCGTTGCTTTCACCTTTTCAGATGTTCGTGTATTTCTAGACCACGATTTTATTGGGAGGTAGAAGTGAATGTAGTGTAAGGTGAGTACACACCCCATTTTAAGTAAGGGTGGGGTAGTGGCGGTGACGTTTTTCGGCTTCTCGTCTGTTCTTGGCTGGACCCTTTTGATTAGCCGTAAACGTGGAAGGCTGGAGTGAACCTTTGAGTCTAGGATATATCTTGAATTCCTAGACAGAACCTGAACGTGTCTCCGTTGGGAGAAAGGAGCTGGGTGACGCACTTTTGCCCGGGCCACCTTTGGAGGTCAGGAGGCCAGGGGACTCAGGCTGTGTATAGGCCACGCTCTGTTAATGCAGCCGTCTTGCGGTTCCTTGAGACTTTTATCGTATTCCGAATGAGGAAATGAGGAACTGAGAGGTGGTCGGAGGCGGGGTGGGGCGTTTCCGATAGGGCGGTGTTCTTTTCAGTTGTTCCCCCCCCCCCCCCCCCCGCGCCCAGTGTCTGTGGGCCTACCTGTATCATTGTCTGGTTCGTCTTTTTTGCCCTTTTCTTGTTCTGTCTTGTTGGAGGAGTACCAGAGAGCGGGCAAAATGAAGTATTGAGTAAAACCGCATTTGGGATTGCACTTTTGAGGGCCCCTAAGAAATTTCAGGGGAAGCAGAATTTATCTTTGAGATTGGCCAAGCATGTGGAAAAGATGAACGCGTTGATTTGGGGAGGTGTCAGATTTCTAAACATGATGTGACATATTTGAGTCATTCTTAGTGCAACTGAAGTTATTTTTTTCCTTTTAAATTAACTCAGTACACCCATTTGGAAACCACTTTTACTCTATTCACAGGAATAGGGTCTGTAAAGTTTGGCATTTCAGTATCTAACGTTTGATTGGTAAGGAGATGCTGAGGTTTGGGAGCTGGATGCATTTACTCGGAAGGATATAGTGGTTTTAAACAAGAAGAGTTCATGAAGACATTTATCACAACCAGTTTGGATAAGTGTCAGTTTGGCTGGCAGATTTACTTTCCATATTAATGTACAGTTGTGTATCTGTATCGTCAAAGTATGTATTATTGATTCAATTTCCCAAACTTATTTAAATTCTTCAAGTTTCAGAAATGCATCAGTCATTCAGGGATGCCTGGATGGCTCGGTTGGTTAAGCCTCTGCCTTCCCTGGAGGTCTTGATCAGATCCTGGGGTGGAGTCCAGCATGGGCTCTTTGCTCAGAAGGAACCCTGCTTCTCCCTCTGCCTGCCACTCCCCCTGCTTGTGGTCTCTCTGACAAAAAAAAATCTATTAAAAAATGCATCATTTGGAATAAATGTGAGATACATCTTTTTTTTTTTTTAAAGTGAGTCCCACCCCTAAATCTTTATAACAATACTTAAATAGTAAGTGGTTTAATAATATTTGTATTTTGGGAAAATTTGCCATTTAAATGTCTTTTCTGTTTTCTTGTTTCTGAAAAACTTTTGTTTAGATTTTTAAAGTATTAGCTATTAATTACATGATTTATTTGGTCCTCAGATGCCTTATGGTGAAATTGAAGCGAAATCCTTGGATCATCGTGAAGAACTAACAGGTGAACCATGCTATAAAAAATTGAAGTCAGCTGAAGAGGCTTATGTTTTTTCTCATCATGGTACTGCTGATTTTCACAGAATCCAAGAGAAAGCTGGGAATGATTGGGTCCCTGTGACCATTGTTGATGTCAAGGAACATAGTTATCTTCAGGAGGACAAAACCAAAATTACAAGCTCGGTGAAACCTGTGCATGATGAGATGCCTGGCAATAGATCAGATGTTATTGAATCCACTGATACACAGATTTTACAGGATGCCAGTCCTGCTTTGGTATCCAAAGATGATGAGATATATAGCACAAGTAAAGCATTTATAGGACCCATTTACAATCCCCCTGAGAAGAAGAAATATAATGAAAGGAGAAATCACTCAGAAGCAGTCAGTGGTATAGATGGCAAAGGAGGACGAGAACAGAAACAGAAATTCAACTCCAAAAAATCAAAGCTTGACAACGAATTATTCCAGTTTTACAAGGAAATTGAAGAGCTTGAAAATGAAAAAGATGATCTGGAAGGCAGTTGTGAAGAACCTGAGTTCTCTGAAGAAAAACTTACTGTGTATTATCAGGACCATAATAATGAGCTGTTAAAATCTGAAGAAGTAAAGGAAAGAGATATTAGTAATGTTCTTCAGTCACATTGTAGCTACCAACAGCACAGGGAGAACGAGCCAGGCAAATATCCTTGTAATGGACAAGTAATTCCTGCATTTTGTGATGATTCCTTAACTTCCTTCAGGCCTGAATGGCAATCAGTGCATTCTTTTATAGTACCCCAAGGTCCTCCTCCTCCCAGTTTTAACTATCATTTAAATATGCAAAGATTCAGTGCTCCACCAAATCCACCATCAAATATTTTCCATGTTCCAGATGGGTCTCAGCATCAAAATGGGTATTACGTAAATAGTTGTCACATTAACTGGGATTGTTTGACTTTTGATCAGAACAATGACTATATTGACTATAGTGAGAATACCAGTAGAGATCATTCCTTTTTTAATGGCTACAGTGTGCAAGATGGATATATGAGTAATGGTTTCTGTGAAACCAGGGAAGGATGCTGGGAAGATCCTTCTATGGACAAGCAAAATGGAATAGACAGGCTTAAGAACCAGCAGTTTCAAGAGGAAAAGTTAAATAAATTGCAGAAGTTACTTATTCTTTTAAGAGGTTTGCCTGGTTCTGGGAAAACAACGTTGTCTCGGTGAGTCTTTAAAGGATACCAAGTGAATGCTTGGTAGTTCATTACTTAAAAATTATAGATGATAGTAGTTATCAGTGACAAATGCTTTCATGTTTCTAGTAGAAAATCTTTAATTTGTTACACTTGAAAATGATATCTGACAGTAAATATTTAAACAGATTTTCTTAAGAGAATAAGCTCAGGTTAAAGGACTTGGTTGAAGTTACAAGAAAGGAGAATTGGCATATAAAGATTCTGCTGAGGGTTTTAAAAATAGATACACTAGGTATAATTATGACAGTGATGTTAGTGAATGCTATTTGAGAACTGTACTGGCCTTCCCTTTTTAAGTCAGCTATCCAAGAAGAGCTGGGCTCAGGGTTGGAAGATTTGAGCTTTTGACCCAGTTATTTCAAACTTTATGGCCTTGGACAAGTTTTGCTGTCTGTTACTGGAAAGAGTAATACTTATTTTTCTGGAATAATTAAGAGAAACAAATGAGATAAACCAAGGAAAAGGAGGTGTCAGTTTGTTTTCAGCACTGTGGCGTGTTCATACCTTTGATTGGCAGAGGAAACTTTTTTTATTTAAGGAGTCTGAAGTGAGCAGTACCTGAGTTAAGTGGAGTTTGAACTGGTTATGTTTTATTGCATGACAGAATGTTTAAAATTCCTATTTTTGTTTGCATTTTTTAAAAAAGAATATTGATGCCCTTGAATTCATTTGTGCAGATGTGAAAAAGAGTACAAAGAAAAACAGTACAGATTCTTTGCAGTTTTTGTAGGATGGCTCAAGATTAATGCCAGATCAGGAGAAAAAGAAAATTGTTTGATGTCTTCCAGTGAGAATAAAAAAGTCCAAAGAACTGTTACAGTCTAAACAGTTTTCTGTAGAAGCAAAACAGTCTAAACAGTTTTTCCAGAAGCAATAAAATTAAAGAAAGATTAAATTTATGATACATTTCAAGCTAGATTGTAAGCTGTGATCTTTGTAAATGAATTTAAATTTAGATCTTTGCATTTTGATTCTTTTTATTTTTTTGAAGATTTTTTTTCTTTTTTATTTGGGACACCTAGGTGGCTCAGTCTGTTAAGCGTCTGCCTTCTGCTCAGGTCATGATCCCAGGGTTGTAGCATCGAGTCCCACTTTGGGCTCCTTGCTCACCAGGGAACCTGCTTCTCCCTCTGCCTGCCGCTCCCCGTGCCTGTGTGTGCGCTTGCGCTCTCTTTCTGACAGCTAAATAAAATCTTACAAAATGTTTTTTGTTTATTTAGTTAGAGAGTGAGCGACCGAGTGAGCACGAGCATAGGTAGGGAGAAGCAGACTCCCTGCTGAGCAGGGGGTCTGACAAGGTGGGGTGGGGGACAGGCTTATCATGACCCGAGTTAAAGGCGGCCGCTTAACCAACCAAGCTGCCCAGGTGCCCCGTTCTTATTTTAATGAAGATTTTGTAGAGAAGGTGAAATTTCAACTCTTCGGAAGGGAGGAAAATTAAAAGTGAAGTCTCACAAACATGGGCGGTCTCCTAGATTTAGAATATAATATCAGAGGAAAGAAATAGTTGAAATTTGGAAATTGTGTAAAGGAAATCTAGCTAGGATCATCTGACTATGCATGGGTATAGAAAAATGTAAGAAAGAAAGATTAGATTTGGAACAGCATTGAGGTATGTTGAAACTGAAGATGAATAAAGTAGTGGTATTGCAATAGAATTTCAATCAAGGAGGCCTAATTGTAGTGGGAGATGACAGAGGTGATTATATATAATACATATATTTGAGGAATCAGATATTTAAGAATGGAAGCTATAGTAATAACTACCATTTGTATCATGATTTCAGTTTACAGAGTACTTTCATATATAAAAATCCTGTAAGATGGGTTGTGTTATTTTCATTTCATAGAAGGAGCAGGGGCTTAAGAGAATAAGCTCAGGTTAAAGAACTTAGGAGAAGTTACAAGAACTGGTAGGAGGTCAAACTAGAGATAGAAATGATAGCGTGTTTCTTCCCTGCTCCTTCACTTTAATATCTATTACATGTATGGCCCTATACCTGTCTCCTAAATTTCAGGAGCTTGTTTAAAGAAGCAGGAATACCTCTTTAAGTCACCACATTTTGAATGAAGTAAGATTGGTTGGTTGGGACTGGATAGAAAGCCAGGTATTCTGTGATAGGGAATGGTTTTATATAGGAGTTAGCTTTCAAAAAGAGCTTTGAAGAAAGAAAGGAGTAAAGCTTTGGTGGATCAAAGTTGGGCTGATTTGGGGCACTAAATTAAAAGATAGCATTGTTTAGTATTGCTGTGTGTAATGAGTATAGGAGGTTAAAGTTCGAATTCTTTGGGGGTGATATTCAAGTCCTCTTCTTCCTTAATTTAGTCCTTACCCCCCTCTTTGTCTCCATGTTCTTCTGCATTTGGACTAGCACCTATCCTCCCCTGCAGGAGACATAATACTTGTTCATTCATGTTCTCAGGACTTTACTTATTCAGAGGTTCTCTCAAATGCCTCTGCTTTTTGAGGTTTTGGTTTACCATCTCAGTCCTCCGTAATCCTTCTCAACTCGTATAGTACTTGTCATTACTAAGTTTCTACTTAACTGTTTACCCACAAATTTGCTTACAGATTTTTTTTTTTTAAAGATTTTATTTATTTATTTGTCAGAGAGAGAGAGGGAGAGAGAGCGAGCGAGCACAGGCAGAGGCAGAGGGAGAAGCAGGCTCCCCACCAAGCAAGGAGCCAGATGTGGGACTTGATCCCAGGACGCTGGGATCATGACCTGAGCCGAAGGCAGCTGCTTAACCAACTGAGCCACCCAGGCGTCCCTGCTTACAGATTTTAATGAGATAAGTTTTAGGTTAAATTCTAACACAAGTACAGACTTTAAATATTTATGAGTAAACTAATGCAAAACAGTTTCCTACACCTTTGTAGGTATGTGAAAGCGCTAGCTCTTTGTCCTTTTAGGCAAACCAACAGCGCTTTGATGAAAGGTTCATTTCAGGCAGAACTCAACAATGTCTAGCTGTGGAATTTTATTACCATTTGTAATTGGCATTAGATAAACAGAATCCTCTGAGTCTGTGATGGGTCACAGGACCAAACAGGGATCAAGCCTTGGGTGTCATTCCTGGGGGTCTGGGCTATGGATTTTGCTAGACTCATACACCCTGTTCATATGAGGAGAACAGGTGAACCTAAAATATTTTAGTTAATATGCATTTCTTCTACTGTATTGATTTCATCAATGAGTGAATGTATTTTCAGAAACAGGCCATTAATTTCATTATTATATTAGCGAAATGTTGAGAGTTGATTAGGAGCACTTTCGGAGAGGAGAGAAGATAGTAGATGTTACACTGCTGGTTTTGAAGATGGAAGAAGGGAGCATGAGCCCAGATACACAAGTGGCTTTTAGAAGCTGGAAAATATGGCAAGGAAACAGATTCTCCTTTGGAGCTTCCAGAAGGAATGCCAGCCTACCCTTATCTTGATTTTAGTGCAGTGGAACTGATTTCAGACTTCTGACCTTCAGAACTATAATACAATAAATGCCTGTGTTTTTTTTGTTGTTGTTTTGTTTTTAAGATTTTATTTATTTATTTATTTGACAGACAGAGATCACAAGTAGGCAGAGAGGCAGGCAGAGAGAGAGGGGGAAGCAGGCTCCCCCCTGAGCAGAGAACCTAATGTGGGGCTCTATCCCAGGACCCTGAGATCATGACCTGAGCTGAAGGTAGAGGCCTAACCCACTGATCCACCCAAGCACTCCTAAATGCGTGTTGTTTTAAGCCACCAAATTTGTGGTAATTTGTTATAGCAACCGTAAGAAATTACAGTTTAAAGAGAGATGAAAAGAGATTTTTTTCCCCTCCTGCTTTTGGAGAAGATCTCAGTTTAAACTCCAGAGGAAAGATTGACCTTTCCTTATGGAGATCTCTATTCTTAAATTAAGGAATGTTTAGAGAGTGAACTGTCCCAGTAAAGTGGTTTTGGGTTGGGGTATGCAGCGCCACTCAGTAAATAAAGAGGTAAAGGGTTCATGAAGTGTCGGTTCCTGTGAGATTGTTTTGGGAAAATCACTTCTCTTTAATACATGGATGTATTAAAACAATGTACAGTTCTTAGAAATTGAAAAAATAAAGTATGAAAAAATAAAAATAAATCATGAAAATTAACTCATAATAGGCCATTTGGGGAAATAGGGTTCTCAAAACAGGTTAAGGAACAGGATTCACTTGTTTCTTCAGTGAAAAATTATAAGCTCAGACTGCATTAGTTATCTGGCTGTGTAACAAATTACCTTATTAAAAACTGAGTTAAAGCAACAAACATTTATCATCTCACAGTTTCTGAAGGACAGACGTCTGTGTGCAATGTCTGGCTGCCTCTGGGTTAAGGTCTTTAACAATGATGTGATTAAGGTGTTGGCTATGTTCTGGTCTGAAGGTTTGTTTTGAGGTGGATCTCTTGAGGTTGTCAACAAAACTTAGTTCCTTGTGAACTATTAGGTCGAGGGCCTCAGTTAGTTGCTGGCTATATATAGGCTGGAGACTTCTTTGGTTCTTTGCTCCGCACGCACAGCGTGATGAGACAAAGTGAGCCAGCTCTGAGCCCAAGACAGAAGCAACTTTCTTTTTTCCTGTAATCTCAGAAGTGACATTCTGTCAACTGCCATATTCTGTTAGTTAGAAGCTAGTTACTACTGCTACCCACACTCAAGAGGAAGGGATTATTTAAGGGTGTGAATACCAGGAGGCAGGGATCATTTAAGTCATTGGTTTTGGCTCTCTTACACAGCTATATAACTCTGGTGGCCTGATTTCTGAAATCATTTCCCTTTTTCTGGATTTGTAAATATCAAGTTAGCAAGGTTGTTACGAATATTAAATGGGGTCATAGATATATATAGAAAGTGCTTGCCATATAGTAAGTTTTCAAAAAGGTAGACATTCTGAAAAAATACAAATCAAGTAGCGAGTGGGCCCATATCTGATTTTTTTTATTAGATATTTCATTTTTCAGAGTTCTAAGTTTTGATATTTGGAGAATTCAATTTAATACCTTAATTAATTTTTGAGAGTTTTAATAGAATCTGACTACATGATTTTGAAAATACTGATATTCCTAAGTAATTTATCTTTGATTCAGATGGTTGGTATGGCATCAGATATCCAAATTGATTATAAGTATTTTTTTAATATAAGTCTCCAAGATAAAGCTTCGTAGTTTGAGATAATTCAGGGAATTTATTTATTTATTTATTTATTTTTAAAAGATTTTATTTATTTATTTGACAGACAGAGATCACAAGTAGGCAGAGAGGCGGGCAGAAAGAGAGGAGAAAGCAGGCTCTCCACGGAGCAGAGAGCCTGATGTGGGGCTTGATCCCAAGACCCTGGGATCATGACCTGAGTCGAAGGCAGAGGCTTTAACCCACTGAGCCACCCATGCGCCCCTAATTCAGGGAATTTAAAAAGCTGCATGAACAGCCTGGAAGGAGAAAGTCTCTTTCCAAGCTAAAATTATTTGCTGTAATTATGATATATATGTATTTAAGGTATTCTTCATAGAGGTTTATTCATGTTTGATGTTTACTTGGTTTGATGATGTAAATTGGTGTGCTGTCTCCCATCCTCTTGCTCCATGCCTCCTCCATCCCCACCTTTTTTGAGGTTAAAACATTCCTTCGATACAAAAGCTCCTCTACTCTTGTAGTATATTACTAACATCTGAAAAATCATAGCTAATAAAGTAATAGAATGGAAAAAATGAAACAGGGTATCTAAGAAAAATGGTGTCTGTATTCTGGTACTGTTAGATATAATTAGGTATCATAAGGTTGATTATGATCAGAATCATTTTAGGTGATTGAACTTTGGTCTGGAATGCTAATACTGTAGCATTTTTTTTTTTCAATGCATGGCTTGAACTCACAACCCTGAGATCAAGACCTGAACTGAGAGCAAGAGTCAAAAGCTTAAGTGACTGACCCATCCAGGTGCCTCATGTTGTAGCAGTTTTATATTCTAGGTTATCTGTATAAACAAGTTATGGTGCCAAGTATGTTAGGTGGCATATTTTTGAAAAATTATGGCGGCTTAAGGAAGAAATCCGACTCTAGCCTCACAAACAAATAACCATTTAATTTCATTTGCTTTGCTTGAAATAATTTGAACTATAATTCTTTAAGTGGAATTGCATGTTTAAATCTTTATTTTTTTGCAATTTTATTTTTATTATAAAATATACAGGCATAACTTTTTTAATTGCACTTCATAGATACTGAACATTTTACAATTTGAAGGTTTGTGGTATCCCTCTGTCGAGCAAGTTTTTGGCTCCTTTCTTCCAATAACATTTGCTCACTTAGTGTCCTTATGTCACTTGGTTATTCTCACAATATTTCAAACATTTTTATTATTATATGTGTTATGGTGATCCATGATCAGTCATCTTTCATGTTACTATTGTAGTCGTTCTGGGGTGCTATAAACTACGCCCATTTAATGAGGTGGCAAACTTAATTGATAAGGGTTATGTATATTCTGATTGCTCCACCAACCTCCTATTCTACCATCTCTCCTTGTTTTCAGGCCTGTCTATTCCTTGAGACACAACAATATTGAAATTAGACCAGTAAATAACCCTGCAGTGGCCTCAAAGTGTTCAAGTAAAAGGGAGAGTTGCACATCTCACTTTAAATCACAGGCTGGAAGTGATTAAACTTAGTGAGGAAGGCATGCCAAAGTCAGGATGGGCTTCTTGAGCCAAACAGGCAGCCAAGTTGTGAGTGCGAGAAAGGTTCTTGAAGGAGATTAGAAGTGCTACTTCTAGTGAACACACAGATGATAGGAAAGCAAAACAGCCTTGCTAGTATACGAGAAAGTTGTAATAGTCTGGACTGTAGATCAAATCAGCTACAGCATTCCCTTAAACCAAAGCCCAACCCAGAGTCCTTACTTGAAGGCTGAGAGGTGAGGAAGCTACCGAAGAAAAGTTTGAAGCTGGCAGAGGTTTGTTCATGAAGTTTAAGGGAAGAAGCTGTTTCCACAACATAAAAGTACAAGGAAAAACAGCAAGCGCTGATGTAGAAACTGCGGCAAGATCAAGCTGAAATAATTAATGAAGATCTCGCAGAGGTCATCAACAAAAGTACCTACACTAAGTGATAGATTTGCAACGTAGACAAATGGCCTTCTGGAATAAGTTACTGTGTAGGATTTTCATAGCTAGAGAGGAGAAGTCAAAGCTTTAGCGTCAGTAGAGGCTGACTCTTCTCAGGGACTGATGCAGCTGGGGACTAAGTTGCCATTCTGAAAACCCTAGGGCTCATAAGAATAATGCTAAATGTACTCTGCTTGTGTTTTATAAATGGGACAGAAAGGCCCAAATGACAGCATATTTGTTTATAGCATGGTGCACTGAATATTGGAAGCCTACTGTTGAGACCTATGGCTCAGAAAAAAGATTCCTTTCAAAATATTACTGCTCACTGACAATGCACCTGGGCACCCAAAAGCTTTGGTGGGGATGTAGAACAAGATTAATGTTTTCATGCCTGCTACCACAACATTCATTCTTCAGCCCATGAATCAAGGAGTAATTTTGAATTTGAGGTCTTTCTATTAAGAAATACATTTTATAAGGCCATAAATATGTAAATACTTAGTGATTCTTTGATGTATCTGGGTAAAGTAAATTGAAAACATTCTGGAAAGGATTCACCATTCTAGACGCCCTTAAGAATATTCATGGATTCATAGGATGAGGGCAAAATATTAATATGAAGAGGAGTTTAGAGATTGATGCCAGCCTCATGGATGACTTTGAAGGGTTCAAGACTTCAATGGAGGAGACAACTGCAGATGTGGTGGAAACAGCAAGAGAACTAGAATTAGAAGGGGAGCCTGAAGGTGGGACTGCATTACTGTAATCTCATGATCAGACTTGGACAGGTGAAGAGTTGATAATGGATAGCAAAGAAAGTGGTTTCTCGAGATGAAGTCCACAAGTGAAGATGCTGTAAAGATTGTTGAAATGACAACAAAAGATTAAGAATATTCCATAAACTTAGTTGCTAAAGCAGTGGCAGGGTTTGAGAAGATAAACTCTGATTTTCAAAGAAGTTCTCTGAGTAAAATGCTTTCAAACAGTATTACATGTTACAGAGAAATTGTTTAGGAAAGGAAGAGTCAGTGGATGGGGTAAACTTCATTGTCCTATTTTAGGGAATTGCCACAGCCACCCCAGCCTTCAGGAACCACCACCCTGATCAGTCAGCTTTCATCAGCACAGAGGCAAGACCCTCCACCTGCAAAAAGATTACAACTCATTGAAAGCTCAGATGATGGTTAGCATTTCTTAGCAATAAAATATTTTTGAATTAAGGTGTATACATTGTTTTTTAAGTAATAACTTTTATGCACTGGGAAAACAAAAAGTTAATTTTGACTTCCTTTATTGTGCTTTGCCGCCTCCTGATGGCGCACGGGAGAAGAATAAGGCACAAACAAGTCAGTTGCAAGAGAATGGGAGCAGGGTGCGACAGTAGAAAAGACTGTCACCCCGAACAACGTCTCAGTCTCATATTTATTAGAAAGTGAGTAACAACCAACAAAGAAGCCTGAGTAGATTACACATGGATCATGAGTCTTGCAGATACGTAAGAAGAAAAGCAAAATATATCTGGTCGCGTAGTACATGACCTACAGTCAAATGAAAGGGTTGTCTGACTAACTGTTGATGCCCTCCGGGGAAGGGGAGATAACGGAGAAAAGAAGCAGGCGGCGTTCTGTCCTGAGTGAGCCCTGGGCAAGCCAGGCATTTCCAGCTGCTGGGCTTCAAGGACACATGTCTTCCTTTCCCCCAGAGGCCTGTTGCCAGTACATGTTTTTCTTATGGCTGTATCTAAGCATGCTTGATAACTAGTGTAATTTCTCATAGGTTATATTTCAAGTAGTATGTTGTTCTGAGGGACAGTTACAGTGCTGCTTTGTTGTGGTGGTCTGAAACTGAACGTGCAGTATCTCTGAGGTATGTCTGTATACAATTTTATAATAAGCTGAGGAAAGGAGAGCTATGTTTATTTAATAGTCAAAGTCTTTCTTATTCCTTTGATTTAGGAGGTATGTATTCTTGAATCATCCCATGACAATACTCTTGCATTCTCAATCCCTTCTACCACTTTCCACTCGCTTCCCCTCCCAAAAAATTATAGAATGATATCCAGTTGCCTAATAGCTGAGGAGGGAGGAGAGAAACAACAAAATATTTCTGTTATTGTTAGATCCAGATTATTCTTTTACTGTGTTTTACCTTACACCCCAGTCTCATTCATGAGCCACTGGTTTTGGAAATTCTCTCATAATCTGAACACTAGCTAATCTGTGCTTAGAAATTTTTTAAATATGTCATGGCCATTTCTCCATGACATAAAGATTTGTTGTGTGGTTTTTTTTTTAAGATTTTATTTTTTTACTTGACAGTGAGAGAGAGGGAACACAGGCAGGGGGAGTGGGAGAGGGAGAAGTAGGCTCCCCACTGGGCAGGGAGCTGGATACAGGGCTTGATTCCAGGACCTTGGAATCATGACCTGAGCAGAAGGCAGACGCTTAACAACTGAGCCACTTAGGCACCCCCGTGCTTAGAAATTTAAGGTGGTATTATATTGTGAGAATGAAGTTTTGTTATCATTGACTTATGGTGAAGAGTGTGTTCTTTATTAAGTGTTTAACAATTTACTTCATTTAGTAATTTAATCTCTTAGTTTTAAAGTTTGATTATACTTTGAAGGATTACAGATTATTTCACAACTTTAAGTCTCAAGCTATTTGTGACTTCCACTTTTAGGTCATACAGGTTTGTGCTTTGTGGAAATAGGTTTAATAAAGCTATCTTAGGTCAAATAGAGTTTTCCCCAGCTGAATTGCTTGCTTAGGCTTATTTGCCTTTTAGGTTACTTATTGCACTAAGTTTAGGGACTTTTATTTATTTATTTATAAATAAAGATTTTATTTATTTATTTGAGAGAGAGACAGTGAGAGAGAGCATGAAAGGGGAGAAGATCAGAGGGAGAAGCAGACTCACCGTGGAGCTGGGAGCCCAATGCGGGACTCGATCTCGGGACTCTGGAATTATGACCTGAGCTGAAGGCAGTTGCTTAACCAACTGAGCCACCCAGGTGCCCAATTTAGGGAATTTTAGACACCACATACAAATTCACTAAAGTTAAACATGGATAATAGTTGACATGATTTTGGGATTGGTTGAAGAATGTTTTTAAAAGTGGCAGTACAGGGGCGCCTGGGTGGCTCAGCGGGTTAAAGCCTCTGCCTTCGGCTCAGGTCATGATCTCAGGGTCCTGGGATCGAGCCCCACATTGGGCTCTCTGCTCAGCAGGGAGCCTGCTTCCCCCTCTCTCTCTGCCTGCCTCTCTGCCTTGTGATCTCTGTCAAATAAATAAATAAAATTAAAAAAAAAAGTGGAAGTACAGATGCCACTTAGTACAATTGCCACCTAAAATTTTTTTTTACTGATTGTAATTCTGTAGATTTAAGTGTGAAGTAGTATTTGAAATTTGAAAACTTTTTAAGGTTCTGCTCCTGTGCTGTTTTGTTTGCAATATATTTAACAGGTAAGTACCAGAGATTCATTTAATAACCTTTCCTGTGTGGCTTATCTTTGATGGCTATAGATTTTATAAATGGCACCTTATGATTTCTTTCATTAACAGAATTCTGCTTGGTCAGAGTCGTGATGGCATTGTGTTCAGCACTGATGACTATTTTCACCATCAAGATGGGTACAGGTATAATGTTAATCAACTTGGTGATGCCCATGACTGGAACCAGAACAGAGGTTTGTTTTGGGCCAAGTCTTTGGGATGGAATATTTGGCTAGGAGTTAGTTTTTATTCTCAACTTGACTTTTACCAGCGGAGTGATTTGGGCAAGCTATTTAAATAGCTTTGAGACTAGCTTGTTCATCTATTAGAAGCCATGATATTTATACTTGCCTTACTTGATCAAGCTTGTTGTTAAATTAGAGGATTTAGATAGATATATTTTATAAATTGTAAATAGTGTACCAATATGAGCTGGTAAAATAGAGATGTGGGATATTTTGATAGCCTTTATTTTATACCTCATAAATAAATTCAAAGAACTCTTCATACTGTTGTATATTCTCAAAAGGTATTTCCCTGAGAGTAATGCTAATGTTTTCTAAGGCTTAATATAATGCCTGTGAATATTAAAGTTTTTCCTGTTGACATTACTCTACAAAAGTCCACTTAAATACATTTTTTAGAAGCATATCACTGAGTTTTTTTCTCATTCTGGGATTGACTGCACATTTGAGTCACCTGGGGACCTTTTAAAAAAACTTTCGCCTGAATCTTAGCCCCAGAGATTCTCGTTTAGTTGGTCTGGAGTGGATCTAAACACCAGTATTTTTTGGGAAAGTTACCCAGATATTCTAATGTTACAGTCAGGATTGAAAATTTTTGATCTAGAACTAAGTAGGTAAGTTGATTTCTTTTTTAAAAGATGAAGAGTGTATTAATGATTAAACAAATTGTTTTTCTTGTGAAAAATTTTAAATCTAACTTAGGTTACAGTGACTTCCATACCTCCCATCACTCAGAATTATTATCATTTATCAAGATTTTGCCTTATTGGCTTTATCTTTTTTGTTTTAATCCCCCCTTTTTTATTTGCTAAGGTATTTAAAGCAGATTTTAGACATCAGACATCTTGCATTTCAAATTTTTCTTACTTAATGGCATTTTATTTAATTGCAGTACCATCATCACACCTTAAAAAAAAAAACAAAACAAAACAAACAATTCCTTAACATCATAGAATACCCAGCCTGTAATGAAATTTCCCCCTGTCTTAAATATTTCTTTATAGTTGTTCTCTTTGAATCAGGATACATGCCAGGTCCTGGTAGTACATTTAGTTTGTTACCTTTAAGTTTATTAATCTTCCTCTTTTTATCCCCTTTTTGCCTTTTTAACATTAATTTGTTGCAGAAGTTGGTTGGCTATAGAATGTCCCATATTTTGTAGTTTTCTCTTTGCTTCCTTGTAACTATTTATCCTGTTCTTCTCCTGTATTTCCTTAAATAGAAGTTAGTTCTAGACAGGAGGATTTATTAGGTTCAGCTTATTTTTTTGGTAAGCATAATTCTGGTTGTCCCAGTTTTAGTGGTACTAAGATAGATTAATAACTTCAGAGAAACAGCTTACTCTTTCCATTATCAAATTCCCTATCAACCTTATGTCTTAAGGTTTTATCCAACAGTGAATTGTTTCCTGACTGAGAGTGTTCATTAAAGGTAGCTAAATGGTGATTTTCTAGATCTAACATTCCTTCCATTGCTAGAATTCTTCTGTAATGAAGAACTTTTCACCTAGAAATAGCAACTAGGGTTGTCCTAAAGTACAGTATATATAGGAAAAACAGAATGAATGCTTTTTTTTTTTTAATTGTCAGTTTTCACAGTAAGAAATTTCAGTGAGGATATTTTTGAGTAAAAAGTTTAATGTGAAATAAGTTTGATTATAAGATTGTTTCCTAGTATTGGTTCTGTAACACTGTGGGATTCTCCACAGAACATCATGCCACAGAATGTTACTGCGTAAATCAAGTTAACGATGGTATTGTAATTCCAAAAGATGTTTGGGGTTACTGGACTGAGGTTAAAGAGAATAGTAGTAGGTGATGAATGGAATGAATAAAGGTAGTGGGCAGAGATAGTATATCTTTGGTGGACTGTGAAATTTGTTTGTATGAGACATTTTTTTTCTCTTTGTAATACCAGTCTAGAATATTACATTAAAATGTTTACGCTATGTTAGTTACACTTGCTGAATAAAAAGCTGTTTAGATACACTGCTAGTTTTACTATCAGTATAGCCTAAATTTTTTCAAGGGAATGATAACTAGCAATCATCGGACATTTTGAAAATTATAAGCATGACTTACTTAAGACTAAATTTCTTTTAACAGAAAGTGTTTATTGAACACTTTCAAATGCCAGTTACCATTCTGGGAATCTCTCTCTGCTTCATGTGTATTATTAGAAGAATCTAAATTCATGTTAGACCGCCTATAAATTAAAAAGCTCCCCAAGGTGTCATTTTGTTTCTTAAGAGCATGGTAGTAATTTTAAGAAATGACTCTTGTTATCAGGATATTCAAATATTATTTACTTAGGAACTCCTTCCTCCTGGAATATACTAGAATGTGTGGTATTGCGTGATGATTTTTCATGGAAAGAGGATAATCTCCCCATTCCTGCAGATCAGAGATTTAATTTGATTATTAAGCTTCTCTTCTAGAATATAACTTCTT
Organism: Martes martes; assembly: GCF_963455335.1. NCBI lineage: Eukaryota > Metazoa > Chordata > Mammalia > Carnivora > Mustelidae > Martes > Martes martes. Next base: position 70,108,689 of record NC_137890.1, read on the forward strand.
GGAGGTGCCAGCCTAACTATTAGACATTAAGAGGTTTAGCTTAGTAAGTTTTTTTTTTTTTAATGGAAGATTTGTTTACCATTTATGATTGGGGATAGAGCAATGTAAGATGATAGCATCTTGATATCCTATGTGTGACCCAAATTCTAAAATTCTTTTGGTATTTAGAGACATCTTCTTCAAAATATATATTCTACCATAGTCATTATTACTTAACTAACCATTAGAATTCTCTCTGCCCTTAGACATCTGTGTAAGTGTTTTCATTATGTAGAATTGTGTTTTGAATTCTAAGTCCCAACAAAACTTCCATATCATTGCCTTTTGCCTCAGCCTTTTAAATTCTATTGTAGGTTCTTAATTATGTTTCTTGTCTATTTACATTTAGGGGTACACACACTCCTGTTGTTAACAGTGGCTCACTGTGGCAGTGATTCTTACCTCATGGGGGAAGATATGGCAAAGGGATAGGAAGGTATAGTTTAGAAAATTTCCATGTGATCCCAGCTCCTAATTTGAGAATTCTAGTCCTAAAAAATACTTACAAAGTCATTTGAGCTGTGTTACTTAGCTACGTGGTATATAAGTTTCTTATCTCAGAAGCATTATTTATAATTGTAGAATATTGGCAAATACAGATAAGCATAGATGGCTGATATTCCTGTTACCTTCAGATGACCACTTTTGATATTTAGTAACTCTTCCCGGATCTCTGTATTTTGACTAAAGTAAGGTCATACTTAGTATACTGCGGTATAATTTGCTGTTTTCAGTTAACAGTCTTCATCTTCCCATGTCAATAAATGCTCACCTCTTTTCATACTCAGACTGTATTCAGAGTAACTTGATCTTGTATTTCCTGTAAATCAAAGTTAGCTGTATACTGAAGGCTTCCTTAGTTTGAATTCAAGAAAATGTTTTTCCCCAAATGTCGTTATCAAAACCAGCATCTGATCCAGAGAATACACATTGCCTGTGATTATGTCTCTTAATTCCCTTTTAGTCTAGTGAGGTCCTTTTTTTTCCCATCCCACTAACTCAAGAGATTGCATAGTTTTAGTTTTAAGTACAGATGTAGAAAATTTCATAATAACGAATGTTTAAATTTTATTTTTTATATTTTAATCTAATAGTTCTCTGGTTTTTGTTTTTGTTTTTTAAATATATTTTTTATTTCAGCAAAACAAGCTATCAATCAGGGGAGATCTCCAGTTATAATAGACAACACTAATACACAAGCTTGGGAAATGAAACCGTATGTGGAAATGGTAAATATGTGATATGAGAGAGTTTTTTAATATTTTATTCTTACCAGTTTTTTCATACTCTGAAATTTTGGTTACTTTGATCTTCATTACATTAAACATTTGTCCCTGTTTTCTAAGAGGTGTGTTCATTAACTTAGTTTCTAAAAAACTGGGAATGGTACTTACTAAGAAATATGCTCATCTTGTTAGTTTTGCCTGGACTTGAAGACAGTAATTCGAAATTGTCCAGTTATGTGGTCTTAATATTTTTGCGAACCATATTATTTAAAAGTAAAATGTGTCTTGGTCGAACAAATTTAGATATATTGTTTAAATGGAACTTCTATTTATCTGCCTTCTTTTTTACTTTAAGAAGTATTCTCTGGGTTTTTGTTTTCTTCCTTTCCTTGTGTAGGCCATAGGAAAAGGATACAGAGTAGAGTTTCATGAACCTGAAACTTGGTGGAAATTTGATCCTGAAGAATTAGAAAAGTAAGGCACTCAAATTTTTTTGAATCCTTATCTTTGAAAAATTTTTTGAGTCTTCATCTTTTTTTTCTTTTCTCCTTTACACGGTTAGTTTCTTTACTATATACTAGCTTTTGCTTGCCGAATGTTTGCTCTTTGTGAATGGGGACTACTCACTTTCTGTCAAGAGGAATATTGACTTAAATTCAGAGTTTCTTGGGGTACATTCCCATGGTCAGTTTTATTAAATTTTCCTTGTTAAGTGTGTGTGTTATTTTTTCCTCTGTAAATTCCTACATTGTTTCATAGTTTATTGAGCGCTAGTGGAGATCCAGAACACTTTGAGGGAAAAGTTAGAACTTTTCCTTCTGGTTTTGAGTAGCCCACTTATCTGCGTTGCCCTTCAAACTTTTCTTCCCATTTTAGGACTCATCACCTGTTTTCCTGGGGCTTTCATCTTCTTTCTCTTTTCCATCTTTACTACTACAGATTCATAGTCCAAGACCCTTGTAATCAGTGTGTTTTAGAATTCAAGGTTTGTTTTTGTTTGTTTGTTTTTTAAATAGAAAGGTAATATAGTACATATGCATAATCATAATACCCCTAGTGAAGTTTGGGGCAGCATGCCATAATCACACATCTTATTTTTTCTGTAGCAAGTCACTACTAATCCTCTAATTAGATAAGAAAGATTCTGCATAATCTAATGTTTGTTCTGAGTAGATTGTGCTGCCAAAAGAGTACAGGTTTGGTTAGATTTCGTGCCATATGAGTCGACAAAATACTGAATTTTCAGACCATTTTAGATTTCAAACTTTGTGGTGAGTGGTTGTGGACTTTTATTACTGTCAACCCTGGCTTTTTATTTGTGTTCAGCTTTATCCCTTTCCCCTCATGTCACTGGTTTTCCTATGACTTTTTTTCTTTCTTTGTTTTTATTCTCCCTCTCTTCTTTTCTGTAAAAACTTTGAAATGTAATTCACATACCTTACATTTTATGCATTAAAAGTGTACAATTAACGATTTTCAGTGCAGTCAACTCTTGAACAATGCAGGGGTTAGGAGTGCTGACCTTTGGGACAGTCAAAAATCCACAGATAATGGATTTTTGAGTCTGTTTTTGATGATGACTTTTGATTTCCCCCAAATCTTGACTACTAATAGCCTACTGTTGACCAGAAGCCTTACTGATAACATAAACAGTTGATTAACACCTGTTTCACATGTTACCTGTATTATATACTGTATTCTTACGGTAAAGTAAGCCAAGAAAAGAAAATGTTATTAGGAAAATCATAAGGAAGAGAAAGTACATTTATAGTACTATTCTATGTTTACTTCTTATTTTTTATTTAAATTCAGTCCATTAAAATACAATATTTTATTAGTTTCAGAGGCAGAGTTTAGTGATTCATCAGTTACATATAATACCCAGTGCTCATTACATCACGTGCCCTCCTAGGTCCACTTATATGTGGCTTTTTTACTGTGCTGTATTTATTGAAAAAAGCCACATGTAAGTGGACCTGCCACTGTTCGAATCTTTGTTGTTCAGCGGTCAACCATATAGGCACAGAGTTGTGCAGCCATCACTTCCTTTTTTTAAAAACCAGTTTTTTCCTCCACCTCAGCTTGCCCTCTTTCATCTTAAATATTATTCTCTGTGAATTATTCTGAATTTCTTTTTCCCCCACCTTTTACTCATTTTGTTACCCTTTTTTCCCTTTCTGATTTGCACACCATGTGTTCATACGTGAGTAAAACAGATAGATTTATGAGTAACTAGTATTATTCATCTGCTTCTGTGTGTATAATACACCTCAGTTAGAAGAAATGGAAGTTTAAAAACTAAAGCTGTTTGGGTTATGCAGAATAAATGAATTGATGAAATATAGTTAGGCTTCATTAACATTTGAGGGACTGTTGAAGTTTATTAGAATTCTTAATATAATTGACTTTACAAAATAAAGTCTGTTTAACTGATATTCAGAATAGTTTGACAGAGGTTTGTTTGTTTTTTTTTTTTTGGTAAATTGATGGAATTACCAATTTGACATCTTGTGGATTTACTCATATCTTGTCAATTTCAACTTCAGATCCCTCTTTTTCTTTTTTTATCTTCTAGTCCTTTTTGCTTTTTCTTCTCATCTTGAACATAAACAAAACCAGTTTAAAAAGTAAACATTTTCTTTGTATTTCTTTTCTGGGAAAAATTAATTAGCATTAGTAAATCTAGAACTATAATATTAAATGTAAAATATGTTCCTATGTGTTTTGCCATGTCCAAGTCAAGTTATAGAAAACTACAAGGGTAAAATAAATGGTAAAATGTTTTTTGAGGGTCAAAAATAATTTTAAACCACTTTTTGTTGTTACAATTAAACTCACAGAAAATAACATAATATATAAATACACAGCTTAACAAATTTCTTGTAAAGGCAGATACTCACTTAACCATTATATAGGAATATTACCAACACCAGAGAAGTTATATGAATTCCTTTTCCCAGTAATAATTCCCTGGTGATTACTTCCTTCTCTTTAATATATCTTTTTTCTTTATTTTTTTTAATGTGTCTTTTTTTCTAAAACATGTTTTGCCTAACACCATAGTTTTTTTTCAAACTTTATATAAGTAAAATACAGTATGTGTTCACCGTGCCTAGTTTCTGTCATTCAACATTGTGTTTGTGAAATACGTCCAAGTTGTTATATTTCTAATAATAATTTGGTATTGGTAATAAATTTTAAAAATGCAAAAGGAAGTGTCCTAACATAACTTTGAAAAGTAATAAATATTTCATACTGATTTTTGTAATCCTAGAAGTTCACTCAATTCCTCTATAATTACCAATACACTGTCTCATAATCTTTGATTTTGTTATTAAAAGAGGGGGAAGATTAACTCTGTGGTTCAGTGAATTGATAGTTAGTTTTATGTGACAAAGATATTATCAGTTAACATTTTGCTGTGATTTGTGGTATCTTTAAATCTTTAAAAAATATTAAACTGTTAAAATTTTTGAGAGCCAGTGAAAATTTTTTTTGTTTAAAATGTGGGTGAATGAGATGTATCTTTTAGTATTTATTTGTAAATATAATTTAGAATCTGTACTCTGTTACTCTAAAACAGCTTAGTCTCTAAACCTAGACATTCTAAAGAATTAAAATCCTTTTCTTTTTTGGTAGGAGGAATAAACATGGTGTATCTCGAAAGAAGATTGCTCAGATGTTGGATCGTTATGAATATGAAATGTCCATCTCTATTGTAATGAATTCAGTGGAACCGCCACACAAAAGCACACAAAGACCTCCTCCTTCACAGGGGACACAGAGGTGGGGAGGCTCTCTAGGCTCACATAATCAAGTCTCTGTTACAAATAATGATTAAACTGGCTATTTTCAGCTAACACATTTGTTGCTTGCCCTTGAAAGAAATTAGTGAGCCTATCTTGAAGTTTAAATAGTTTAAACTTAAAAAAAGAAAAAAAGACTATGATGCCTCACAAAGGATGTTCCCCACAAGTTGTTTAAATCCTAAAGTGTAAATAAAAATTATATAAAATTGTTTTTTTAAATGCTTTTATAATTTCTTGTTGTAATTCCCTTGGATTATTATGAGAACACCTTAGTGGAGTGGGTAGGACCTAGAATAGTTTTTCTACAACTGAGTTTTAAACTAATTGTATCTATTTTGTAAATAATGTTGAATAGTTTTATAGCTCTTACCTAAATATAACTTTTCATAAAATATTAATATTTTTTCTTAACTACCTTAAATATATAAGAAATACTTGATACAGGCACCTCAGTTGATTCATTATACAGGTAAAATTATGTTTGTGCAAATTCATCTGTATGACAAAAATATTTCTAAGTTATAATTAGCATATCACTTAGTTAAATTCTCCATCAAATGCTATACAGCAGTAGGTGTATCAACCACCTGGGTGGTTTTCTCCATAATATACATATTCATAATATATAATATACCCATATTCATCACCCTTCTCAAACCATCCCCCTATCCTTCCACACTCCCCAATTCTGGAATGGATAAATAGGGAAATCACTGTATACTTAGAAAAAGCTTTTCAGGTTATTCTGATAACATATCGCTTTTCTCTATTTAACACTATGTAATTCTAATATAAAAACTATTTTGGACACATTCTTAGCATTAATGGTAAGATTTGTCTTGTAGGATATTTTATTTCTCCTCATTTCAGTTTTTTTGTTGACCAGCTATATGTCTCATTATATAGTTTTCTTTATTAGATTGTGTTTTGTCACTTAAAATTTAAAAGCTGAGATGGAATTCATTTCTGAGACTTTATAATTCATCCTCATCTTTGATTTGCTCTTTTTAAGGAAAAAGCCCCAGCTGGTTACATGCTATTAAAAAAAAATGTTACAATCCTTCAGATGTTTTACATGATAATATTTCATGGCCCATTAACTTTCTCCTAACCCAGCACATCCTAAATCTAGTAATCTTTCTTCTATTGTTGTTTAAACCTTTTGCTGTTCTTTTCAACCTTACTTTAAATATTCTCCCACATTTATATATTACTTTTTAAGTAATTCTAAGTGCAAGTCTCAAAACTAAATACAATACTCTCAACAAGGTCTGTATTACGTTGCCTTTAGGGAGATAAGAATATGATTTCTATTTATTTGTACTATTCGCTGCTGTTTACATTTGAATGGATATTAGTTTGCTTTATTTTGTTTAACACGTGTTTGTATGTATTCATTAACTAAATATATAGTAAATATGCTAACTCATGTTTTGTGTGTAAATGTATATATATTTATACATATACACATTTTCTTCATCTGCTATTTTCATGTATTTTGTTTCAGAGTAATACTTCTTGGTATATAGGCTTGTGTTTCCAGTATTTTACTGTGTACATTAGCACATATTGAAAATAGTACAGAAGGATTTAATTTGGGGACAGGTGAAACAACTGTTAGATATTATATACTCTGTGTTCCTTTCCCTCTGTCTTTATAAAACTGTTGAGAGTAATAGTGCTATGAATCTCTAGTTTATGATTAATAGATGCGAAATTAGCACAATTTATTTTAAGGAAGTAGAGAATTGCCTTTGAAAGTTACAAATTATAAAGAAATATGTTCATGTTAGACAGTAAGTCTGAAATAAATTTCCAGATTTTATTATGGGTCAACTTCATCTTTTAGTACTTCTGAGTACTTAAATAATCATGTAGAGATCATTAATCATTGCTGATTTATTTTAGTGTAAATCCATATTGAGGCAGAGAAATTAACATTCTGAAAAACTTTGAAGGTTTTTTTTTTTAAGGACTGAAAATTAGTTGTTCCTCTAAATATATTAAATTAATAGTTCCCCCATTAGCATTCTGGTTAATTTTATTTTTATTTTTTGAATGATAATAGTCATGAGTATGCAATAAAAGATACCGAAATCACTGTTATAAGTTATTGCTTTAAGTCTATAAAACTCTTTAAAAATCAAAGAAATTTACTGATTAAAGATACTTCATCAGAATTTTTCTTGTATTCAGATATTCTTGGGTTTTTTTCTCCCCCAGTTATATTCTTAATGGAATAACCCCCAATTGCTATGCCCCGTTCTAAGTTGGTCTCCATCCCAAAGATAAATGCAGCATTAGTCATCATATTTAACTAAGATAAAATACTTTAGTTAAGCAGAATGCAGCTTAACCTAAGTTGTTTTTTTGTAGGCTTGGTATAAAAATCACTTCCTTTTTGATAAGCAAAGGTATAGTTTTCTATATGTCATAGTCCTGCTAGCAAAAATACTTCATGTGGTCGTTAAGTTGAACTGTTGGTACTGCTTTTTAAATAGGTAATCTTTATTTTCCATATTCACCTGTTCAAAAGAAAATTTTAACTTTTTAATATTTTATGTCTGTTTTAAAGTAAGATTGTTTATAAAAGATTGGGTTGTATTTTGTTGTTGGAGCAATAGGGTGGATTTAAGTATTTGAAGTTTGGTTACTTCTTATCTAATTAATATAGATAATGGAATTTTCTAGTTTTATGTATAGGTAACTTCTGGAAGAGTTTATGATTTCAGAGGATGTGAAATACTTATTTTGACCACATTCGAGTTTTTGTTGCAGAAATGTCTGATTTTCTGAGCCTGGTTTTTAAAGTATTTATAAAGAAAACTGGTGGTGTTCTCAGGAAAATGTGAAGAAATGTGGTTGTTTATATATTAATGCCTTGATCAGATAGGTTTGCTAGTCTCCACTGAAGTTTTATTTAGTAATTTAGTATTCTAACATAAATGCAGTAACTGAGAATTTGTTATTAGGGCTGAAGATGTGTGTGTGTGTGTGTGTGTGTGTGTGTGATTCTAACATTTGCAACCCGTTAGAGTAACACCTTAATCTAGATTCATAACAGTATTGTTTAGTTTTGTTACAATAACCATTCAGAATAAATATTTGCTAGTAGCAGAAAAAGAAGATTGAGTTAATGGTTTTAAAGTTAAATTTTATAGGTTACAATTTATAAATAAAAATTTTTTTCCATTAAAATTGTTAGATGTAATTCTTGTGAATTTACAGAGGAAGGAGTGATTTTGTTAAGAGATAAATGAACATCTCCTTTGTGATGGTTTTCTTTCTCTTTACTAATTAAAATCGGCATACCAATTTTTATTTTATTTTTAAGATTAAGGTATTATTAAAATAACTGGTTTCCCTGTATGTATATCAGATTTCTTCTTAAAATCCTTGGGATGGTAAAAGATACTGTTTAATTTGTTGAATGAAATAAGTTCTGAAAGAGGAGTAGTTAGTGATTTTCTCTTACGTCTTTCTGATTCCTTTTTTCATATTTAAAACAACCTTTAAACTCAATTCATTTGATTCAAATTGCCAAGTATCTTAAGTCCAAAAAATGTTCGCTTTTTGTATGGTTTGTAAATTGTAGAGCAGACTTTGAAAAGTTTATAATTATGATGTTTGCAGCCAGGTTCAGAAAACTTGTAATAGACTGATTATCATTTATATTCAATTTCTTTATTTAGAGTAGATTAAGAGGCGTACATTTTATAATAGAATACATTTGTAAGCTTATTTTTAATATATCTTCTGTGAAAAAAAATTTTTTTTAAGATTTTATTTATTTATTTGACAGACTGAGATCACAAGTAGGCAGAGAGGCAGGCAGAGAGAGAGGAGGAAGCAGGCTCCCTGCTGAGCAGAGAGCCCTATGTGGGGCTCGATCCCAGGACCCTGAGATCATGGCCTGAGCAGAAGGCAGAGGCTTTAACCTGCTGAGCCACCCAGGCGCCCTGTGAAAATTTTAAACACATTGTCACTGTCAAATTATGCACAGAAACAAGGGGAAGGAGTAGCACAAATAACTTTTTGAAAAGAGCCTCAAGCTAAGGCTGTGTCTGTTGGAAAATTGACTTTAGGGTGCATTTAATAGAACTTTATTTTAGTAATTTAGATTAGAAATAATCTCTTTCTCCTTTTCCTTAACAAATTTTATTCTCTGAATGATAACCCTGTTGTGTTCCAGGTGTGATAATTGTGGTAAGCACATATTATAATACATTTCCCAGTGTGGGACCCATTAATTTCAATAACTGTCTTAAATTTAAGTATGAATAAAATAGATTATTTTATTTAGCATGGACACAGTTACATTTTGTCTCCTAATCCTAGAACAAGACACAATCACATTAACAAGCATTACCCCTACTTTGGTGAGTAACTGAAGACTTCATTTGGGAATGTCTTCCAGTTGTAAATATTGCAGTGGGGTTTTTTTTTTTTTTTTTTAATTAAACTTTTTGTAAATTAGTGGGAAGACTGAGAGATTTTTAAGATGACCTAGGGACTTTTTGTCATTCAAATTATTAGTAACTAAGGGGAAATAATAATAATAGGGAAATAATCTGTTCATTCATGTTTAAAATTTTGTTCAAGTTCAGTAGAGTCCTTTGAAATACACTTATTTGGATTATTTTCTTGTTTTGCAGTTTGTTTGTTTGTTTTTTAAGATTTTATTTATTTGACAGACAGAGATCACAAGTAGGCAGAGAGGCAGACAGAGAGAGAGGAAAGGAAGTAGGCTCTCTGCTGGGCAGAGAGCCCGATGTGGGGCTCCATCCCAGGACCCTGGGATCATGACCTGAGCTGAAGGCAGAGGCTTTAACACACTGAGCCACCCAGGTGCCCCTTGTTTTGCAGTTTTAACTGCATTCTCAGACAGGACATCTAAAATCAAAGTTTTGCCCTTGGGGTTAGTTCATCTACAGCTGTCAGTTACAGTTGTACAACTCCGTAGTGTCTCTTCAATTATAATCCTGAACTCTTTAAGTTTTTTTAGTATTACAAAATGAAATTTGATTTTGGGAGGGGATTGTGGGTTTTTCCTCTGCCTTTATTATTTTTTCTTTTCTGTTTTTTGTCTTTAATAGTATTAGGAATTGTGTTTCTTGCTTCTTTCATAGTCTTTCCTGTACACATTTTCTTTTTCTTCTATCCATTTTCTGCTCAGCCATTCTTGTGTAACTGCATAACATTTTTAATGAAGATGGTGGGATGGTAAGTGGTTGACAAAAATGGCAGTAAATTTTCCCTCCTATGTTTCAGTGAACTCACTGTTCCTTAGGGAATTTATTTAATTAACCATGTTAAATTTATAGACCAGCAGCTTTGCAGTTGGTTTCCTGACGCTGTTATTTAGTTAGAACTTAGGAAAATACTTGGAAGGATTTATAAAAGTCCAAGAATCCCATAAGCATGGCATATTATTTGGATCTTAATTCAAGAAAAATTTGTTTTATAATACTTAAGCGTCATGATGATAGTCTTGTTGGTAAGTAGTAGTTGGGAATTCAGTATTGTAGAAATCAGTGATACATCATGATTCTCTAGACTACCCTTATTAAAGAACGGAGTGATTTTGAAGGAAAGCTGATAGCTTGTTTTGAGTTCAACCTCTACAAGTGCTTTATATTGTGGAATGCTGCTACAGTAAGCAGTAAGAATTTAATAGCAACAAGCCTTAATATAATAATGTTCATTTAAGTAGCTGCCATTTATTTAATGCCTGTCAGTGCCAGGCTCTGTTGTAATTGTGATTGTTAACAGGTTCAGAGTTTTCATAGCAGTCCTACAAGGGTTTTCTAAAGAGGAAGCAGTAACTTAGCAGAGGTTAAGCAACGTTCTCCAACATAAATTTCTCTGGGGAAGATATGTAACTGGGATCCAACTCTAGGTCAGACATACTCCTCACTATAGCCCATTTTATCTTTTTGTTTTGTTTTGTTTTTAAATATATTTTTTAAATTAACATATAATGTATTATTTGCCCCAGAGGTACAGGTCTGTGAATCAAGCTTACACACTTCACAGCACTCACCATAGCACATGTCCTCCCCAATGTCCATAACCCAACCACCCTCTCCATACCTCCCCTCCCTCCAGCAACCCCCAGTTTGTTTCGTGAGATTGAGTCTCTTATCATTTGTCTCCCTCCCGATCCCATCTTGTTTCATTTTTTTCCTTCCCTATGCCCCAAACCCTCCACTTTGCCTCTCAAATTCCTCATATCAGAGAAATCATATGATAATTGTCTTTCTCTGATTGACTTATTTTGTTTAGCATAATACCCTCTAGTTCCGTCCACATCATTGCAAATGGCAAGATTTCATTTCTTTTGATGGCTGCATAGTATTCCATTCATCTGTTGATGGACATCTGGGTTCTTTCCATAGTTTGGCTATTGTGGACCTTACTGCTATAAACATTCAGGTGCACGTGCCCCTTTGGATCACTACATTTGTATCTTTATGGTAAATACCCAGTAGTGCAATTGCTGGGTCGTGGGGTAACTCTATTTTCAACTTTTTGAGGAACCTCCATGCTGTTTTCCAGAGTTAGCTCATTTTATCTTTTAAACATAGTTATCTTTTCAAAAATCATTACCAATATAACCTTTTTTTTTTTAAGGTAGGAAAGAAATTCCAGTGAAGATTTGAGTGCATCTTTAATGGTACCTTTTTGTTTTGTTTTTTCATTTTTTTAAATTTAAATTTGATTAATTAACATATGTATTATTGGTTTCTGAAGTAGAGGTCAGTGATTCGTTAGTCTTAATGGTACCTTTGGATTTAGAGGGTTGAAGGTATGTTAATTTAGTAACAAAATTGAATATAGAAGGCTTTAAATGACCATTTAGAGTCCTATTTTTAAAAGATGACTGAAAGTAGAAATACTATTTAGTATTTAATGTTTTCTACAAAATATACATTGATGTAACTGATAATCATATTTCAGCAATATCTTTTCAACTGAATTTTTACACATGCAGTTGTGCTCTAATGTTTAAAATTTATTTTAATTTTTGATTTTAATTAGCTTTTGAAATGTGTAGTATTCAATAAATGGATTAAGTTACATAAGCTGTTTGTTTTGCTGATTTTGAGGCAATATTTCCCAGACTAGATCAGCACTGTAAGTGGTCTTTATTTTTCTTCTAATGTTCACATATTCCTTAAGTCTGCTCTAGTAGTAGATGTTATGGAAATTACATCAGTTTTCTGAATTTCTGAAGAATTACACATTTCTTTCTTTTATAATAGCATCTTTTTCTTCTGTGTTAACTTTCCAAAATTAAAGAACAATAAAAGAGCCAGTTAATTAAGTTTAATATATAAATAATAAATTGAGTTAATTAGATTCTACAAGGAAAACCTCTAAATACAAAATGAAGAATTCTTATTGTTGAGTATTGGCCTTATTTTGTTTTAGTTATCCTTAAAAAAATAGAAGGATTGGATGTTGTTTGGGTTTTCTTAATCCATAGAGTAGATTGTGATTTTTTTTTTTATTGTTTCTGAATGTGAAATCAGAAGTAGAATTTTTGTTGGAAAAGGAAAGACTTCTTGAAAAAAGAAATAGCATTAGTTTCATCAATAGATTAAAGTAGTTTTCAGTTCAGGACCTAGAAAGCAGCACATTATCGAATTGAGGTTATTGGAATATAGTACAATGTAACACTGGCAAAGCTGTGATTAAAACATTTAAATTCAAATATAAGTAAATTGAAGTGTGTACAAGAAATGTATTAGGAGACCTGGCCTGGGCCAGACAATTTGAATTAATGTAAAATTAATGAGAAAAAAAACCCATTTTTATTTTTTTAAAAAAGATTTTGTTTATTTATCTGAGCGAGAGATCACAAGTAGGCAGAGAGGGGAAGCAGGCTCCCTGCTGAATAGAGAGCCTGATGCGGGGCTCGATCCCAGGACCCTGAGACCATGTCCTGAGCTGAAGGCACAGGCTTAACCCACTGAGCCACCCAGGTGCCCCCAAAAAATCATTTTTAAAAATATTCGGGAATGATAGGGAAGAGATTGTTAAGGTTAGTAGGATAGTGGTCAAAAGTGGTATTTCTCGGGGCACCTGGGTGGCTCAGTGGGTTAAGGCCTCTGCCTTCGGCTCAGGTCATGATTCCAGGGTCCTGGGATCGAGCCCTGCGTCGGGCTCTCTGCTCAGCAAGGAGCCTGCTTCCTCCTCTCTCTCTGCCTGCCTCTCTGCCTACTTGTGATCTCTGTTTCTGTCAAATAAATAAAATCTTTTAAAAAAAAAAAGTGGTGTTTCTCCTTCTCTATCTCATCTTTGTTTTTCAAAAACCAGTAGAGCCCAAGTTATTAAAAAAGATTGATTATCTTGCATCCTGAGTGCCATAAAACAGGGTCTTCCTTGTCACCCTTGGTTACTACTGGGTCTTTGGATCTTTGTGCCTTTAAAAAGAGTCAATAAAATATTTGTTGAATGGTAGACATAGTCTTCTCCCTAAAACAATCAACAACCTTTTGATAGTAAGGACACAGTTGATCTAAGTAGAGCAACTTCTGTTCTTAATCTTAGCTTTCCCCATGAAATTTCATCATTTCTCACTTGGGCATGGTAGTCTCCCCACTTTTCTTTGTCAACCTATAATTTTATTCACAGAGCAACTAATGTATAATTTAAAAAAAAAAATTTTTTTTAATGTAAATGATATCACTTCTCACTTAAACTCTACTTCTTCCCTGACCCTGACTTGCACAACTCTCCCTTTCCCTTACTACATTCCATCTATACTGGTCTTTTTGTCTGTTCTTCAAACATGCTAAGCTTTATTTTGCTTTAAGCACTGGCTCTTTTCCTACAATGCCGTCCTTCTCTTCTGCTGAGCATTTCAACATTCAGGTCTCACCTCAAATGTCACCTTTGCAAAGAGGCCTTCCCTGATTATTTCAATCTTAAGTAAAATAGACCTATTCCTATCACTCTTAATACATTGCTACATTTTGTTTTTATCATAGTACTTATTAGTAGTTGAAGTTACCTTATTTAATACTGATTTGTTGGGGGGTGTGCCTGAACAAGAATATACATCCCATGAGAATTTGTTTATTTTGTTTGAGCTGTATCCACAGAATCTAAACTGTAATATTGTAGGAGTTCATTAAATATTGGCTGAAGGATTTGGTACTTACTGCTTCTGTTATTAATAGTATTGATCCTCAAATGTATTTTCTGCTTAAAACTGGTGTTTGAGCTTCAGCCTTTTTACTTATCTGCCTACCTAATATTTTTATTTTTAATACTTTTAAGACTGTAAATTGAACAGTGACCTTCTCTCCCATCTCTGGATTTCTATGATTTCCTTATATAGTGAATGGCTCTACTATACATTTCTACAAGCCAGAAACTTGGGAGTTGTCTTTGATGCCCTCTAGATCCCCCTTCATACTCAATCCACCAACCAGGGCCTGTGGATTTTGCCTCTCAAATATCTCTTGAATCTATCCATTTTTGACTGTCATATCTCTAGTTTGCTCTGAGACAAGTCCCTACATCAGTTCCTACTTTGTTCTAACCCTTTGCACAGCCTAACCAGACTGAGGTATAATGGACGTATGAAAAAGTGCTTACATTTTAATTGTATAGCTCACATTTTCACAAAGTGATCATCATATCCATGTAACCAGAACTCTGCTCAAGAATCAGAACATTACCAGCACCCTCCTTGCCAGATTGATCTTTATAAAATGAAAATATAATCACATGTAAAACTTTTTAGGTGTTTCCCATTATTTTTAGGCTAAAGACCAAAAACCATACAGTGACATTTAAGACCCTGGTTGATGTGACGTCTACCTTCCTATCCACCCTCATGTTTTATTACTCTTCTTATTTTCTGTATTCCAGCCCCACTGGCCACCTCTCAGTTCCTTGACTGTGCTGTTTGGTTTCCCTTCCTGGGAAGTTCTGTGTGTACACACCCCTTCCATACTCATCCTTCAGATTTGAGCTCTTCAGAGAAGCCTTTTGAACATAGCAGGCTTGACAAGGTCCAAAATACCTGGTATAAGTTCTCATATCCTTTTTATTTGTTAATTTGTATGATTATATGATTGTTTTCCCTCATTTTTAAGTCAGAGATTTTGAGTCAGACATTGTATCTGTTTTGTTCACCATTGCCTCATGGTCATCAGCTAGCACAGTGGCTAGGAAAGAGTGATATGTAGTATTTATCACAAGAAATGAATGTGAGTATTTCCAGCCTGTTGTGAGCTGAATTTTGTCACCTCGAAGTTCATGTGTTGAAGTCCAGTACCTCGAATGTGACTGTTTTGGGATATAGGGCCTTTTCAGGTAATTAAGATAAAATGAGATCATGTGGTTAGGCCCAAATCAAATATGACTGGTGTCCTTATAAGAAGTGATTAGGATAGACACATGTAAATGGGAGACCTTGTGAAGGCACTGGAGAAAGACTGCTATCTGAAAGCCAAGGAGAGAGACCTTTGAAGAAATCAATTCTGCTGACACCTTGATCTTGGAATTCTAACCCCCACAATTGTGAGAAAATTAATTTCTGTGTTTAAGCCTACCAATCTGTGGTACTTTGTAAATTTGGCAAACTAACATAGATTTTGGTACTGGGAAGTGGGGTGCTGCTGTAATAAATACCTAGAAATATTGAAGTGACTCTGGGACCAGGTATGGTGGAGGTTTGAAGAATTTTGAGGTGCATGTTAGAAAAAAACAGTGTTACCTCTGGAAATCTTTCAGTAGATATGTGGATGTTAAAGGTGATTCTGGTAAGGGCTATGAAAGGAAAGAGATGGTTTCTTTTGTCTTGGAGAGATACACATCTGATCACAAAGTCTTGGTAGAAATAACAAAGATGCTTTGGTGAAGCCTCAGATGGAAATGTTACTGAAGAATGAAGAAAAGGCGATCTTATTAGAATGTGACGAAGAACTGGCTAAATTGTATCCCAGTGTTTTGTGGAAAATAGAACTTGTATAATGAACTTGATTATTTAGCTGAGAGTTCAAAGTGTTAAGATCCACAGCTTCATTTCTTCTTGCTTATAGTAAAATGCAAGAGGAGAAAGAAATTGAGGAAAGAATTGTTAAGCAAAAAGGAGCCAAACTTGAAGATGTGGAAAATTCTCAGCCTATGCTTATTTTGAAAAATTAGAAAATATGTGTTCTGGAGATAACATGAACATTGTTGCTAGAAAATGGTTTGCTAAAGAGATTATGGACGTGAAATTAAGCATCCAGTGAGCTGCCTCAGCAGAAATAGAGATGGGATTATGCTAGCAGAAACCCTAACAGCTTGGACTGAAAGGGACAAAACAGGATGAAATGAAGGGAGGCCCCATATTGCTGGGATTCCATAAGACAGGCCCTACTGACCTGTCTTATGATCTCTCTGTGATCATGTGCTGTTCTTAAGGAACAGGACGACCCCGAAGAAGGTTCAGAAGTTGGCAGGGTGGCCATGGCCACCATGGGATCAGAGCCCCAAGCCTGAGGGATTGGGGATACCACACTGGTGGGCCTGGAAGGCAGGGCCTCCACCTAGAGGACAGAGCATGGAGCCAAAGAGGGATTATTCTTTAGCCTCAAAATCTAGTGCACTTTGCCTTGTTAGTTTTTGAATTGTTTGTGGTCCATTACCCCTTTCTTCTTTGTGATATTACCCTTTTGGAATGAGAATGTCTATTCTATGCCTGTCCCACTATTGTATTTAGAAAGAGGTAACTTACCTAGATTCATAGTTACAGTTGAAGAGGAATTTTGCCTCAGGATGAATCCTAACTGAAGTTCATCCATATCTGATTTAAATGATACTTAGATGAGGTATTGAACTTAGAGTTGATGCTGGAATGAGTTAAGACTTTAGGAGTTGTTGGAATGCAATGAATGTTTTTTGCTTGTGAGAAGGACATGAGTTGTGGGGATGAGAAAGTAGAGTGTAACAGACTGAATTATGTTACCTTAAAATTTATATGCTGAAGTCCTAACCCCCAGTGCCCCAGAATGTAACTGTTTTGGAAGATAGAGAATAAGGTCATAAAGATGGGCTCTTAATTTAATATGACTGGTATCCTTATAAAAAGAGGATATTAGGACACAGACACATACAAAAGGAAGACCATACGAAGACGTTGGAAGAAGACAGCCATCTATCAGCTAAGGAGAGAGGCCTTAGAAGAAACCAACCCTGCTGACATTTCAGTCTCAGACTTGAAACCTCCAAAATTCTGAGAAAATAAATTTCTGTTGATTAAGCCACCCACCCAGTCTGTGGTACTTTGTCACAGCCTTACCAAACTAATACAAAACTACTACTAGCTAGTTGAGAGACATTTGTGAGACATTTCCTTCTCTCTTCTGCAGCTCCTTCATGTGTAAAATACGTATATTTGACTGAATCAGTTCTTAATTTTTAACTCAAAGCTTTCCAAAAATGTCAGGTGTTTCGTTCAGAAGCATACAGTGGGTTGCCTGACACTAGAGATGTTCGCAGTATAATTGAGTTCTGTGTTTCAGACTGTTCCTTCAAGGCCCCTTCGGGATTGTGAAGTACAGAAACCTCCACTTACAGTAGAACGCAGAATTCAAAATTTCGTCTTTAGAAGATAACAGTAGCAGTTCTGACTACAGCTTGGGCAAGCCACTTAACTTTCTGAAACTTGCCCTCATAAGTAAGAATAATACTTTCTCACTCTATAACATAAGGTTATTGGATGGATTAAACGAGTTGAGTGTGTTAGAGTTTCACCTGAAATAGCTGTTCTTGTGTTAGCCCTGAAATTCTGTGATTTTGTTTTGCTTTTTGGTGATTTTACCTCTTTTGATATATACTAGTGAATGGGCAGAGAAGGAAACAAACCAATTAATTTTTATACTAGCTAGAAATGCCGGGATATATCTGGAAGGATAAAGTTTGATTTTTTTGGTTATTAAATTTGTCAAAGATCTTCATAGTCCTTCCTCATCAGCATAGGCACTTGAGTTAAACTGTAGAACAGCCCAAAACAATTTATGATAATGCACGTACCCTTCTAGCATGCATATCAGCATTATTAGTTCATCTGTGTTGTATGAACTTGGTATGAGCCAATCAATTTGATATTCCCATTTTTACTGACAAATTTGGTATGATTAGTTTCACAGAGCAGTGTATTGGCAAGACCACACAAACACATTTCTTCAAAAGAAGAAAGAAGTATATTTGTTTTGTTTTGTCTTGTTTTAATGCCAAGTATGATGAGACTCCCCCCCCCCCCACCTCCAGCCCGTCTTCTTGAAGATAATTTTTCCTTTGTTTTTCATATATGACCTTTTATGTAAAGTTTATGTCTTGGTGTGATGGAACAGTTAATTACAGCCTGGGCTTCTATGAAATGAGTTATTCAAAATGGGAACATCAGTTTGAGTGTGTCAGTTTTCAATTTTTGTAATACAGTTAGAAAAGTGGTAAGAGTTGTCACAAGATTCATTAGACAAAGGGTGAAAGGTAAGAGGCAATTTGTAATTTTTTGAGATACAATTAGTAGTACCTCATTTTATTTTTTTTCTCTATGTTTAAAAATGTATTTATTTGAGAGAAAGTACGTGTGTGCAGGTGAGAGTGGAGGGGGAAGAGGGAGAGAATCTCAAGCAGACTCCCTGCTGAGCATGGAGCCCAACACAGGGTTCATCTTGTGACCTGAGCCAAAATCAAAAGTCAGATGCTTAATTGACTGAGCCACCTAGGTGCCTCTCATTTTTTTAAATGATAGCATTCTGAGTTTTTTATGACATAACATTCTTCTTGACTCATTATTTTGTACTCTATTACAGTGAAGTAGGTGAATTACTATATTTAGAAACAATTTGTTTATAGAAAAATGAGGTTATCTGTAGGCAGAATAAATAACATTCAATGGAGAAGGGAAATCAGAAGAAAAAGCAGTTTTTAATTAGTTAAATAGGGGCACCTGGATGGCTCAATTGGTTAAGCATCGTGGGATCAAGCCCCACGTTGGTCTCTTTGCTCAGCGGGGAGCCTGCTTCTCCCTCTGCCTGCTGCTCCTCCTGCTTGTGTGCTCTCTCCTTCACTGTCAAATAAATAAAATCTTTTTTAAAAAAATAATTAATCTTGAGACTTCCCAAGTAAGATATCAGTAGATTGCTATGGTATGAAATGATGTGGAATGTTTGGACATGTGTGTTTGGTTATATGAATTCTCCCTTTATAGGAGCTAGGTTAGATTTGCTGAGGGTACAGAGCGATAGTAGGTCTCCAGAACTGAAACTCGGGAGCATCTTGCCCACTGCAGGAAAAAGAGCCATAGTGGCTCTTAACAACTGTAAGTCTGAGAAAACGTGAAGATTATGCTGAGGAAATATAAGTTCAGTCAACAAATATGAAACAAAGCTGTGGTTAACTGGAAAACAAGAAGTCAGGAGCCAGAAACCGAAATAAAACTTAAGTAAGGTTGGCTGCATGCAGCAGTGTCATGAGTGGTGTTGAAATGCTGGAGGCAAGCTTTATTGTTAGCTGTATCATTTCTTGGTGGGAAATGGACTGATTTTAAGTTACAGAATTGGACTAGGAAAACAAGGCTTCCTCGAATTGCCTTTCCTAGTGCATATCAGAATGCTTTATGTTTTTCCTGAGTACATCAAGTACCCTTGGGACAATCTTTGCAGGTATGTAGTAGAAGTACTCAGTGCAGTAGGGAAATAGGTGGAAGCAGTAGCTCCTGGGAAAGGAATGGTGTTTTCTGACTGGGGGAATGTGTTTGGGAAATACAAGCCAGTAATGAGAAGAGGCAGTAAAATGTTTTCTGCTTTTCCACTGTGTCAGTTAATGAGTTGGTTGTGAGTGAAAGGCGAAAGACTAAGCGTGGGGAAGTCTTCCTGGAGGTGTTGATTTCTAAGCCTAGCCTAAAAGTGGGATTTTAGCAAGAGAAAAAGTATGGAAAAAGGGCCTATAGGCAATACCAACTGAGTGATCAAGGGCTCAGAGGCAGGAAGCAATAATACATTTATTCATACATGTATTACTCAACAGTATTTAATGAAAAATGCCAGGCATTTTTCTAGGTGATAGAGATACAGTCCTCTGCTGTCCTAGAGTCAGCGTAGGGAAGCAGACCCTACACCAATAAATAAATGACAAATGCTGTGGGAAACACTGGAAGCAGCATGAATGGGACAGGGAGGGTGGGGCTTAGGGGTATCCGTGCTACTTTACCTGGAGTCATCATAAAGGCCTAACTGGAGAGGTAACTTTTGAGCAGAGACTTGAAGAGAGTGAATTAGCAAGGACAGCAATGTAGGAAGAGCATTCCAGACAATGGATCCTGCAAGTGGGGGCCCAGATGAGGTGGGACTGTGCTTGGTGTGGTTAAGAACTAGCAGGAGATCCGTTTTCCTGGAACCAAGTGATCACAGGGCAAAATAGTAGAAGACAGTCAAAGAGGAAGAAGCAACCAAATATCCGAGTCTTGTGAATTCTTTTTTTGTTTTGTTTTGTTTTGTTTTTAGTCTTGTAAATTCTTGAAGGAGCATAGGCCTTTACTTCCCCTGAGACGGGAAACTGTTCTAGAGTTCTGAGTTATACTCAGAACTTGTGTTTCAAGTTACACACGTCAGTTCTGGCTGCTCTCTTAAGAATCTGTTTTAGGCAAGAGTGGAAGCAGGGCTCTTATAATCCAAGTGAGAGAGGACTACGACTTTAACCATGGGGTAAAGGTGTTGGTGAGAGTTGTTGATGCTGAGTTGGCAGGATTTGCTGAAAAATCAAATAATGTGCACGAGAGAGAAAAAGTTTACTGGGAAATAATGTAGGAGAAGCGCATTTGGAAAGGAAAAGAGATGCTCACTTCTGGACATGTTAAGTTTGAGATGCCGCCTAAGAAATGCATCTGTATGGAGATGTAGAATAGGTAGTGTGATCAGATGAGAGGTCTGTGTTAGCAACACAAATTTGGGCATGGATTGGAAAGCAGGATTTTCATTGTTGTTGGAGCATAAAATTTGGTATATAATATAGTAGGAGATAATTTCAGGCATCAGTTCTCAGTCTTTTTCTCATTATGACGCATACAGAAAACAAAATTTGTAGGATTTGCTGGAGTAAATGGACTAGGCTACTCTTCCCAAGACTACTGGCCCTAGGGCTTGGAAATTCCACATTGCATGAGCCACTTTCAGTGGTCTTACCTTTCATCCGTTTGAGGCATTGCCAAGTACACTCTTGGGAAGTTCTGCTCTCAAGAGGTAGTCTGATCAAAGGGTCAGATCATGGAGAACCTGACAGTGTTAATGAACTAATACTTTGTCATGCAGGTAATGGGTATCACTAAAGAGATTTCAGCAGAAATATGACATATTTGCATTTGTTTTAGGTAAGCACCTTTCAAACTGGTGAAAAGTTAGTTTTTAAAAATTTATAATATATCACAGCCTGATACCTCGGTAAACTAAATTACTAGAAAAAAATTAAATATAAATATTTTATTAAATTCAACAGATATTAAAATGCAGGTTGTTATAAAAGTTTTTAAAAACTTACTCTCAATTTCTGTAGTTGTGGACCAGTAGCAAACTGCTTATGGATTGGCATCAATGTGGATAATACTTTTGAGTAGCTCTGTTTGGAATAGATGATACTTGACAGAATAATAGAAAGTATTTGTGGACTACTTGCCAGTTAGTTGAAAGCCACCAAACACTTCGTCACATTTGTTGAATATGTGGAGTGGCCTGAGGGAGCTTCTCAAGGCATTGGTTTGACAGAGGCATACAACTTGTGGTGGGACTTACACCACTGAGTGTATGGTAAGTGGCCATTCTGATAGTGTGTGTGGTCTCCTCCGTTTTCTCAGCATTCTGCTGTTGGGGAGCCACTTCAGGGTAGCTCTGAACTTGGTCAAGCATAGCTTACGTTTAACCATCTTTTGGTTGGTAAAATTTGATTATTTGTTCTGGTTTCATTGGTCACCAGAGGGTTACAAAGGGTTTGGGCGGAACATGGTTGAATGACCTTTGTTGTTGTTGGTTGTCCAGCTCATGTGACAGAAAATCACCTGGGCTATTTTAGCTGTCCAATATATAGGTTATAAAAACTAAAAACTTTGGAGCAAGGGGGTCTCTCTGAATTGACTAAAATAAAAGATGAGTGGAATGATGAGGCTTTCTGCATAGTTAATGCATGAAGGCTACCCTTGTCCTGGTAGAGCCAGTGTTCCTTGTTTTTTTGTTTTTGTTCTTGTTCCCCTACTAAAAGCACCAGCATTTAACAGAGGAAGATGGGATCTTCCTGAACCCATGTTATGTTTCTCTCTTTGTATTCTGAAGGACCTGAACTGCCCTCTGGAAATGAATATAACCATCTGACAGAGATGTGGGATCACCGAGTATGTTATTTAATCAAAATTTTTTTTCAGTTGTTTGATAAAGGCCTGTTTGTCTGTGATAAACACAAGTCCACTTCGATTTTTTTTTTTAAGATTTTATTTATTTATTTGACACAGAGAGAGAGATCACAAGTAGGCAGAGAGGCAGGCAGAGAAAGCCAGGAAGCAGGCTCCTCGCTGAGCAGAGAGCCCGATGTGGGGCTCGATCCCAGGACCCTGGGATCATGACCTGAGCCGAAGGCAGAGGCTTAACCCACTGAGCCACCCAGGTGCCCCGTCCACTTCGATTTTTATGGACTCCTCACCTCACCCCTACCTAAACCTACCCACCCTGACTTGGGTTGACCCGTCAAGTCTTGGGCAGGAATAGTGAGAAGGTGCTAGGTCAGAACCCAAATTCTTAAGGTAGCTGGTAGATTTGAGAGTGCTTATTAATGGGAATACACTCTGAGTGACGGGGTCATTGCATGATGGCTCTTGAGTATGCAGTCAGAATTTGGAATCTGGTGGCATTTCAGCTAACTGACCCACCCCTTGACCACACATTTAATGGTGTGGTCAGCCAGTTGGCCAGCTTGCGCATGTGCTCTCTTTCTGGCTGTCTCAGTCAGAATCCTGGGGAAGCTGCAATTCCTCTAAGTAACCACATAAAGGCAACTCAATTGTGAGTAGTAACAGCCTTTTGGTCAGGGGGCCAAAAGGGTCTGCTGGGGTGCCAGTGGTCCTACCACTGGTATCTTGTCTCCTACTGTCTTCCAGGCCAGCTCTAGCAGAGGGGACATGAAAGAACAGGATCTGGCTGGTTGACTGCTAATGCCAGGTCTGTTCCTAGTCAGGACCCACTTGAGTTTCTCCGGGAATGGGCAGGAAAGGCAGGTGAAACACAGGCTTGACCTTGCAGGTCTGTCCCTGAAGGGAGCCAATAGCAATGTCAAGTGGCAATGTCAAGTGTCAATGGCAAGATTTTGGGGGATTGATTGCATGGGCATCAACTGGTCATAACTGAGGCTGGTTACTGTGTTAGAGAGGAAACGTATGGGTCCTTTGTGATGCCAGTCACTAACCTGTTAGTGGGCCAGTAAGAGTCTTAGGGAAGGGGATGGGCTGCAAATTAGGAGCCCAGGATAATTATATACTAAATGGTACAGAAGAATTTAAGTATTTTAACAAGTCATGATGGCCACATTATTGTAGCCCTTTAAGGTCTGAGAGTTGTGGACTCTTGGATATTCATGGCAGGTTTTGTTTGTTTGTTTGTTTGTTTGTTTCCTTAAAGATTTTATTTATTTGACAGAGAGAGACAGTGAAAGAGGGAATACAAGGAGGAGGAGTGGGAGAGGGAGAAGCAGGCTTCCCATGGAGCAGGGAGCCTGATGAGGGACTCGAACCCAGGACCCTGGAATCATGCCCTTAGCTGAAGGCAGACACTTAATGACTGGGCCACCTGGGTGCCCTCAATGGCAGTTTTTATTTGCATAAAAAAATTGTATAGTTTCCCCAATTTTCTTCTAATTCTTTTCTAGGGTAGGTGGTTCCTGGAGAGACTCTGAGATGAGAGTGCCTGAATTTAGGCGAATAATACCTCCTTCATCTCTCTTATTGGCAAGAATTGATTGGAATTTTAGAATTGGCCTCCTTCCCTCTCTTTCCTGGATCCATGGAGTAGAGTGTGCCTCTCACTTGTACATGTTGAATTAACAATGTTTCTGTGTTTGCTAGTTTTAGGACAAATCTGAAAACTTGTGTAGGGAGCTGAGAGCAGATGGACTTGATTGTGGTTCTGGTCAGACAGGTGGGCAAAAGAGCTTACATCTTGGAGACCTCAGCTAGGTAGGGATATTTTGCTCAGGGAAGCTGGGAGTGATGCAGAAGGGATGTTTAAGCCAAATCTTTGGAAAATAATTTCATAAATTAATTTCAAGGACCAAGAGCTTGGAAGTCCTAGAAGGGAATATGAGAAAGGCCACTGAAAGAGGAAGGTCCCAAACCACTGAACCAAATAGTACAAAACATCTCCGATGTCCTTTTCAACCATGATGATACGGAGAATGTATTGGGTCTGTATAGAGGTACAAGCTCCAACCAGATACTGGCGAATATAGAGATGGCAGTGACAGATCTTTCTGCATATGGCTGAAATTTATTAGAAAATTAATAGAAATTTTGTAGAAAATGAGACAAATAATGCACCAAGAATTCTAAGGCATGGCTGTAGGAAACAGGAAAGTATCATTGGTAATTACTCCAGTGAAAGAGTTTGAAGGGGAAAGAGAATGCTATGGAGATTTCAAGCAGTAAAGAATTGAGCAGGGTAGTTTTGAGAACATTAGAGAGCAGATTGGCTGATTGAGGGTGAGAAGGGTTAAAACATACAGCTTTCTAAGTATAACAAAATAGTAACAAAGATAGTATAGTGAGTAAAAGATTACAATAAGGAAATGAGAATCAGTGTTCTCATTATACTATAGTTTTGTGACCTTTTACAAATTACTATCCTAGTTCATGAATCAAATATTGCATATAAAGATATTAACCTTTTTGGGGCACTGGGTGACACAGTTGGTTGAGCATCTGACTCTTGATTTTGGCTCAGGTCTTGATCTCGGTTGTGTGATTGAACCCAGTGTCAGGCTACACACTCAGCATGGAGTCTGCTTGAGATTCTCTCTCCCTCTGCCCCTCCCACTCATGCTCTCTTCTCTCTCTAAAATAAATAAATCTTAAAAAAAAGAGATAATACCTTTTTGTTTTTTTATAAATAC
Organism: Martes martes; assembly: GCF_963455335.1. Lineage (NCBI taxonomy): Eukaryota > Metazoa > Chordata > Mammalia > Carnivora > Mustelidae > Martes > Martes martes. Next base: position 70,133,914 of record NC_137890.1, read on the forward strand.
TGTGAATATTAATGAGGTACTATTTATGGTATACTTGAGATTCTGCAAAAAATACTAAATATATTGATGGTTCGTATTTGGCAGACATTTTGACATGTTAAAATCTAGTATATTAGGGCTAAAAGGGATTTTAGGACATCTAGCTAAAAACTCACATTTTGTAGATGAGGAAATTGAGGTCCAAAGAGGTGAAATTAGCATCCAGGATTCCTGGCTTTCAGTCATTTCTTTCCTTTACCAAAAATCTCAGTATTTATACTGACTAATATCAGCTTATAATGTTTTAATAGTTCATCATTAATCTGAGTCCTTGGTATTTGTTGAGTTGGCTACCCAGAGAAGTTATGAAGATTTTTAAGGCACTTAAATGAAAGTTGATTTCCTTCTTAATTTATATGTTAAAAACAGCATAAAGCATGATTGAAACTAAGCTGTTTTAATCATGTCTTTAAGTACATTTAAAATTTTAATAAGAAATGTTGACAAGAGACTTTGCTGTAATTTAGGGGTAGGGTGGGGACATTTATCCAGTTCAGCAATGGTCAGCATCCTGAGTTCTTCAGATAGTCATAAAGAAACCAGAAGTTACGTGATGCTTTATAAACTATTTTGTTGAGTGATTGTGGTTATAATAGCTGATGAGAAAAGCCTAAGGTAGAACAAGATTATTTACCAATTTAAACATGAAGGTACTATACATAGGTAAGGTTTTCACTACTTTTAGACAAGTTAAAGTTCTACAGGTCACAAAGTCATAATCCTATGTGTGTAACAGGATGCACGGAATAGAGAAGTGAAAACTGAGTCCAAGAAGTCAGCCTGTCTGCTGCCTGGAAGAGAGCCAGAAAATGTGTTGTGAACTAACTCTTAAGAAATAGCCAGAGATCAGGGATAGGGTGGCTGGGTTACAGACATTGGGAAGGGTATGTGCTGTGGTGAGTGCTGTGAATTGTGTAAGACTGATGATTCACAGACCTGTACCCTTGAAACAAATAATACATTATATGTTAATAAAAAATTTAAAAAAATAAAAAAAAAGGAAATAGCCAGAGAACTATAGAAGAATGTCATTGTCTGAACTTTATGGCCATAGACTTAGACAGCCTAAGATTGAACTTTTTAGATAGTTTTTTTTCCTTTGGAACATGGAGGGAAAAATAAAATCACTGGTGAGATCCAGGAATGCAGACAGCCCATTACAAAGATTATATAGTCTGGTACTTTATGTGTTAGGATCCACTTCCATATTATGTCATGAACCAAAAAGAGAACAACTGCAAGCGGGAAAGTAAAAAAGAATTCTACCAGAGTACTCTAAAGCATAATTGAAAACTGCACTACTTAACTGTGAAAAAGCATTGGTTAGCATTGGTTAGCATGCCATGCATGCCATACAGCTTTAAGTGGGAGATGCTCCATGTGAACATTTCTTGTGGCGAGAAGAGAACTCCAAGTGTGACTGGCAGGTACACAGTGAGGACAGTCATCCCAAGGACATAGTGTGGAAATGATCTGTTGTGCTTGAATTGTCTTGGGAAACACAAACCAGGATATAAATTATACATATAGATAATTCAAGCATGACCTAAAAACACTGACACAGAAGGAGGTGAAGCAGAAGTGACACAGTCCTTTTTATTCCGAATCCCCTTCACATTTTACTTCCTAAACAGAGTTAACAATTTGGTGTGCATCCTTCAGGCCCTTTTTGTGTCTGTTAAACACACACACACACGCTGGCGATATGTCCATACATTAATTGAGGACCTATTGTGTTCCAGATCTTGTTCTAGATGTTCTTTCACTCCAAACACGAAACACAAATACAAGAACAATTCACTTATTCAGTAGTCATTTCCTTATAAACTTTGGAACATGTCTAAAATCTCTAAAGTAAGAAAAGAGTTCTGATTTGTTAAGGCAGATAGCACATGGTCTGTATACCCAGATCCCTATTTTAAAGGCTCTCTCTCTCTCTCAGACAATTTCCTTTTTTTCTACAAAATTCCAGTAAGGTTATTTTAATGGTTTCACTCCCACAAATCTTTTAGCAGTTGCAGGTCGTGTTAGTCTGGGCAGTCCCAGAGAGAATTAAGAAATTAGATTTGATAGCCTAAAAACATTTGATGATACAAAAACACTATAAAATGCAGGTAGAAGAACTCCAAAAGGTTAACTATGTGGAGCTGTTTGTAAGAGAGCCAGTAAGTAGTTCCAATACATATGAAGTCATTTAAGGTATAACTACAGCTCAGTACAGTAATGGTAACTAATTTGCAGTGACAACACCTGGAAGGCATTCACTGACATAAACATTTGTTCAAAAACATCTAGGGGCATCAGCCATTTTCCAGTGGATAGAATTATTGATATCTGTCAGTTGACCAAGTTGTATATGATTTTTTTTCATGTGTTGAAAAATAAGGGCTTCAAATACACATATTTTTGCTGATTTCCATCAGTTCTTTCTATTTGCATAAATGATGGACTTAAAAATAACCCCCCAATTTTAAGTATATAAAACTTTAAATTTGTGCTTATGAGGCCATCCAGTTTTGGAAATTGTTTATTCTTAGAGGGGATGATACTTTCTTCTTAATTTCATGTTTGGAAAGATTTAGATGTGTAGTTACTATATTTATTTTAAAACACCAGCTGTGACTTTCAAATGTGTCAAACATGTTAGGAACTTGAAACGTTGTAGCAAATCAGGGCTATCTTAAGACTGCTTGCTACTAATGGGATTTACCAAGCAGGAGTAAATTTGCAATTTGAAAGGGTATTAATATCCTGTTCAAGCATAGTAAATTAATGTATTCTCACTTTAATCATATTAAATTCTGATTGGAAAACTCGTTGAGCCTAAAAATAACCTGTAAGATACATGTAGAAAAAGAAGATTTTTAAAATTTTATCTTCGCCTTTGGGATGTTTAAAATAAGCATCATTTGGGGCACCTGTGTGGCTCAGTCGATTAAGCATGCTGTCAGCCAAGGCCCAGGTCACAATCCGTTCTGAGTCTGGCTCTGGGAGCCTGCTTCTCCCTCTCCATCTGCTGCTTCTACTGCTTGTGTTCTCTAGCATGCTTTCTTCAAATAAATAAAAACTTTTTAAAAAATAAAAAAAAAAGTTAAAATAAACATCATTAGAAAGTGCTAAATTCTAAGACAGTGGAGATGATGTGCTTATGAGATCATGCATGGATATCACATTTCTCATTTCAGGCTTAGGATAAGAGAGAAACAAGCTTCATAATATATTTTTCTTTCCCTGTAGTTTTCAGAAAGCCATTTAGCTTTAGTATTTAATTTGCTGCCTTGTCAGAGTTAGGCTTTTGGGAGAATATGTAAAAAGATTTTTTTTGCAAAGTAATATTTATTTTTTCCATATATGCAAATTCCATGATAAATGACCATTTCAATTAGAACTTCTGGTAAGTAAGTAACACTTCTTACAGTCTTTTTTGTTGTTGTTGATAAATTGTTGTGAACTATTTCTGGGTGTTTTTGTTTGTTTTATTTATTTCCCTTTTGATTATTGGCTTAATTACTTTGTAGCCCAAAGTTTCTTTGGTATGACTAGTCCATCAAAAAATATTGTTAGTAATTTTAAATTACTAGAACTTTTTACCAAAAACATCTACAGAAATTCCCTCTCTTTTTTGTATTTGGTCTCTGCTTTGTATAACATGAGCAGAGTTAGCCAGGTAATAATACTGATACTGGAATCTGAATTCTTGGAATTCATCATGACCATATAATTGGTCATGATGAATTGGGAAGCAGTATTACATTGTTTTTAAGAATGCAAACTTTAAATGCCAGATATCTCTACCACCTATCAGATGTTTGGGAAAATTACTTAAATTTCAATGTCTTCTGTTTGTAAAGTGGATTTGTTAATAGTATCCGCCTCATAAGGTTGTTGTGAAGATTAAGATAATACATGTTAAGTGTATATAGTAAGTACAAAGAGAAAGAATACTGATATGATTAGTAAATAAGAAGAGTCATGTGAGTCCCAAAGAATATAAAAAAGGAAAAGCAGCCTCCTGCTCCCTTTTCCTGCAAAATCCCTTACCTGTGAATTTTCTTGGCTTGGGTTTGTTTTGTATTTTCATGTTCTGAGCCACTGTCCTAGGGATATAAACCTCTCTTCAACTGTGAATGCTTTGGTAAACCTCAGTTAAGGCTATAGTAGAAAGTGTTTTCCTGCTTGTTTGTAAACAGGTGAAAGAGATGCCTGGGTGGCTCAGTCAGTTAAGCATCTACCTTCAACTCAGGTCATGATTCGGGGGTTCTAGGATAAGAGTCCTGCATCAGGCTCCTTGCTCAGCTGGGAGCCTGCTTCTCCCTCTGCCTGCCATTCCCTTTGCTTGTGTGCTCTCTCTCTCTGACAAATAAAATTAAAAAAAAATAAATGAAAGAAATGGTGAAAAATTAGGATTAACCCTAATTGGAAAATTAAACATTACATTTCCCACATATTTGTATAAATACGCTCAAACAAGAGCAATAGGTCCTACTTTTAACCCAGTACTAAAATTAACATCACTTAACAGCACCTTTGATGTTACAGGTACTATTCCAGGTACTAGGGGTCAGGTGGGAGCAAAATACATAAAACTTCATAAGAACTTAAGACAAATTGGGGTGCCTGGGTGGCTCAGTGGGTTAAAGCCTCTGCCTTCGGCTCAGGTCATGATCTCAGGGTCCTGGGATTGAGCCCCACATCGGGCTCTCTGCTCCGTGGAGAGCCTGCTTTCTCCTCTCTCTCTGCCTGCCTCTCTGCCTGCTTGTGATCTCTGTCTGTCAAATAAATACATAAAATCTTTAAAAAAAAAAAAAAGGACTTAAGACAAATTAATCATATTGTATGTTAAAAGGTGGTAAGTGCTAAGGAGAAAAAGGAGAAAGAGGATAAAGAGTGTCTGGCCCAGGGTAAGAAAATGTATGTTGGAGGTAGAGGAGAGAGGGAGTGGTTACAATTTTAAATTCAGGGGACAGGATAGGCTTTACCTGAGAAAGTACCTTAGTTCTCCTAATCTTGGCTTAAACAGTTATTAAGGTGATTTTTTTTTAACAACATTAAGTCCAAGCCAAGTTTTTAAAATTTATTTTATGACCATATAACAGAATAAATTATAATTAGCTGTACATTTTTCTTAGTGAATAGTGGGTATCTGTGAAGCAATACTGTCAGTGTAAATTATTTGTTAGCAGTGAAAATGAACTGCAAGCATCATTTAAAAAGAATTAGAACTGTCCAAATCTTGGCGATTAAACTAGATTTGTAATAGAAGATGGGAAATGTAATTGATAAAACTGGAGCTAATATGTTGGAATATTGAACTCATTTACCTTGTTAATCATAAATTTTATTCATGCAGCAGTGTGATCTTGTCAAGGGAAAGTAAAAAGGCTTTTCTGTATTTGAAGCAATCCCACTGCAGTAATGAGAATTTATTTGAAAAGGTATTAGAAGATTTAGAAATTAACTAGTTCCCTTGGGGAATTTAACTTTCAGGAAAATGGTGACTTTTATCCAGTATATTTTAAAATACATGCTGCTTTGACTCTTCATAAATTTTTAAACAATTTGACTGAGAATGGATGTAATGAAATCAGTATATTTAAGGGAAGCTAGATGTTATCTTTGAGGACCTGTGGTTCATCATCATTACTGGCAACGATAGCATTTAAAACAAAGTGAAATCTTCAGAGCTCCCATGATACAAACAGGGAAAAGTGATTCAAAACACTGTGCTACAGTTCTAATTGGAATTACTCTTGTTCATGACTGATGAGGATAGAGAGAAGTCATCAAGTAATAAAGAGCTTTTTTAGAAGATGGGTGTTAACAATAATTTTTGGGTTATTATTAGCTAGAACTGAATTTGCATGCAGGCTATTTTTTAAAAGTGGGATAAGTTTATGTTCAGTCAGTGCACAAGTACATTTATTATCATAGGGTGAAGCTTAAATGCTGAGAAAACTTTAAACACATACATTTTTTTTCGTTGCTTTGCCTAATTTATTTACTGAAGATCTCAAGCATGCATTTATGTGTTTTTTCTATTACAAAAGCAGGACATGCTCAAGGTAGAGAGTTCTGGAAACAGAAAATCACAAAGAAATAAACCCCATAATTCACCACCACTGACATTTTGCATATTCCCCTGTTTTTAAATATATGTACATATTTTAAAATATGTAAATATACAAATACATACATATCTTCATTATAATTTGGAATATATAATTTTGACAGCTATATAGCATAATGATTGAGAACATAGACCTTGGAATTAGACGAGTTTAAGTCTAACTCCACGTGTTTAATTGTGTAACCTGGGTAAGTTTCTGAGTCTCAGTTTCTTTATGTGTTAAACGAGGAAGACGATGGTTATAATACTTTCCTCACAGGTTGTTCGTAGGTAGGATTAAGTGAAATTCTATGTAAATAACAAATATCTGCCCCATAGCCAGTATTATAGGAACTGTGAGCCATTATTGCTGTTTTACAGTAAAATTTTTTTACTTCAGTATGTTGTATGCAGTCTTACATGCTCAATATTTTTCTGAATATTTCCTATTATATTAACTGAAATTTATTACCTGAATATTTTTTAAAGTTTTAATTAAAATAATGACATGGTAACTTTAATTATAACTGTAATAATTACTGGTTTCCTGTAAAAAAAGATTTATGTGACATTTTGTCACTGCAGACAAGGCATATAATTCAGCAAAGAGTACATAATTCAGGCATTTTGTGAATTCCAGTTTCTCCACATCTTCACCCATTCTTGTTATTGTTGATCTTTTTTACTATAGCCATTCTAGTGAGTTTGAAGTGGTATTTCATTGTGGCTTTGATGGCTAATGAGGTTGAGCATCTTTTCATGTGCCTATTGGCCATTTGTATATCTTCTTTGGAGAATGGTCTGTTTTGATCTTTGTTCACTTGTAAATGGGGTTTGTCTTTTTATTATTGAATTGTAAGAATTCTTTATGTACTCTGAGTATAGATTTCTTATCAGATATATAATCTACAAGTATTTTCTCCCATTCTGTGGATTTCTTTTCACCCTCTTGAGATCCTTTCAAAACCAGGCTTTATTTTAAATTTTGATGAAATCCAATTTATCTGTTTTTTTATTTGGTTGTGTGTATTTTTGTAGTTATCTCAAAAACCACTGTCTAATTCAAGGTGGAGATTTACACCTATCTTTTCTAATATGAGTTTTGTATTTTTAGCTCTTATATCTAAGTCTTTTGTTTTTTAAAGATTTTATTTATTTATTTGACAGAGACAGAGAGAGAGGCAGAGAGGCAGGCAGAGAGGAGGAAGCAGGCTCCTCGCTGAGCAGAGAGCCCGATACGGGACTCGATCCCAGGACCTGAGATCATGACCTGAGCCGAAGGCAGAGTCTTTAACCCACTGAGCCACCCAGGCGCCCCTCTAAGTCTTTATTTTGAATTAACTTTTGCATATGGTTCGAGGTGGGCTTCAACTTGATTCCTTTGCATTTGGATATCCATTTGTCCAACATTTATTTAAAAGACTGGTCTTTCTTCTTTGAATTATTTGGCAAAAATCAATTGGCCATAAATATAAGAGTTTATATTTGAACTTCAATTCTCTTCCATTGCTAAGTTTATACTTATACTAGTACCACACAGCCTTGACTACTACAGCTTTATGGCAGGTTTTGAAATTAGGAAATATGAGTCCTCCAGTTTTATTCTTTTTAGAGATTATTATGGCCACCCAGGGACTTTGAATCTTTACATGAATTTTAGAATCAGTTTGCCAATTTCTGCAAAAAAGGCAGGTGGGATTTCTTTTTTTTATTTTTTTTTAAGATTTTATTTATTTATTTGACAGACACTTCTCCAATGAAGACATACAAATGGCTACCATACAGACAGAGATCACAAGTAGGCAGAGAGGCAGGCAGAGAGAGGAAGGGGAGCAGGCTCCCTGCTGAGTAGAGAGCCGGATGCAGGGCTCAATCCCAGGACCCTGGGATCATGACCTGAGCTGAAGGCAGAGGCTTTTTAACCCACTGAGCCACCCAGGTGCCCCCAGGTGGGATTTCTGATAGGAATTGCTTTGAATCCGTAGATCAATTTGGGGAGCATTGCCATCTTAACAGTACTGTATCTTCTGGTTCATGAGCATGAAATGCCTTTCATATGCTTAGATCTTTTTTTAATCTCTTTCAACAATGTTTTGTAGTTGCTTTTGTTAAATTTCTTCCTAAATGTAGTTGCTTTTGTTAAATTTCTTCCTAAATGTTTTATTCTTTTTGATGATATTATAAAAGGAATTTTGGTAATTTTCCGATTGTACATTGCTAATGTATAGAAATACTATTGATTTTTGTATATTAATTTCATACCCTGAAACTTTCCTGAGCTAGTTTATTAGTTTTTAATAGATTTGGTACATTTCTAAAGATTTTCTTTTTTGTTTTATAAAGATTTTATTCATTTGAGAGAGAGAACAAGAGAGCACTGGCCGGGGCGGGGGCAGAGGGAGAGGGAGAAGCAGACTCCCTGCTGAGTAGGGGAGTCCCTACTCAGTCCTGCCTGATGTGGGACTTGATCCCAGAACCCTGAGATCATGACCTGAGCTGAAGGCAGATGCTTAACTGACTGAGCCACCCAGGTGCCCAAGATCTTCTCTACATAAAATCATGTCATCTGTGACCAGTGACTAGAGAAAATTTTACTTCTTTCTTTACAATCTGGGAGATTTTTAGTCTCTTTTTCTTTTCCATTTGCTCTGACTAGAACTTCTAGTACAATACCAAATAGGAATGGTGAGAACAGACATCATTGTCTCTTTCTTTCTTTCTTTCTTTTTCCCTCTCCTCTCTCTCTCTCTTTTTTTTTTTAATTTTTTATTTGACAGACAGAGATCAGAAGTAGGCAAAGAGGCAGGCAGAGAGGCAGGCAGAGAGGGGGTGAGGGAAGAAGGCTCCCCACTGAGCAGAGAGCCCGATGCGGGGCTAGATCCCAGGACCCTGGGATCATGACCTGAGCTGAAAGCAGAGGCTTTAACCCACTGAGCCACCCAGGTACCATTCCTCTCTCTCTCTTTCTCTCTCTTTTTAATTAAGTAGGCTCCATACCCAGCATAGGGCTTGAACTCACAACCCTGAGATCAAGAGTCACATGTTCTACTGACTGAGCCAGCCAGGTGCCCATCCTTGTCTCTTTTTGATTTTAGGGGGAAAACATTCAGTCCTTTCACCATTAACTATGATGTTAGCTGTGGTTTTTTTCGTAGAAGTCTAATATCAAGTTCACGATGTTTCCATTTGTTTCTATTTTTTAAAGCATTTCTGTCTCGAAAATGTTGGATTTTGTAAAGCTTTTATTTGCATCTATTGAACTGATCATGGAGGTTTTTGTACTTTGTTCTGTTGATATAGGGTATTATTCTAATTGATTTTTGGATGTTAAACCAACCCTGCATTCCTGGGATACATCCCACTTGATCATGCTCTATAATTCTTTTTATGTGTTGCTGGATTCAGTTTGCTAGTTTTTGTTTGTTTGTTGCTTCTTTTTTAAGGTTTTTGCAAATATATCCATAAGAGATATTGGTCTGTAGTTTCCTTGGGATGTGTTTGTTTGGTTTTGGTATAAAAATGGTTCTGTCTTCATAGCATAAATAGTGGTATGTTTCTTCTTATTTTTTTTGAAGAGTTTATGAAAAGTTGATATATTCTTCTTTAAATACTTGATGGAATTCATCTGTGAGGCCATCTGGCCTGAGCTTTTCTTTGTGGGAAGTTCTGAACATCTTTTAAAATGTAGTTTGCTTTCCTTTCCATCTGTTTTTAATTTACTTCAGGAACTCTTTTTCATTCCTTCTTGTGTGGGTAAAAAAGTATGATCCTAATCTTATTTGAGAAGAAGAATAATTACATTATGCCACTTTCAAAACCAACCAAACAAAACAAAAACAAAAAGGAACAAAGGAAGGTAGGAACAAAGGAAGTAAAACAAATCACACATTTTCAATGAAATGTTTTTATGGTTGGCCTGTGAATATAATAATGTCATTTTATATCATGGTATCAATTTTGCTTTAAAGTAAAAAAACAGCCATTTAGAAAAGAGTCATTTTGGGGGCGCCTGGGTGGCTCAGTGGGTTAAGCCTCTGCCTTCGACTCAGGTAATGGTCTCAGGGTCCTGGGATCGAGCCCCACATCGGGCTCTCTGCTCAGCGGGGAGCCTTCTTCCCCCTCTCTCTCTGCCTGCCTCTCTGCCCACTTGTGATCTCTCTCTCCGTCAAATAAATAAATAAAATCTTAAAAAAAAAAAAAAAAGAAGATAGTCATTTTGTAAGTTGAAAATTCCCTGCATTTTAAGTATTCTCAATAATTGTTATATTCTGTTTCTGAAGTTTCAATTTTATAGTTAAAGTCTGTTTTACATTATGGAAATAATTTATTATGAGGTTATCTATGTAAAAGTGATTGAACATAGTTTAATAGTATTTCACATACTTTAAAATAGTATTACATTTTCTAGCTATTTTTAGTAATTACTGTCTTAGATCATGATCATCAAAAGTAACATTAAGAAAAAATTACTAAGAATGGAAAACCTTTGGCTAGATGTTTTTAAATGATATGTATGAAGTTAAATGCAACTTCTAGCATTTCAGATTGATTTAACTTAGACCAGGACTTACACAGCTTCTAGTAGTGAGCCTGACAGTTTCAATCCCATCTTGTAAATGTGTTATGTAAATGCTAAGGGATTTTAGTAAGAAAAGCTGTAGCATAAAACTACTAGATTATAAAAACTAGATTATAAAAATTACTAGATTAAGTTTTAAAAAGTAACATAAAATAAAAATAAATAAACAATAATCATGCACTACCATTACCCACTTCTGCTCTACCCCCATTAAATGTAAGCGAGGGTACTTGGCATGTTCCTGTCTTTAGCCATGTTGTTAGTGTAGATACCAGATGTGTCTGAAATTTAGTGATGGGCAACCTACAAAAATGTATTTTATTATTATGCACTAATTAGTCTTGCTAATAAGTACTTATAAGCATAAGTTTTACTAAAATTTTAATAAGAATATAGATTGTCTGGGTTAAAATAAGCTGAAGAGAAACAATCTAGTCATCAACTGCCAATTTTGTTCTTCCTTTGACTTTGTTCTTTCAAAAACAAGATGGCACCTCTTCACATCAGAAGCATATGAACTTGACTTAGTTTTCTAGTATCTTGATGGATTTGCTTTGCTCATTCCATGCTCTCACAGACTTATCATGAGATACACACATTTGTGAAAATGCTAGTTGTGAAAGTCTCTATATATGTGTATAGTCATGCGAAACTTGAAACTTGATTTTGCTCATAAGCATTAGTGCTGGCTGTAAGTGATCTAGAAAACCTAAAATAATGGCTGGTGTTTCCAACATCAATGTTTAGGTTTATCACCTTAGTGAAATAATTAGAAAAAAATTCATGGAAGTTGAAAAAGTAATCAAATCTAAGAATATACTGATATAAGCATAAAAGTCTGAATACGTGTTTGCCAAACAAACCAGCAGTATAGAGAACCAAATAACAAAATTCAACACAAAGGGTAATATTGTTACATGCAATTAGTGTAAGAGAAATTTACATTTTGTATCCAAAACAAAATGAAACCTCTAACTGCTCTTAAAAGGACAGATAAAATAACATGAAAATTTATGTAAACTGTGTTTAGTTTTATAATCTCTCCTTCTGTTCTCTGGGACTCAGAGTAGAAGAGGTCTTTTTTTCATCTACCTACTGAGAGGGAAACTATATTAAATATGATTAAAGAGTCCAATTATAGACAATCTATTTGTAATCACACTAGACATATAAAGCCCACTATAACACAATTCATCATATATGTTCAGATATACCAAAGATCAATGCATTTTTTTGTCATCTAACTTTAATGACAATCTGATATAACAACTAAACACACTGTGAGTATGAGTTCACTTATTCAACCTAAATTACTGCTCATCACCCATTATGAATCAAGCATTGTCTATATTCTAGGATATTGGAGAGTATTGTTTGGTTAAGTTTTGTATGATGTTCATTGACATTTTAGTGCAATATTTAAGAAATAAAAAAAGATAAAAGTAAGCCAACAGTATCTATTCATAGCCAGCCATAAATATTGTTGTAGGTCTCTATATACATACTCTTTTCCCCAGAAGACACAAGCAACAGAGCAAATGAGGGTTTAAATTATATGTATTTGCATTGACATATATACACACACACATTTAAGTTTTGAACTTTGAAGTTATACTATGAAGTTCATTACACAAAACAAAGTATGGTCCAAATTTGGTTTTAGCTCCAGAAGCTGCACTAAGACAGGGTCACCATCTGCATTGAGATATAAAGTTCCAGAGACTGGGCTAGACTTTTTTAAGATTTATTTATTGGGACTCCTGGATACCTCAGTGGGTTTAGTGTCTGCCTTTGGCTCAGGTCATGATCCCAAGGTACTGGGATCAAGTCCTACATTGGGCTCCTTGCTAAGTGGGGATCCTGTTTCTCTCCCTCTGCCTGCTTCTCCCCCTGCTTAGGCTCACTCTTGCTCTCTCTCTCTGATGAATACATAAATAAAATCTTTTAAAAAAATAAAGATTTATTTATTGCAGAGGGGAGGGAGGGGCAGAGGGAGAGGGAGAAGGAGGAACCAGATTCCCTGTTGAGCACAGAGCCCAATGTGGGGCTCAATCTCATGACACTTAAATCATGACATGAGCTGAAATCAGGAGTTGGAAGCTTAACCAACTGAGCCACCCAGGCATCCCCTGAGTGATGTGTATTTACAGAAGAAATTGAATAATGGTCAAGAAGGAAAGCAAAGGAAAAAACAGGAAAATTGGTCTTGAGTATGAGTTGAGGTATGAATTAAAGCCATTAAACCAGATGAACCAGAAACCAGATGAACCAGAAATAGGGCATCAACCTTTTTTGGCTAGCAGACCACTTTCAGAATTCAATGAAAGCTCATAGTCCCTCTTCCTATAAAAATTACACACATGTACATATTTACACTTTACTCCAATTTCAGGGAATTTACAGATCCTCTGAAGTCTTGGATACCTATAAATGAATATTGGCATAAGTTTGGGGTGGAGAGAATGCAAAATGGATTAGAGGAAGTGATTTGGGTCGGAGCGTGAACAAGCTTGAGGCTTCTTCATAAAATGAGAGAAGGCTGAGGCGCCTGGGTGGCTCAGTGGGTTAAGGCCTCTGCCTTTGGCTCGGGTCATGATCTCAGGGTCCTGGGGTCAAGCCCCACATGGAGCTCTCTGCTCAGTGGGGAGCCTGCTTCCCTTCCTCTCTCTCTGCCTGCCTCTCTCCTTACTTGTGATCTCTGTCTGTCAAATAAATAAATTTGGAAAAAAAAAATGAGAGAAGGCTGATGGCCTCAAAAGTGGTAGGCTTCACATGTTCCACAGACTTTTCTCTTTCTTTTTCTTTTCTTTTCTTTCTTTTTAAATCAGAGAGTGAGAGAGAGAGAGAGAGCGAGAGCGCACAAGCAAGGGGAGTGGTGGGCAGAGGGAGAAGCAGGCTCTCTCCTCAGCAAGGAGCCAGAGGCAGGACTTGATCCCAGGACCTTAGGATCATGACCTGGGCCGAAGGCAGCCACTTAACCTGCTGAGCCACCCAGGCATCCCAAGACTTTTATATTCATTCATACCTTAATAAAGCTGGTGGGGCGGGGGAGGGAGGAGTTTGTCACTGCTACAGTTAGGTAGTAGAAATCTGGGTAACTGGGGTTTTTGGCTACACTCTTCTATCAGATCAATTTATTCCACTTTTATCTGTTTGTTTGGACTCTATTTAAAATATTAATAGATGGGTTCCTCTCCTTGTTAAAATATTCATGTATCTCTTTAAGACACTGCTTTTAATTATTTGGGGTACATACCCAGAAGTGGAATTATTGGACCATATGGTATTTTGATTTTTAATTTTTTGAGGAATGGCCATGCTATTTTTCATAGAGATTGCACCATTTTACATTCCCACCAACAATAAGGAATAGGGGTTCTAATTTCTCCACATCCCTGCCAACACTTGTTTCTCTCTCTCTTTTTTTTTTTTAATTAATAATCATCCTAATGGCTGTGAGGTAATATCTCATTATAGTTTGATTTGCATTTCCCTAATAATAATTATTATTATTTTTAAAGATTTTATTCATTTATTTGACAGACAGAGGTCGCAAGTAGGCAGAGAGGCAGGCACAGAGAGAGTGGGGAGAGGAAGCAGGCTCCCTGCTGAGCAGAGAGCCCGATGCAGGGCTCGATCCCAGGACCCTGAGATCATGACCTGAGCCGAAGGCAGAGGCTTAACCACTGAGCCACCCAGGCACCCCATTTCCCTAATAATTAATGATATTGATAATATTTTCATTTATTTACTGGCTGTTTGTATATCTTCTGTGGAGAAATGTCTTTGCAAGTCCTTTTTTCATTTTTGAATCAAGTTGTTTGTTCTGTTTTTGAGTTTTAGAAGTTCTTTATATGTTCTGTACCTTAATCCCTTATCAGATATATGATTTGCAAATATTTTCTACTCTTCTCTTCTACTCTTTTAAGTCTGTTCATATAGTCTTTTGATGCGTAAAATGTTTTAATTTTCGCAAAGTCCAATTTTTTAATTTTTACTTTTGTTGCCTGTATCTCTGATGTCATATCCAAGAAATCATTGCCAAGTCCAATGTTGTGAAGTTTTTCCCCAATTTTATTATAAGACTTAAATAGTTTTAGATTTTACATTTAAGTATTTGATCCATTTTGAGTTAATTTTAGATATAGTGTTCAATAAGGGTCGAAGTTCATTCTTTTGCATGTAGATGTCATTTTCTCAGTATTATTTGTTGAAAAGGCTGTCCTCTCTCCATCAATCATCTTAGCACTCTTGTCAAAAATCATTTGACCATATACATGAGGATTTGTTTCTGGGCTCTCTATTCTGTTCTTTTGGTCCATATATCTCCCTTCATGCCTGTACCACACTGTCTTGATTATTGTAGCTTTATTCTTTTTTTCCCCTAAAATTGTTTTGGCTATTTAGGATCCCTTAGAGATTCCGAATGAATTTTATGATAGGTTTTTATATTTCTATAAAAAAGTCATTGGGATTTAGAGAAGGATTTCAGTAAATCCGTCAGACACTGTGGGTAGTATTGACATCTGAATAATATTGTTTCAATTCATAAACATGGGATGTTTCCATTTATGTCTTCTTCAGTTTTTTTCAATAATGCCTTTTGGTTTTCACTGTACAAGTCTTTTGCTTCTTTGGTTAGTTCCTAAATACATTATTTTCTTTGATGCTATTGTAAATGGAATTGTTTTTGTAATTTCCTTTTCAAATGTTTCATTGTTACTCTATAGAAATGCAACTGATTTTTGTGTATTGAGTTTATATCCTGCTATTTTGCTGAATATATTTATTAGCACTAACAATTTTTTGTATAATCTTTAAAATTTCTGCATATAAGATTATATGATCAGCCAACAGATAATTTTACTCCCTTCTTTCCAGTTTGGATGCCTTTTATTTCTTGCTTAATTGCTCAGGCTAGAACTTGCAATACTGTGTTGAATAGATGTGGTTACTTTTTCTAACTACTAGGTAATTACTGTTTCTGATCTTAGAGGAAAAACTTTCAGTCTTTCAACATTGAGTATGATGTTCATGTGAGTTTTCATATATGGCTTTTATTATGTTAAGGTAGTTTCCTTCTATTTCTGTTTAGTGGTTTGTTTTTTTTTATCATGAAAGAATGTCAGATTTCGTCAAATGCTTTTTCCGCATCAATTGAGATGATCAGTTGAATTTTTTTTCCATTCATGGTATATGACACTGGTCAGTTTTCATATGGTTTTAATTTAAATCCTTGCATTCCATCAATCATTCCCACTTGGTCATGGCTTCTAATTCTTTTATTTACTTATTTTATTTATTTTTTATATTATATTATTTTATATTTATTATATATTATATATATTATATTATATAATATATTATATTTTTATATTTATTTATTAAACATGATTTTTAAATGATTATTAAAAAATGATTTTCTTCTTAAGTAGTCTCTGTACCCAGCATAAGGCTCAAACTTACAGCCCCAAGATCAAATGTTGCATACTCTCCCAACTAAGCCAGCCAGGCACCTCTATAATATGCTGTTTTAATATGCTGTTGTGTTTAGTCAAAGGTTTGTGCTTTCATGTTCATATGACATATTGGTCTGCAGTTTTCTTTCTTTGTGTCTTTGGCTTTTGTGTCAGGATAATCCTGGTATCATAGATTAATTACAGTGTTTTCTCCTCTTCAATTTTTTGGGAACATTTTGGGAAGGGACTGGTGTTTTAAAAATTTTTTTATAAAATTCATCATTGAAGCCATCAAGTCCAGGGCTTTTCTTTGTCCAGAGATTTTGGATTATTGATTCAATCTCCTTACTATCTGTAGTTCTATTCAGATTTTCTATTTCTTAGTGATTCAGTCTTGGTAGGTTTTGTGTTTCTAGGAATGTTTCCATTTCATCTAGGTTAACCAATCTGTTGGCATACAATTCTTCATAGTACTCTCTTATTATTTTTATTTCTTTTTTTAAAAGATTTTATTTATTTATTTGACAGAGAGAGAGATCACAAGTAGGCAGAGAGGCAGGCAGAGAGAGAGGGGGAAGCAGGCTCCCCGCCAAGCAAAGAGCCCAACGCGGGGCTTGATCCCAGGACCCTGAGATCACAACCTGAGCTGAAGGTGGAGGCTTAACCCACTGAGCCACCCGGGTGCCCCTATTCTTTTTATTTCTATAGAATTGGTTGTAATGTCCCCATTTTCATTTCTTTTTTTTTCTTTTTTTTCATTTCTGATTTATAATTCAAGTCTTTTTTCTTAGTCCCTCTAGCTAACAATTTGCCAATTTTGTTAATCTTTTTGAAGAACTTATGACTTCATTAATTTTTTCTATTGTTTCTTTTTTCTTCTTTTCTTTTCTTTTTCTTCTTTTTTTCTCTTCTTTTTTATTGTTTCTTTAGTCTCTATTTCACTTGTCTGTATTCTGATCTTTATTGTTTCCTTCCTCCTGCTAGTTTTGGATTTAGTTTGTTTTTCTTTTTCTAGTTCCTTAAGTTTTAAAGTTAAGTTGCTGATTTGGAATCTTTGGGATTTTTTGAAATGTGTTTATAACTTTAAATTTCCCCCTTCTCTCTGCTTTCACTGTGTGCCATACATTTTAGTGTGTTATGATATTGTTTTCATTCATCCAATGTACTTTCTAATTTCCTTTGTGATTTTTCTTGATTTACTAGTTACTTAAGAGTATGTTGTTTAATTTCTACAAATTTGTGAGTTTTCCATTTTTACTTCTTTTATTGATTTCTAACTTTATCCCATTGTGGTAGGAGAAGATAATTTGTATGTTATCTATCTCTTAAATTCTATTGAGACTTAATTTATGGCATAATTTATAATTTGTTCTGGAAAATGTCCCATGTGTGCTTGAGAAGAATGTTTGTGCTATTGTTGTTAGATTCAGTGTTCTGTATATGTCTGTTAGATCCAGTTGATTTACTATGTTAAATCCTCTATTTCCTTACTTATCTTCTGTCTGGTTGTTTACCCATTACTGAAAGTGGGATATTGAAGTCTCCAAAATTATTGTACAACTGTTCATTTCTCCCTTCAGTGTTGTCAATTTTTGCTTCATATACTTTGATGGTCAGATATTATGTGCATGTTTATAATTATCATATATTCTTGTTATCTTGAACGTTTTATTAATATATAATGTTATTTTTCTCTTGTAATCTTTTTTGATTTAAAGTCTGTTTTATCTGATATTAGTATAGGCACCCTTTCTCTCTTTTGGTTACTATTTGTGTGGAATAATTTTCATCTTTTCATTTTTACTCTTTGTATCTTTGGAGCTAACGTGAGTTTTTTTGTAGATAGCATATAGTTGAATCATATGTTTTTTTCCCATTCTATCACTCTCTATCTTTAACTGGAAAGTTCAGTGGATTTACGTTTAAAATAACTACTGATAAGGAGGGACATCTGTCATTTTGCTATTTGTTTTCTGTATGCCTTATAGCTTTTTGTCCATCTTTTTCTGCATTACTGCCTTCTTTCGTGTTGATTTTTTGCACTGAAATGTTTATGTTCCTTTCTCATTTCCTTTTATGTTTATTCTATAGATATTTCTTTGTGGTTATTATGTGGATTTTAACCTCAAAAGTTATAACACTCTGATTTCAATTGATGCCAGCTTAGCTTCAATAATACACAAGAACTCTGCTCCTTTATATTTCTATCCCTAATCCTTTTTAGTTGTTGATGGTATCAAAATCACATCTTTATACATTGTGTGCCCCAAGACATAAAGTAACAATGCTTTTAAAAGGATTAGTCTCATGTAGAAAACAAAAACAAAGCATAGTTACTAGCTTTTAAACAAATAATTATTTTTTTAATGTATTAGTCTCTTAAATCATATAGAAAACAAAAAGTTGAGTTACATACCATTGTTATTACAATAATACTAGATTTTATAATTACCCATGTATTTACCTTTGTTGAGATCTTTATTTCTCCATTTGGCCTCAAGTTATTATCTAGTGTCCTTTCATTTCACTTTGTAGAACTCCCTTGAGCATTTCTTACTAGACAACTATACTGATAACAGACTCCTCAGCTTTTGTTTACCTGGGAATGCCTTATTTCTCCCTCACTTTTGAAGGATAATTTATCCTATATAGAATTCTAGGTCAACAACACCTCAACAATTTTTTTTTAAATTAGTACTTTGAATGTATCATCCCTCTTCCTCCTGGTCTGTTACGTTTCTTTCTTTCTTTTTTTTAAAGATTTTTATTTATTTACTTGACAGAGATCACAAGTAGGCAGAGAGGCAGGCAGAGAGAGAGAGGGGGGAAGCAGGCTCCCTGCCGAGAGAGAGCCCGATGCAAGGCTCAATTCCAGGACCCTGGGATCACGACCTGAGCTGAAAGCAGAGGCTTAACCCACTGAGCCACCCAGGTGCCCAGTCTGTTAAGTTTCTGATGAGAAATCTGCTTATATTCTTACTGAGGATCCCTGTATGTAACAAGTTGCTTCTCTGTTGTCCTCTTCAAGATTCTCTTTTTGTTTTTGGCTTTTGAAAGTTTGACTCTGTGGCTTTTTGTTGTTCTCTTTGAGTTTATCTTACTTGGAGTTTTTCAAGCTTCTTGGATGTTTATATTCATGTTTTTCATCAAAGTTGGGAAGTTTTCTGCCATTATTTCTTCAGATATTCTCTTTGCCTCCCCCCTCCTTTTGTGGGACTTCCACACTGTGAATATTTATCCAGCTGATGGTATCCAACAAGTACCTTAGGCTCTGCCACTTTTCTCCAATCTTTTTTCTTTCTGTTTCTCAGACTTGATAATTTCCATTGTCCTATCCTCAAGTTCGCTTTTTCTGTCTTCTGCGTACTCAGATCTTCCTTTGTATCCCTCTAGTGGAATTTTCTTTACAGTTTTTGTACTTTTTGGCTCAGAATTTTTTTTTTCTTCAGGTTTTTGATCTCTTTATTTATATTTCTATTTTGTTCATACAAAGTTTTCTTGGTATTCTCCACATCTTTCGTTCTTTGATCATTTAGTTCTTTGATCATTTAGTTTTAAAGATTGTGTAGTTGATCTGCCAATAAGTTATTTTTTCAGGGACAATTTCTGTATATTTTTTTCTTTGAAATTGGCCATACCTTTCTGTTTCTTTGTATGTCTTATGATTTTTTGCTTGAAAACTGGGCATTTGAATAAAATAATGTGGAACTCTGAAAATCAGATTTTCTACCTTCACCTCGGTTTGCTGAGTTTTTTGGTGTGGGGTTTTTTTTTGTTGTTGTTGTTGTTTTGTTTTGTTTTTGTTTTTGTTTTAATGTTGTTGTAGGTTATCTCTGTGCTATGGATCAACCTATGATGTAAACTGTAAACTTAAGGTCCTCTCAAGACTTTTTTCTTTTAAAAAAATTTTTTTTATTTATTCATTTGAAAGAGAGAGCAAGAGCACAAGCAGGTGGGGAGGATCAGAGGGAAAAGGAGAAGCAGACTCTACATTGAGCAGGGAACTCAACTTGGGTCTTCATCCCAGGATCCTGGGATCATGACCTGAGCTAAAGGCAGATGCTTAACCGACAGAGCCCTGCAAGAGCCCTCTCAATTCTTTTCTGAGCCTATGCCTTTCCCTAGGTGTGTGCAGTCATTTCCTAATTTTCCCCATATACGCAGTTGCTTTTGAATGTCCTAGTCTTTAATGTCTGGCTCCCAAAAAGAGAGAAAAAGAAAAATGAAAGTGGGGGATAAATGATGTCAGCCCTTTAAATCTACTGGAAGGCACTTCAGCTAGAGAAATGGCTTGCGACAATGGGGCGGGGGAGTTGTGCAAAACAATGGCTACCTTCTTCTTTGCACTTTGGTGCTTAGAAGCAGCAATCAGTGATCAGAGCACAGATTCCTATCATTGGAGAAAAGATCTTTTTTGCTCACCCTGGCTTCTACAAACTATGTGCAAGCTGTTTCAGGAACACATGCACAGCTGCCTGTCATGGGACTTTTTGTCCACCTTCGCCCATTTTATCTGTCTTCCACCTTATCCCTCTGCTAGACACCAATATGTTCCCCATATCCATGAGCTCTTTTTAGATTTTGCATATGAGTGAGATTATACAGTATTTATCTTTCTCTGTCTGACTTATTTCATTTAGTATAATACCCTTAAGGTCTATCCATGGTGTCACAAATGGCAAGATTTTCTTCTTCTTCTTCTTTTTTTTTCTTTAAAGATTTCATTTATTTATTTGGCATACAGAGATCACAAGCAGGCAGAGAGGCAGGCAGAGAGGCTCCCCACCAAACAGAGATCCCGACATAGGGCTCGATCCCAGGACCCCGGGATTACGACCCAAGCCAAAGGCAGAGGCTTTAACCCACTGAGCCACCCAGGCGCCCCTAGATTTTCTTCTTTTTAATGGCTGGGTAATATTCCATTGTATATATATACACACACAGCAGTTTTCTTTACCCATTTATTCAATGTTTTGAATTTTAAAATCTCTCCTGGAACTGCATTTGTGCTTCCTTTTCTTTTTTATTTTATTTCTTTTAGAGAGTGAAACAGAGAGAGAGAGAAGGAGAGAACAAACAGAGGTGTAGGGGAGGGAGAGAGAGAATTCCAAACAGGCTCCATATCCAGCATGGAGCGTGGATGCAGGGCTCAATCTCACGACCTGAGATCATGACTGAGGTGAAATCAATAGTGGGTTGCTTAACTGACAGCCACCCAGGTGCCACTTTGTGCCTGCTTTTTCACCCCTAAGACTAAATCGCTTCTTTCTCCCTTAAATTAATCTTACCAGGGAATTGTGAATTTTATTAATCTTTTCAAATAACCAACTTCTGGATTTTTTGGTCCTGACTCTAGTGTGTTTATTTTATGTTACTTTCTGATTCTTTTTGATTCCTTCCCTTCTACTTTTTGGGAGTTTTTTCTGCTCTTCTTTTTCTAACTTCTTCAATTGTGTGGTTAACTCTTTAATTTTGTACTTTTGCTTTTTTTAAAGTGAACATTTATGGGAAATATCCCCTCAAATGCCACTTTTATATGTAATTATTTTTTCCTGTTATTCATTTCTACATATTTCCATTACAAATTTTTCTATCCATGAATTTTTCAACATTTTAAATTTTTTCCAAAAAGCTTTTATTACTAATTTCAAAATTAATTGCATTATGGTCAAAAATATCATCTGTATATTAACAATGCTTTGAAATTTGTGGAAGCTATCATGATGGCCTGGTTAATTTCTCTAACTATTCCATATGGTTTGAAAAGAATGTGCTTAATTTTTTAATGTAGTGCTCCATATGATCATTATATTGAGCATTATTAATTGTGCTATTTATAACTTTTATATCCTTTTTTTGGTCTACTTGTTCTATCAAGTACTGAGAAAAATATTTTAATCTCTGATAAAGATTGTGGGTTTTTCAGTTTGTCTATATTTGGACACTTGAAAAATCTTACTCTACTTCTGATAATGTGCCATTATATTAAATAAATCACATTTTGAGGACTTTCCAGCTCTTCTATCTCAACTGTTCTTTTTTATATAAATCATACTATCCATTGTCACATTCTAATCTTGAATAGTATCCTGAGAGTCTTAATGACTATAAAAGATTATTTTGTTGTTGGTATGTGGTAAAAATAAGTTGCCATTTACAAAATATTCACCAGGTGCCAGAGGTTGTGCTAAGTGTTTTATTTAGGATAAAAGTCTTTTTATCTAAGATAATTGGGACAAGCAGGTGGTTTGTTCATTGAATAAGTTGATTAAGTGAGGAATCATTAAGAAATGATACATATTTTAAACTTTTTATTTGAACGTAAAATGCATGCTTACATACACATCCATTCACTAATATTTTTGTATGATTCTCTTTAGTGTATGATTCTGGTTATTTTATTTTTTTATGTATAAGCCATACCTGTAATGCGTTGTCAAGAATTTCTTGTTTCCATTGATGTCAGTTGGAGGGAGAACCCAAAGAAATCTTCAAAGCAATATGAGTGCAGAATTATAGGATTTTACGATTTTGAACCAAACTTCATTGTCATCCAGCCCATACTTCATTTGATAACAACTGTTTAATGCCTCATCTATATCGATTCAGTTACTTCAATTTAATTTTTTATAGAAACTTTCTTGTATTCCTATTCCACTCGTTGATGTAATGTTTACATAGTGTTTAATCAAACCACATAGTTATAGTAAAAATTATGATTAGTATAAACAGACTTGGGAAAAATTCATCTGTCTCTTTGTAAATAAATATACAGCCCTAAACAATGGGAGCAGAAAGGTGTGGTTGTACTAGAAAGCAGGCAGTTAGCTGGGAACATTTTTTGTACCATTGGCATCAGCCATTATATTGTACAGAGGCAATGGAGAGAATTATTAAATCTGTTGTGTCAGTTAAGTATAGGTCATTTAAGACCATCTATATTAGTAAACTTTACAACTCTGTAAGGAGGTAATGTTATTCCCATTTTAGAAGGGAAATCTGATTTGCCCAAGATCTCACTACTAGCTTATTATTGAACCAGGACCAAGATCTACACCTGGATTTGTTCAACTACAGTCATTCCAAAAAGCTATTAGACATCTCTTTTATGATCTGTGTGTGTTTTAATCGAATTTTACTTCATGCATTGCTCATGCTTCATGAATTAGTATATAGACTTCTCCAATTGAAAATACTGGTTTTAGGGGTGCCTGGGTGGTTCAGTTGGTTAAATGTTTGCCTTTGGCTCAGGTCATGATCCTGGAGTCCTGAGATCGAGCCCCTAGTCAGGCTTCCTGCTCAGTGGGGAGTCTGCTTCTCCCTCTCCCTCTACTCCTCCCATGCTTGTGCTCTCTGTCCCTCTGTCTCTCTGTCTCTCTCTCTCTCAAATAAACAAAATCTTATAAAAAGAAAAAAGGTTAATACCGGTTTCAGCCCCTTACTTTAGGCACTTGCCATACCTTTTTTTTGCCCCCAATAGTTAGTTTTTGGCTTTATCTGGATGTTCTCTCACTTCTGTCTTCAAGTCACAGCTCACTTGGTCAGGTTAGCTTGCCTCTGAGCAAACACTCTTTCTATTCTTAAGAGGTACACTCATTCCTACCCAGGAGCTTGGATTCTCAGCCACCATCTGGAAAACAAAATATGATAAATCAGAGATGTGTTACTATTTGTTCATTTCCTACTCACTCCTTTCTTTCCTGAAGCTACAGCCTGTGCCTCCAACTCTCCTGATTTCTTCTCCATGACTAACTTCTTTGTAGTGATGTTTCTTTTCTTTTAATGGTGCCATTCATCCCTAAATGAATCAGCACAAATGAGATCAAGCTTAATGAGCCTTGGCACAGGTTTGATGAGCCTCCCACACTTTATAAATATATCCACTGATTAGCCACCTCCCATACATACACATTGTAATGGAAGTTATCACCAACACCATCCCTTCTCTTCTCTCCCAAGTGCTTCACAAGTCAGTTATTGGTTTGTGTTTTCTTTCCAGAAGGCCTGGTCCAAGTGCTGTATCAGGCATGGTAGCTATAGAGAGCTTCATGGTACAGAACTAGTACAAGGTGCAGGCACACTTCCCAGTGCAGTCTTCTGATTTTCATTCTTCTTGGCATTGTGTTGTATTTTCAGTTGAAATTCCAATCCTTAGTGTCTCCTTTGACGGACTCTTTTAACAAACTACCTTAATAAATTCCCTGATCTCCCAGACTTTGATAGTTTATTTTTTAAGACAGCTCATTCTTTCATGACCCATGTTAACTTCTCTGCAGGCATCATGAATATTCATTATTAGCAGGTTTCTACTCCCCTTTCTCTAAGTAGCTTTCAGATTGTAATCCATTCAAAAAACAAAAGAACCCTTGAGGAATATTGGCAAAGCCCTCATCTTCTCCTCTTTCTAACCTCTGCTATAAAGACAGATTAGTGTATTGGTTCAAACTCTGAACTGAACTTTGAGGCAACTGATTTGGCAACTCTGTCTCTAAACCCATACCTTTCATAGGCTTCTTTCTATGTCTCCGCAAATGGCCACTTTATCCCTTCAGTTGTTCAGGCCCAAATCCTTTTACTCATACTTGATCTTTTTCTTATACTCCATATTTAATTTATTTTCAAGTCTTGTTTGTTTTTCTTTTAAAATACATCCAGAAGGTGATCATTTCTGACTACTTCCACCCTGCGACAAATGAATCAATTCCAGAAGAAGACCCTTATGCCCATTTGCCAATCCAAAGTTTAAGCCACCTGCCTATTGCTCATATGGAGCCTTGACATAAAGGGTGATGAGGGAGATGGATTCTGCTCTGCACCACCTCTTCTCACTTTCTGCTGTTGTTTATTGTTTGCTTTGATTCAGAAAGAGAGAGGACAAGAGAAAGCTCTCAAGTCACTACTAGGTGATAGTAGAAGTCAAGGCCCAAATGCTCTTTCCATGGGAAGGACTTAGCTCTTACCGGCTGAATATCTCTGTTTATGTATATGTGACAATTTGAAGATGAAAGGGAGGAGAGAAGAAAGTGAGAGAAGGGAAGTATTTTTTGTAAAATTTTCTTTTTAAATTAAGAAACTGTTTTGCAGGATGGTTAAAGAGTATGAACTTTTAGAGACAGCCAGCTTTGGTCTGAATCCTGCCAGTAGCCCTGTGACATTGGGCAAATTCTTTTTTCCTTTTCCAGTTCTATTGAGAAATAATTGGCATCTATCACCATATACATTTAAGGTGGATCGCATGATGGTTTAATTTATTTGTGTTGTTAAATGGTTACAATAGGTTCTGTTAACATTCATCATGTCATGTAGATGCAATTTTTAAAAAGAAAGAAAATCCTCTTTGTGATGAGAACTCTTGGGATCTCTTGTCTTCACGACTTCTCTGTATACCACACAGCAGTGTTAATAATAGTCATCATGTGGTACATTACGTCCCTAGGACTTATTTACCTTATAACTGGAAGTTTGTGCCTTTTGACCACCTTCTTCTAATTCCTCCTCCACCGAGCCCCCACATCAGGTAACCCCAGCTCTGATTTCCTTTTCTATGAGTTTGGTTTTTGTTTTTTATTGTTTTTAAGATTCCACATGTAAGTGAGGTCATATAGTATTTGTCTTTCTCTCTCACTTATTTCACTTGTCATAATGCCTTCAAGGTCAATCTGTGTTGTTGCAAATGATAGGAATTCCTTGTTTTTAATGGCCAAATAATATTCCGTTGTATACATATACCACTGCTTCTTTATCTCTTTGTCTCTCAAAGGACTCTGGTTGTTTCTGTCTTGGCTATGGTTAATAATATGCTGCTATGAACACGGGAGTGCAGATAACTTTTTGAGTTAGAGTTTTTGTATCTTTTGGGTATATTCTCAGTATTCTCACAGTGGAATTACTGGATCATATGGTAGTTCTGTCTTTAATTTTTTGAGGAACCTCCATAATGTTTTCCACAGTGGCTGTAGCTAGACTAATTCTTTAATTTCTCTTTTCTCAGTTGCTTTTCTGAGATGGGGATAAGACTAGCATTTGCCTTACTGCATATCATTGTTGTGAAGATTAGGTGAGTTAGTACGTATAAAGCAACTAGTCTTAATACATAGCAAGTGTGCAACAAATAGTTTGTTGTTTTGTTTTTTTTTAAGTCAGTTTTCAAAGTCACATTGTGGACATTAGAATTCCTGATAGCATAGGGAGTTATAACCCGTTTTGTGTTAAACCATACATATCTAGTAACCCCATTTCCACTGATTAAGGGTCTCTTTCCTTGTGCTGTATAGATCTGTTTCAAGCTATACATTAAGCGATTTCATCTCCACAGAATCACCAGTCCTGGCATGAGTTTTAAGTCCTCAGTATATTACCATTTACTGCAGTAAATAAGGCAACAACAAGCTCTACCTATCCCTTTCCTCCTTTCCCTGTAATGGGATGGTTTGGGCAAAGAGTGCAATTTGTTTTTAGAGTAACATTCTAGTCTGTATATGAGTCTCATTAACTTACTGCACCTTAGGCTTCCACTAAAGCTTTCACTGGAATCAGCTAGACCTGACTATGAGGAGTTACTGCCAAAGATGGCATTCTTCACTTGACATTCTTTTTATAGATGTCCCATCACAACTGCTTCTGAGTAATTTAGCATTTCCTAATGTTCTTTCTACACTAACATCCAGGAATGTGTAAACAAGGACAGCAGCAATTAGGGGACAAAGAACAAGGTGTTCAGGGCTCCTGTGTATTGAAAATTGTCTGACAGCATGGGATGGAATAAAGCAGGCGAGGGACCAGGGGTAGATTTGACAAGTTCCTTTGTCAAACCCCAGTCAATCAACTGAGATTTTTCCTCCTTATCTCTTTAGGCTTCCATGTTTGTTTGCTTGTTTAATTGTTTATTTCTTTTTCTGTTCTCTTTCTTAGATTTTTTTTTTCCTCAGCTGTGTCTGTTGTCCTTCCTTCCCACTGCATTTTACTATGTCTCTATCTGTACCTTATAGAAGATAACCTGACCTTTATATTCTATATTAGAAAATGTTCTCTATCCTCTTTTTTCTGTTAGGATCAAAAGATTACCTTCAATTAAGGACAACTGTGAACTTTTAGTGTGCTCAGTGGGAACACTATTGTTCTTTTAGATAGGATAATTTTTTACTGTGAAATGGTCTCTGGCATTGCAGGATGGTAAACATCCCTGGCCTCAGTACCAAGTGCCAGTGACACATTTCCAGTCATTGTGACCACCAAAAATGCCTTCACACATTTACAAACACCTCACAAAGTAGTGGTGGAACCTCTCCTTTGGAACCACTGCCAGGTAGGCAATTAGAAGCATATCACAAATGCTGGACTTTGCTGCTTGTCATTAAATATTCTTTGCAATTTGATGGATCAATTTAATTGCCACACTTTTCATGTCTAGTGAAAACCTAGCTATTAAAGCTACTACAGTTGTCCCATTCTGTGACTATGCCAGCTGTACTTTTCAAACATTCAAGATTTAGGAAAACCAAGATGTTTGTTGGTAGGCTATTTATATAATATTTTGCATATATGAATAATATTTTCCTAAGAAAAATATTGGGTTTTCATAAAGTTATTGGTTTATGAAGCAAGTATGTGAAAATGACTTGTAACTTTCTTGAAGTGTACTCATTTTTAACTGAGAGAATTCAAGTTTCCCTCTTTTTCAAAGTAATTTAAAATTACACTATGAAGTACACAATGCTTTAGAATCTCTTGTACTAATGATTTGTAACTTTGCACTATAAGAGTATGTTTTAGTTTGCTAGTGTTATACAAATAATTAAGTTATAAATGTTCTTAATTCTTTTATATTTCAGAGAAAGAGATTTGAAGAAAACTGGGCACAGGCTCAGCAAAACCAAACAGAAGAGAAGCAGAAAAAGAAATAAAAAGCAGAACAATCATAGTAAAATCGTGGAGGAAAACTCGTTTGAAACCGTAAGTTATCATACGCTAGGAGATCAGGACCCATCTCAGAGTGAAGAGGAAGACGTCAGAGACACCAAAAGAGAATCAGTGTGCACTTTCACTGGTGCACTGGGAAATAAACGAGGAGAATTAGTGAACAGCCACAAAGATGAAGTATGGAAAAGCATAAATCCTGAAGATAGTTTTCCAAATGTTGTATCTGCAGTTGAGCTGGACAATACATTAAAAAATGATCTCCCTAGAGAAAACAATGATTTGTTTCTAAATGTGTCACTGATGCCAAATGAAAACTCTGTGACTTGCCTGACAATGACTCAGAATCTTCCCTGCATAACAAGTGATGACTGCTCTGGCACAAAGGTAGGAAAGCATCCTGGAAATAGGCATCTCACGGCATCAAACATCCAGAGCGGATCTGCTGACATCCCCAGCTCATTTATGCAAAAGAGAGAGAAGGTAGATAAAAGACTCCAAAATGAAACAATCCTGTGCCATCAGTTTGCGTCCAGAACCTCAGATAAAGGTTTAAGAACAGAACAAGGAGTAAGTGCAACTAAAAGTAGTTTTTGGGCTCTTTTTCCAAACAATCTATCTGATGAAGAATTACAGCCAGGCTCTGAGAGACAATCCTGTTTGGGGAGCTGGCCTGAGGGACCTCATAAGTTTATATGTGAACAAAGACCAAAGAAAGATAGATGGCAAAAATTGGCCTCTCCAGACAGCAGGGAACAATTGATTACATTGATCTCCACTTCCGAAGAAACTTCAGTACCAGGAAGCAGTCCAGAAACACTGGTAGAGGAGAAGCTTTTGATAGAAAATGAAGATTTGTCACCTTCAAATGAGAATACAGATTCAATCATAGCAACAGAAACAAGTATCTTTAGAAGCTGCTTGCCTAACCTGGATATCCCAAAGAGTGACTTACACTCAACAAAGAATAAGAAAAGGAGAGAGAAACGGCTTTTCAATTTGGCACCAAACTTTAACTTACTGGCACAGAGCTATATCAATGTAAAAGAAAGAGGTGAATGTGGCTTGTTAACAGAAAGCCATGGACTAAAAATTATTTTGGAAGAAGAAAAAGACAGAATTTCAGAAACACGTAATAAAGAGGAGACCACACAAAAACTCATGACCTTTAATCATCACCCATCATGGTTTTACTTTGATATTATCAAAGATCCTCCTCTAAATGTTGGTAGACGATCTTACTCCCATTACCTGCCATTTAATGGACACTCTGTATATTTTTACAAAAACCCTATTCCTTCTCTTGTGCTACAATATACATCTAGCTTTTGGATGGTATCTTTTACAAGCAAGAAATCATTTTTGACTTCCAAATCTCAAACAAGAGTAGATAACCAACCACGTGACATAGGGTTTGTTTCTTCAGAAGTTTTAAGTAGCCAACCTGATCCTTTGTACTCTTTTAGGGTCACTTCTGATCTTCACTTTTTAAATGAAAATTTTGATGAGAAGCTGGAGACATGGGAAGAACCTAAGCCATTACAGCTCTTGCAAACTGAAGATAACCAAGATTTTACAAGCCCTGGCTTTGAATCCCTTGAGCTGCAATTATCACAAGGGTTTGCCTTTCAACTAGTAAAGCTTTTTGGATCGCCTGGAGTTCCAATGGGTAAACTATGTTTATTCACTCCAAACAAAAATTCTAGTTTAACATATAGGAGTAGTTTTTTTAAGTGTTTCTACCTTGTGTTAGTGACTTCGTGCAGTTAATTGATCTTGTGATGCTTTTCAGTAGTGGAAGTAGAGGACCCATGGCAAATGGTGCACGGTCTTCAGAGTCACGCCTCCACCTTGAGGACTGGCAGTCTTAAATGTCTTTGAACACTTAGAATCCTTGGACTCTCCCTATAAATAGACACTGACAAGAACAAAGGATGAGGCAGGCAAACAGTAATTATGTAACAAATAGAGACGAGTTACCCTTTTTTAAAAAAATCTTTCTATTTTATACATTTCCCTTATTTGGCATATGACCCTTTCTTTCTCATTCACAGCATGACTTGTAGATACGAGCATAGTAAAGAGGGGAGAAGAGTGAAGATTAAATGATGAAAAATATCTGAAATAAGTTTAAGTTTTACAACTATCTGAGAAGAATATTAAAAAGATTAAGAAGGAGTCTGACAGGTTGACTTGGAAGGTTCCTTCTTGCTATTGTTGTTTTTGGAAATGAAAAACCCACCTGTGATTAAAACATATGAGAATGTTTTTGTAACATGCTAAGTAAAATTCTAAATAAATTTCTTCTAAATACTAAACATATTTAAGATGCTACGTGTCTTACACAGGAAATGGAGCACATATCCCCATTTTTGCTTATCTGTAAATCAGTGTCAGTGTCAGTAATCTCCTGGAGTAGAATGTGTCCCCTTCCTTGGGGACAGAACTGTTAAGAGCCAGGAAGTCAAAGCTCCAATTTCCATACTTCTGCTTTATCTTCCTGATATTCTTTCTTTTCTACACCAGCTGGGTCCCTGGGCCCTGCTCTTATCTCACAGCTTATCTTCCAGAGGTTTTTACTTTGCTCCTAAATTTCTGCTGTTCTGCCCCGAATTGGTCCTCAGAACCCAGACCCGAGATTGGCTAAATCTCAGGGCGAGAGATCACAATTATTAACGGGCTCTTGCATTTCTAGCATTACGTTTATCATTTTTGTAAACTTTGCCTAGAATCACATCTTAAACAGTTTGCTGCAATATGCTGTCTTTCTAGATGCACTAAAGAAATACGCCAATTTAAAAAAATCAAACTGCATTTTCTATAGGGAATTTTAAATGATAAGTGAAGTTATTTTAGGTCAGTGGTCTTAGTCCTAGGTCCATATTTTAAAATTATATGCAAAATTTTTTGTCATTCTGGACCATTTTTCTGAGACATTTCTTAGATTTTATCAGCTTCCAGGACAGGGGTAAGGGGGTGGCAGCTCTTGGCTCAAAGAGATTAACAAGCACTGCCTTAGATCAGCATCAGAAAGCATGAAGGCACTGGTGTGAAAAGATTCTAAACTTCCTCCTCCCTTGAATGCACAATACCATCATAATCAGCAATAATGATCAGGCATCCATTAATTAAGCTTTGGAAAGCTTTCTAGAGGAAATAGACCTCATTCATCAAATAGCTTACTTTCTAAATGGGGAGACAAGACTAACACCAAACAAAATTATTGTACATAGAAATTATAAATGACAAGCTTATGAATATTTTATGAGCAAGGTTAGCAGTGCTTAAGGGATGGTTAAAAAGAATATGTGGTTATGGTTTTGGGGGGATGGCTTCAATGTGGAAGTGAATTATAAGCAGTGCTTATACAAATGTGGCTGAAAAGAAAGACATGGGGAAAGAATTTCGTGTTTGGATATGGCAGGTGCTTATAAAAGAAGAGGAGACAACTGTAAGTGGAAACTGTGTGCTGATTTGTTTGGCCAGGTTGGATAAGTGAAGCTCTGATGTATCTGTGGCTAGTGGCCTTGTAAAGGAGGCAGGGAACTCAAACGAATCCTAGTATTAGGATGCATTATATGGTAAAGCCACATACAGGCCCGAAGAAATGAAATTACCTATGTTGCCAGGGATATGTGAGGATAGGTAAATATTTTGTGTGGTTTGGTAAGGCTGATATGTGCATATCAGTGTTTGGACTTATTTGTGACCTTCCTAATTGTCTGTGAGGGTTTTCCCCCAGACACTCTTATGTGGAAGGACCAGTTTGCGTGAAGACTAAACTGGCTACGGTTGCACTGTTTATACATATCACAGGAAAAGAGGAAATAGAGGAAATCCTATGTGCTGTGACAGTAACACCTAAAGCTATTACGTATGTAATATGTGTGTTATATAATATGTATGTATTATTGATATATATATATATATTTGTACTTAATGAGAATATGAGCTATGATACATGTCATTTTACATGTATACATATGCATTTTCATTGAGTCAGGATAGTGTTTACCAGTAAAGCCCTGAGACAGACTAACTCCTGCTTTAGCTGTCAGTGAAGCATCTTCCAAACCAGGCTTTTACCATTATGTCAGCCTGTGTATCATGTTTGCATATCTTCACATTTAGGGTCAATATCTGCATGACATTAGAGATGAAATTTGTTCCCTTTTATTTCCACAGAATCTTTGTTGCCTGATGACTGTGTGGTTTCCCTTGACTGGGAGACACTGAAGATGATCTATTTACAATGGAAGACATCAGTTGAGGTATATTTTTACGGCTTTCAAAGAAGACCTTCTCTAACTGATTTCCTTAAAACACACCCACACACACATACACACACCCCCCACACACAATTGGAGAAAATCTGATCACTGAAGGTGATATGAAGGCTACATCCCTTACATTAAATTAGAGAAGGACTGTATGTGGATAGGTGGATAGTACCTGCTCCTTCACTTCATCCCTAAGAGAGAGTTGTGTTTAATTCCCCAATTTTGCTGTAGTGAGGTTGGTATAAGGGCCTACTGCGGATGACTGAGGTGCCCAGTTTGGGAGAGCCCTTTCTTCCTTACATCTTTCCCCCTGTCCAGCCCGCATTCTTATCCTGTTATGTTAGAGTAATAGCGACACATTAGATTCATATTTACTTGACTTGGAAGCACCTCATTATTGGTATTTTCTGTTGGTCCATAGTGAGAGACATGACTGTTCTAACGGGCTGCTCATTTTCCAGGTAGGTGGAGGAAGACTAGTGGGGAAGGTTAGAAAGGTAATAGAAATTCTGGAAAAGGCAGTGCACTGTATAATGTAGTGGGAAGAGAGTTGGCATCAGTTAATAGTGATTTAAATGTTCCCAAAGGAGGGGCGCCTCTGCTCAGCGGGGAGCCTGCTTCCCCTTCTCTCTCTGCCTGCCTCTCTGCCTACTTGTGATCTCTGTCTGTCAAATAAATAAATAAAATCTTAAAAAAAATGTTCCCAGAGGCAATGCTAAGGGTACATTATGAGGTCAGTGGTAAAAACAAGATTTAGTGAAACATAAAATTACATAGTTCAGGCTAGTAGGTATTTCTTAACTGTTCATCTAAGTAAGCACAGCTATGGGAAAGATTTCTTTTTGTGCCCAGTTAGTAAAACCAAATACATTTTTCTAAACTTCTTATTTCTTTTCATTCCACATCGAGAACTTATTGCTGCCCAAACACACACACAAACACACACACACACACACACACACTCTTATACAATCCCAATATTTTAAATGTTTAAATGGACACTTGTGGTTATTAGGTTTCTTTTGCCATTTTGAGAATGTTCCTACATAAGTAAAATGATACAAACTTAACCCCAATGCCAAATATTAATCACCATTATATGTATTTTAATTATAATTTCTAGAAAAGACAAAAGAAGATTGGTTAAAAATGAGAGTTTCCAGAACTGTAAGTACAACTTATCCCAGAGACCTCTGTATGATCAGAAGGAAGTGGATGTTGACATTATTTGGTTGTAATAGCTCTATATACCCCAATTGAAGAGTAAATATAAAAAATTTAGTCTGTTACCATAGCAACCCTGTGTGCCATTGCACATGTGATTTTCCATTTCCTTTAAATGCAGATCTTTTTGTGAAATACAACAAAGCTTAGATTGTCATTACCAAATTTTCCAACTTTATTGGTTAGAACATATTTTAGAGTACTCTGTCAACACAGTTAATGAGGGATTACCAGCCTTGCCCCTCTGCCCCAGATTGTTGTGTGATGAGAGCTGGGAATTAGGAATATAGGTTATATTTAAATATTAAAAAATTCTTTAGGAAAGGAGGTAAAACATGTAGACAGACTCACATTATATTTTAAACTTGACATTGAGCTGACTTTAAAATAAACACTTTGCACTTTTTTCAAATGCCTAAATTATGAAATAAACACAGCTGCTATGATTTTAGTGTATATGTGTCTGCATTTGATAAGAATTGAATGCACTCTGCATTTACCATATGTTTTCTTTCTTCCTTTTAATCTTATTTCTAAGAGTTTTCTGGGTTTCCATTTCTCAGCTAGAAATATACATATACCCAGTAAAAATGTTTTCGTTTCTTTTAAAACTGATTCTGCTGCAAGAAGGAGAAGGACTAAAGGTTTGGGAAAAGAGCCTGAGATTTGGACGGACCCTTAGAAAATGTGGGATAAATGTAGTCTGAGAAGGTATAAGAGTCCCTGAGCAATTCCAGAGAAAGCAGGTGAAGGAATTAATTTATTGGTTCAACAAATATTTCTTGAGTTGCCTCGGTTCAGACACTGTTCTATACCTAGAGGCTCTAGCCATGAAAATAGTCCTGCCCTCATGGAGTTTATGTTGGGGCTGAAGTTGGGAAGGGAGTGTTTTCCCTCCCCGCTCCATGAAGCAGCCCCACAGGGACACCAGTACGGGATGCACGCAGCCAGCATGGGCAGATTTGGCTGTGGCCAATTTGGGAGTCTTTTCCATCTGCTGAATTTGGATGTTTTGTGTCAAGGACACTTTCTGGATAATACTTTTGATTTTTATATTCATCTTCCACATTTGTGCTAGACTGCCTTCTGGTCTTCTCCTACAAAGCAGTCACCCCTAATTATTAGTCTTTTCTTGTGGGGGGGTGCTTTATCAGCACCAGGGTTATGTACAGGATTTTTTATAATTATAATGAGAACATGCCTCCCTGTTTTGTGTCTGGCATAATGTGCTGATTAGTGGGCCTCAAGGGGTAGATAGAAATGCATAGAGGGAACTAGCAGGAGCATGTGGTTGGCTCTAGGACCCTCAAGTCCCTGTCTATTTCAAAATCCCCTTCCTGTGGTCCCCAGGGTGTTTTCTTGCAGAAGGAGGTGGCGCAGAGGGCTAGAAGTAGGATGGGTTCCCCGTTTGAAGCTCTTGCTGGCTGGCTTTCTGACCTTAAACAAGACACCTTCTCGGAGCCTCAATTTCTTCACCTATAAGAAAATAGATTTATTATAGCAACCTGTCCTGGAATATTACATGAGGATTAGCAAAACAACTTGTGCAAAGTACTTAACATAGTGCCTGAAAAATAATAGGCTCTTAGAAGGGTTAATTCCCTTTCTCTAAATACCTCCTTGAGTTAAAGCATTGTCTTTGAAATGTCCCAGGCATTTCAAAGAACAGAACAGAACAGAAATTGTGTTATAGAGGAGAGTCACACATTGACTCCATAAACTTGGTTTATGAGTTGCATGAGTTAGTGTATTTATTATTAACTTTCTCACGTAAATAGCTGGATCCTTAGGGAATGGGACAGAGAACGCGTTTGGATTTGGAGACAGGAGGTGGGGCAGTGTGAGGGAGACTGACCCTTCGGATGAGGCAGGACCAGGCAGGATGTGGGGACTGTGGGGACAGAGTAAAGACCTAGATGCCAGGGGAGTGGCATAAATAGGGAAATAGCCTGATAAACTGACAGCAGATCCCATGTAGGTCACTGTTTTCTCTGGACTTGTTTGGCCTGTGTTTTGTTTGTAGTTGAATTCTTCAGTCTTCCTGGTGCTGTTGAAGATCCTACCCACCAAGAAAGAGTGCTCAGTGCCCACCCAAAGGATTATTTTCAGCGATATACTCGTGGGATACCAAATTGGCTTGGATAATCTGTCCAACTGTTCTTGATTAGTTATCTGAACAATAAAAAACTCAACAAAAGAGGTAACAACTTGAACATTTTATTATCTAAATTTGAAGATGTTTGCCCTACTTTAATTTGTTTTATGGAAGAAAATAAGACACAGAAAACTTTAATAGTTTATTTTAAAAATCGCATCAGGATGGAAGGGTAGGCCTTATATCTAAGTATGGGTCTGTGATTCCATTTCTAAAATTCTGAAATCCAAAAAGCTCTGAATCAAAAGTTGTTTTTGTTTTGTTTTGTTTCTTAAATGTTTGGTATTAAAACTAAGTTGGGAGCAAAACTCAACGCTTTAACAGGTTAGTTTTACTCCTTATTTCTCCTACCTAGTGCGACCTTTCATACATTTCATTGCAGAAATATTAATGTGTTTAATTACCATGGGCTGCCCAGCCCCCATTCAGAATATAAGTTTATATATACACATGCACATGTCCTGTATATAGACAAACAAACAAACACACACTTTCCGAATTCTGAAACAAATCTGACCTCAAGGATATTGTTAGGGATTGTGGGACTTGTGCCATACTAGGGGTAACTATCTTTTAGAATTGTTTTAGTTTAAAAACTGTTCAGTTTAGTTTAGTTTAACAAACTTCAAATATGAAAATTCATATTTGAAAATAGAAACAAGGAGTGATTACTCACTGTCCAACATATAGGCATTTTCTTACTCCCTCTCTTTTCAGAAAGGGAGCCCCAACTGTCTTATCTTACCTCCTACTCCACCCTATCCTGCCTGATCTCCAGGGAATAAACCTCCAGGCTTCTCTAGGAGGTGGGCAATTGCCTGACTCTGGATGTTTGTTTCTTAAACAGAATTCCAACTGACCTTCCTGTTTAGAGCCTTGCCTCCAACCCCAAATCTTCTAGTTCCTGAGATTTTAGGGGTTATGCAGGGTAAATTGTGTTGACTCACAGCTTTCTCTACTTCAGGGTTTTTTGTTTAGTTGTTTGTTTTTGCCAAATTAACACGTGGCCTTTGCTCTGCAGTTTTCAGAATTTTGTTGCTGCAATCTTCTCTCTTTTTTCTTATAGTTTATACTTAAATATAATAACAAAACAAACTCCCCGACATTTTAGTGGGGTTTCAAGGAGAGAGTGGCAATTAAATATTTGTGTTCCATCTGCCATCTTTATTGGGAATTAAGGGCTTTATTTAAAATAGCTTTATTTTTTCCCTTATGCTTATTTCGTACAGCTTTAGTTCATCTTTCTACCAGATGGTGGGTCTGTTCCAGATGGAGACCAGGGTCTTCGGGGTTTGCTTGAACTCCTCGAGAGTCTTGCTCTCTCTGTAGGCTCCTAGAGCCATTGTGAAACTGGACTTGCTTTTCGCTGTGGGTGGGATGATTTCAGGGAAGACGACTGGTATTAGCGTGGAGGCATAAACATTGGCAGAGGGGACTCAGGTATCTGGCAAAGCCTTGCTTTCTTAGGGGCCTTCACTGGCAATATTTATATGGATTTCTAATGAATACATTAGAATCCACACTGCCGTGCCTTACCCAAGGATAATATTATAAGTATTTAACAATGACTATGTCATGAGTAGTGACCAGTTCTGAAACACCTTTCTGCTGTACTGATGCAAACCAGCTGACCATCTATCCAGGCTTGTGCCAGGTTCCAGAATGTCCCCAGCTTTCTCCAGCCCCTGTCTTTATTATCTGGCCCTAATTTCCAGAATGGAACTTTAGAAAAATGGGCTGAGCCTACTTTCTCTTGCTCCCAGGCTTTGAAGCTCATAGTCCTGAAGTAATCTTGTGCACAGTGGCAAATATGTGCTGTGGGAAAGAAGATATGGTCCTCACCTTGGGGAAAGAGTATGGCACTAAAAAGAATAAGGGATGGATTGTGGGAGGCAGAGACAGTGGAGTACAGTGAGCAAAATCAGGCTTATCCAGAGGACATTCTGCATGGCAGACCTCTCCCAGGCCACCAGAGTCCTGTGCATTTCCCATGTCAATTCAGCCAAGTAGACATACATATGCTGCATCATTTCTCTTCCCTTGTCCCCCTTTCCCTAACTTCTTCTAGCTTCCTGCAGCCTCCATCTGGCTTCTAGGGGAAGGATGAGGGAAGAGCCAGGAGGGAACAGTGTTGGTAGAGAGGAGGATAAGGTCCTGTCTTTGACTGGTCAGATTGGGCAGAAAGTGGCAGAAGGTGCAAGTGGAGCTGCTGGGCAATCAGGAGTCTACACACATGCACAGCTAGACTTCCTTCCGGTCCTTTCCATTGATACCACTTACATATGACAAGAGGAATATGGATGTGGATAAGTCTAGTTGATGTTGTTGAGGAAAAAAATTCGGAAAAATTTTGGCAGGGGAAGAAAAGACATAGGATTGGAAAGCGTTGGGAAAGCTGCACCTACATGTTTTCACTGGTTCTACACATTCCAGGGACTTTGGTTAGACTACTTCGAAAGCTCCATCTTGGTCTCAGACTTTCTGCCATCTTGGCATCTCTGGGGTGGAAACCTGGGGCTGATTTATAATTGGGCCTTCCAAATCCTGGGTTATTTGGAGCTGTAGGTTTGAGGGTTAAGTTCCTGGTTTTCACTAGTTCTTCTTATGTACCTCATTTTTCCATGTCTTTTAAACAGTAATAATTAGAGAAATATTTGAATGTTTCATTTGCTGAAAATGATTTATAATTTTGTTTCCATCTGTCATGGTAATGGTTTCAAGTGCAGCAGAGTAAGATTGTGCTAGTCATCATATAAGCGAGAAATGGAACAGAGCCCTAGAGTTGAAAAGTTGGTTGGATGAAATGAGGGCACTAAGGAGTGTTTTCACAGGGATCCGGGATCTCGGGAGGCTGCCACCTAGAGAGAACCAGCAAAGATGTGATTGCTGCTCCTAGGAAGCTGGATCTCAGATCCATCAATACGTTTACTGTTTACTCCTTCGCTGACATTACCATGATCTTGGTTTACTCTTAATATTTAGTAAATCCCAAGATCACACTTATCTATTGAGAAAGTAGTTCCGGTCCACATATAATCATTGATCACCTCCTGAGTGTCAGGCTGTGTTGTTAGATCTTGGGGGGACAAGGGTGATACTGTTTCTACTTATAGTCTAGTGGGGGGAAACACATGCACAGATAACTTTAAACAGTGTCTCTTAGAGGAATAAATCAGAAAAAACAGCTAGAGCTTGTTGACTAGTTAAATGTGGGGATTGAAAAAAAGGAAAAGTGTCCAGGTTCACTTCCAGGTACTGCTGTCCGTTTTCTCCCCCTTGAAGCTCTTCTTCCCTGGGCCTTCATACACCTCTAGTTTAGAGTTCTGTCTGCTTTGCTGATCATTCTCCCATACTCTCCTTTGGCAGATCCACTTCAAAGGCACAGTACTTACATGCTGGTGTCCCCAGGGCCCCCTCTTCAGCTGTCTGCTGTATTTGTCTATCTTTTTCTCATAGGGCAAAGCTTTCCAAAGCTCTGTCTCTAGCTCAGACCTTTCTTCTGAGCAACACACTCTTATTCCTCAGCCTCTACTCGGCCGTTCCATCTGCCAGACACTGCAGACTCCATATACTACAACCTCTAGACCCCAAAGCTGTGTGTCTTCCTGTGCCCTATCCCGCATTGCCTGGGACCCCCTCTGTAGAAGAAAATAGAAGTGGATGGGAGGTCTCATGCAGCACTAATAGAAATATACTAGCTACGTGTCTAATTTAAACTTTTCTAGTATCTGCATTAAAAAAGCAAAAAGAAACAAGTGATATTAATTTTAATTATATATTAACCAAACATACCAACATATTATTTCAACACATAATCAGTATAAAAATTACTGAGATATTTTACATTTTTTTTCATACTGAACCTTCAAAATTCAGTGTGCATTTTAATCACAATTTGCACTAGCCACATTTCAAGTGCTCAATAGCCCTGTGTAGCTAGTGGCTCCTGTATTGTACGATGCAAGTCTAGAATGAAAAAGGTAGTATTTGAGGCTGGGCAAAAACTCTCTTATTAGAAGTATGATAGAATACATAGAAATAGAGAATACCTACATTTAAGCATCACTATTTTTATGAGTCATGTGTGTTCTCTGTTCCTTATGGTTTTTCCCCTAATATTTAGAGAAGCTTTTGAAATTCTAGTTTTCTCAGCAGTGCCAAGATCCTTCCTCTGATTCTGGGAAGGGAATTCCAAGGGTGAGCGGCTCATCTCCCCCCCACCACCACCCCAGGGGAATCCCAAGGGGAATGTGTGATTCTCAGCACAGAGCCCCTCCCTACTTAGGTTCTGCTTTCAAAAGTTTACTATGAAATCTCTGGATTTTGTTTCAGAAGGAAATTGTTTTTCTTCACAATTCCTTTTCAAAATGTTCATACCTTAGCTGCCAGAAACAAAATACATTTGCATTACTGTAATTATTACAGCCAAAGCCACCATATATCGTGGATTTTTCCAACATGGTACTTTCAATATTGTCTCTTTCGGTCCATGCATCTCGAATTTTGGTTCAAAAAATAGAATCAGTCTATCACACTCTTGAGTGTGAAATACTGGGGAGTGCCATGGTGATCAGGCAACTGGCACTCACCAGTTCCTGGAACTTAGAACTTAATTCTGGATACTTCACTATAAATGATTTCCAGAGACTGCTCCTTTCCCTGGGGAGCTGAAATCCTTCCAGAGAGGCCGCGTCTTCTCAGGTGGCAGCCAAGCAAGCACCTGGGCAGTGCAGGTCTTCTCATGAGACCTCGTTTATGCTACTGTCCATACTCAATTTGAGTTTTAAGGGGTGCTTTTTCTGATGAGATTTAAAGTTATGTAGAAGCAACAAAGCTTTCTAAGAATATTTTTGGCAGGCTAAAGAAGGATAAAAAAAAGAAGAAGAAGAAGAAGAAGAAGAACAAATGACACAGGCCGTGGGACAGCGGTATGAGCCGCTGGGACACTAGCCAGATACTGGTGCTCCCAAACTGGGGAAGACAATGGGCTTTACTGTTACTATTCAAAATGCTGTTCACGTTCTTTAATCGTTGACTAAAATTATTTCACTTTCAAGGTCTAGGCCAGTCGGGGGTGGGGGGTGGGTGGAGGAGGGTTGTTGCAGAGGGCCTGACTTCCAGGGCGGGCGGCCCGGGGCAAGTATCTGTGTTTCAACCCGCAGGCCCTTTCCCCTCAGGGCGAAGGGCAGCGAGAGGCAAGGGAGGGGGTCGGCGAGCGGGCTGGGGGTCAGGGGGTAGGGAGCATCACCCAGGGTCTCCTGGCTGCCAGTCTCCCAGAGTCCCCAGCTTTCCAGGTAGGGACGCCCCCTCCCACGCAGCGCGGCTCGCTCGGGTGGGAAGGAGGGGCTGGACTCCGAGCGCCCGCCCCTCCATCTATCACATGGCCGGAGAGCCACAAAAACAACAGCTTTGGCCAAGACGGTGACTTCAGGAAAGGGAACCCAGGGCTCTCGCAGCCAGCCCCCACCCCATGGAGGAGAGTTTTCTTGAATCCTTTGGGAGGCTGAGCCTCCAGCAGCAACAGCAGAAACCCCGGCCGCCGGCCCCGCCACCCCCGCGTGGGACACCTCCGCGCCGCCACAGCTTTAGGAAACACCTCTACCTCCTGCGAGGCCTCCCGGGCTCGGGGAAAACTACACTGGCCAGGTAATGACAACGGCCTGGGCGCCGGCGCGCAGACCCCGAGCGAGCGAGCCCCTGCCCTGGGCCGCTCCGCCCCGCGCCCCCCGCACCTCCGCCGCCGCGCCCGCCTGGGTCCTGGCCCCGGCCCCGGCTCGAGCCTGGCTGCGGGGGAGCCCGCGCTGTCCCCGGTGCCCGCTCAGCCGCGGGCCGAGAGAGGGCGGCCCGTCCTGTTTGTTTGTTTCCATGCTGCGCTTTCCCGGGAGGACTGATTTCGGCACTGCGCCTTGCGCAAGCCCCAGATGGCACCGGCCCCTGCCCGGCCGCCGTGCCAGACCCCGGGCCAGCCCGGCAGAGGGAGCCTTGGCCGCCCCCCGGCCTCCCCAGCCCGGGGTCGAGAGGCCCGCAGGGATTCTTCTTCAGGAACCCCGGTGACAACTGCAGAGAAAACCGCGGGGCCGCCCGCCAGCGCGCAGGCACCCGCCACAGTGCGTCAACAGGCGTTTTAAACCAGAGCGGAGAAATGAGCGGGCCAGGGGGGCGGGGGGCCCGAGGCAGCCGTGGCCGTGGCCGGGGTGGGGGCGGCGTGCGGCCCGCGTTGAAAATCTAGCGGATTGAGGCAGCCCTGCGTTTGCTTTGGCAGCTGCGAAGGCGCACAGGTGCACGGGGGAGGGGGCTGGCGCGGCGGTCATTGAGAGAGCCTCGCAATGGGCGCCCAAATTCGTTTACTCGCGAATTGCGTAAGCTGCTCTCTCGGTACAGGTCAGCGCGAATTACGCGCGCTTGTTGCCTGTTGCCTCCTTGCTGGGCCCCCCGCTACAGCCTCAATTCTCACCACTCCCCGCCTTGCACTTGATGCTACGGCAACGTTGAACTGTTTCTTTCCTTGCTTCTGCTGACGCTGGCCCTCCTGCCTGGCTTTGCCTTCCGCCTACCTTTGCCCAGCTGATCCCACTAGCCCTTTAAGACTCGGATCTGTTCCCTTACCCAGCAGCTACCCTCCTCCCCAGCAGTAGACGCACGTCTTCTGCGCTCCTTGGCTTCCTGTTTACACCTCTGTGACCGCGCTTGGTTTTACACATGGTTTGGTTTATCCTTCAAGTTTCTTGAAGCTAGGGGCGGTAGAAGGAGCCTCTTGCCCTCAAAGAGCTTTCCATCTCATTAGAGAAGTAAGGCTAGCCGCAGAACCGTGGAACTGCTGCAGGAGAGTCAAGGTTAGCTAGCGTTGAGGAGCTGATTTGGGGGTACACAAAGATGGTGGGAGCAGGGTCTGAGTCCATTGGGGTCAGCGAACTGTGACAGCTCTGGTGATGTGCTGCCAGTTTTAATTCGGATTCCTGGTTTATTTGTGGAGTAAAAGCCTTTAGCGAAACAGTATTGCTACATTTTCGCAGATTAAAGGGATGGTGACTTCCAAAGGGTCATAGGTACCCTTTCCTAGGACGCAGGGATTTCAGTAGGCCGTCTCTCTGGTTGGGGGGTGGAGGGCGGAGAGTGGGGGAGCCTGCTTAGAACCCCACAGAACTCGGATATTTTGTGATGAAAGTCATGGTGGGTACATCTCTTGCAAACGAAGTATCTTCTGAGTTCAAATCCTGTTTAGTTTCACTTTTGATTTTGCTGATCTGTGGCCTGTGGCACACTGAGTGTCAAAGAAGGAAGTAAAATCTTTGGCCAGATTTTGTTTTTAACTACTCAGAAGGGAAGTGATAGGTTGAGTGGAAGGGAAGTGCATAGAACTGAACATCAAAAGCCATGGGATTTGGACCTTAGATTCCTCATCTGTCAAGTGAGTGGGTTGCCTGGGGTGGTCTTCAAGGTCCCTTCTGGCTCTAACATTCTACACTTTTAGGATTTTA
Source organism: Martes martes (assembly GCF_963455335.1). Lineage (NCBI taxonomy): Eukaryota > Metazoa > Chordata > Mammalia > Carnivora > Mustelidae > Martes > Martes martes. The sequence goes on from NC_137890.1 coordinate 70,177,150, forward strand.
ATTCCTGGTTGACATTTGGCTAACCAGAAGACTCCGGATGAGAGACCAGCTTATTAAAGAACATCTCTCTAGGGACGACTGGCGTGAGCACTGGCCTGGGAGTCTGAAGATCGGGCCTTTAGATCCTCTTCATCATGAAAGCTGGTGACTTTCGGCAATCACCTAGCTTCTCTGGGACTTCTTTTCCTTATGCGTGACTACTAAAAAGGGATTAGATTAGGTGATTTATTGAAGATCCTTCTGGCTCTTAATTTCTAGTTGTCAGTCTGAAGAATGGTTTGTTAACAATGGCTAGGCAATGAGCTCTGACCTTGGAGTCAATTTATGGCTTCAAATCCAAGCTCTGCCATTCACTATGGATGACCTTTACTCAGCTCCTCTGCACCTTGGTTCCCTTTTCTGATACACAGGGATATCTGCTTTGTCCATTTCAGAAGACTCTCGCAGAGGTTAAAATGTCAGAGAACTTGCTAAACTTTAAAGTGCTGTATACATCTTATAAGGTATTAGTTGCTGCTTCAGATGTTGATCAGCTGAGATAAATCTTCAAGGTGTTACCGGGGAGAAACCTGGCTCTGAAATGCAGCAGGCAGCTGGAAGTTGACTTTGTTGTTCTCCGGTTCTCTGGTTCCGAGTTCTGGAGGCAGAGGATCATTGGCCCTGTTTTGGGAGGGTAGAGGGGTGGCTTTTGCTTTTGTGTAGCAATCTGGGAAGTAAGAAGGCAAACAGGCCACAGCTCAGCAAGGAGGAAGCCTTCGGTGAGGATGAAATGGTGTGGCGGACCTCAAGGACCTGCCTTCCCCTCCTTTCTGGTGGGTCCGGTGGGGGAGAGAAGGAGTACGGCAAATTGTTTAAAAAATGCGCATGTGGAGAAAGTAGTAAAACTGTAAGGCTGTCTCTTGTATTGTTGGATTCTGGGAAATTCGTATTTTCTTTATTCTCTGTATTTTCCAAATTTTCTATAACGAATATGTAATTTTTTAAATCAGAAAAATAAAAACAAGTTTTTAAAAATTGGAGAAGATCGTTTTTACAAATGTGGGTTCTTCTTTTTTCCCTGCTTTTCTCATCTGATTAAAGAAATAATAAAAGTGTTGTTGAAATTAGGATATGTCTTGTCTTCCAAATCAATGTTAGGTTTCTGTGCTTGTCATCTATATATTTATATAGTTTGAAGGGACTGGGATGTTGAAACCATCTATTTAAATTCTTCGGACATTTAAAAAACAGTTTTATCTGGTTAAAAAAAAAATTGAGTACGACAGAGTACTGGAAACTTAGCATGCACCTAAATCTGTTTTATCACCTCTAATTCATAAAAAAATTTTTTTTCAAAAATAGTTTCTTACCAATGACCTGTAAGTCCCACTTCCAGGAATTCATCCTAAGGCAATAGTTGGACAAGTGCATGAAGATAGAGATGTGTTCATCACAGAGCTTTTTTATATGCTAGAAAAAATAGGAGCCAACGGAAACATACAAAAATAGAGGATTAGCTTATAAGTCACGCAGTCATTAATGGGAACATAGGTGTATTTGACATGCAAATATATTCACCCCCCCATTAAGTTAAAAATCCTATTAGCGAAGCTATCTATCTCTCTCTCTATACAAAAATTCCATTTTCTATTCAAAGAAAGGGGGGGTCTACATATAATCATAGACAATGTGTGAAAAGATATGTTACTCGTTGTTGACTTTAGATAGTGGGATTATAGACTTTCCTCCCTGCCTTATTTTCTTATTTTTCTATAACAAATATATATTAATTGTTAACTTTTTAAAGTTGAAAATAGGGGTTCCTGAGTGGCTCAGTCGGTTAAGCATCCATCTTTAGCTCAGGTCATGATTCCAGAGTTCTGGGTTCAAGCCCCACATCGAGCCCCACATTGGGCTTTCTGCTCAGCAGGGAGTCTGCTTCTCCCTCTGCTTCTCTCCCTGCTCATGCTCTCTCTCTCTCTCAAGTAAATAAATAAAATCTTAAAAAAAAAGGTTGAAAATAGTTTTGGAAAAAAAAATAGTTTTGGAAAATAACTTGGCTAAATAGACTCAGGTTGTGTGACCAAACATTTATTAAATAACAAAATAAATGTGTCATTTTCTTTTCTTTTTTTTAAAGATTTTATTTATTTATTTGACAGAGATCACAAGTAGGTGGAGAGGCAGGCAGAGAGAGAGGAGGAAGCAGGCTCCCTGCTGAGCAGAGAGCCTGATGTGGGGCTCGATCCCAGGACCCTGGGATCATGACCCGAGCCAAAGGCAGAGGCTTAACCCACTGAGCCACCCAGGGGCCCCTAAATGTGTCATTTTCTATATAAAAAGTCTTTTTCCTAGGTTTATTCTCAGTTGGACATATATTAGGAAATTTTTTAATACACAAGATTAATTTTAATTATTTTATTATTAAATATACTCATTATTTATTAATTAGCATACAAGCTTGCATGGACCTCTTGATTCTTCAGCACCTCGGTTCTTTTTCATTAAAATGTAGCTAACATTTCACTAATAAGTTTGTTGTGGGGATTTAGGAGACTGGTAAACAATGATTCCATAACTGTATGTGTGAAATCACTGTAGAATGCGTGGGCTCCATAAATACCAACTATTGTTAATTATTATTCGCTAATCAACAATAATAGTATTTGCTGGGTACTTAAAAGACTATTAATAATTGCTTGGCAAATAAGATTAAGGGAGCCTACAAAAGACTAGCAAATGGGAAACAATAATCCAAACACTGCTGTGGGTAAGTAAGCTATAATGGGGAAGAGCATTTTATATGCTATTGGTCTTCAAGGCCAGGGAAGTCACTTAGGATGATTAGGAAGATAGGAAAACTATGGATGAGAGATAGTCTCTTCCGTGTGAAAGTGGTTCCTGAGCTGACGAAGACAGGGAGGATGTGGCTGAGCAAAGGAAAGGGTTAGCAACATGAGTAGGGAGATGGAGATGGGAGACAGCTGGATGGTCTCCTCAGCTAGTGAAGAGAATGGCTTAACTGAAGTGAATGGTTCAAATTAGTGAATGTGTTGGTTAGGTAAACTCAGGGCCAGATCATGGGGAACATCAAAACCTGCACAAAGAAGTACCGAGTTGATCAAAGAAGTAGGATTCCAATCCCAAGACCCTTTCACTCTCAGCAGATGATCCAGAAGTACCTGTTTCTACAGCTAAACTGACAAACTCACCTGGATCTGGATCTGTCCTTTCCTCTTACATCAGTGAAAGCTTCTGTGGACCATCTGTTTGCCTCTGTGCTTAGCAGTGTGTGTGTGTGTGTGTGTGTGTGTGGGTGTGGGTGTGTGTGTGAACATGTCCCTTTTGGGGGCCATTTTAACCATTTTTTAAGTATACAATTCAGTGGCATTAATTAAATGATGCACAGCCATCACCAGTATCTAGTTCAAGAAACTCTACCTGTGAAGCAGTAATTCCCCATCCTCCCTTCTCCTCAATCCCTGGTAACCTCTGATCCACTTTCCATCATCATGTATTTTACTACCCTAGATACCGCACACAAGTGGAATCATACAATATTTGTCTTCTTGTGCCTGATATATCTGATATATGTCTATATCAGAACCTCATTACTTTTTATAGCTAAATAATATTCCACGACATGGCTATACCATGATATTGTCCGTTTGAAATGAAATGAAATGAAATGGCAGTAGAAGAGGGTAGTTTTTCCTTTTGTTTTTAAGGCCATATATGAAAAATGTTGTCAAACTTATGTCAGTTCCCTGGAATTCCTTTGAATCTTTACATATCAGTCAAAGCAAAGTTTGAGACCCACACCCTAGTAGCACATGTTGCATCCTTTCTGATGTTCCAGTCAGTTCCTTTTGGCACCATCGCAAATGGTTTGTAACATGGATTCCATTAGGCTCAAAGGATGCTTGCTGACAGTTGTCTTTTCTTTTGTTCATGTCTCCACATAGCATGAACTTTTCCTTCAAGAGAAGTACCTTTCCATCTAGAAGCACTAGAGCTTTTCAAGGAAGTGACAGGATGCTTTCCTGATGTGATGATCAGAAAAGGTGAGGATAAAGGTATACTTTACAAGCAAACACAGTGAAATATGGGAAACAGTTGAGAAGAAGGGATCAGTTAGGTTAGCTAAGTAGTGAGTAGTTAGACCCCAAAGCGTCCTGGGCTCCATAGCACCCCTAGCCAGCAGGCTTGGACCATGGTGTTTTTATTGATGAGCCCAGGGCTCTTGTACATAAAAGCAAGGTCAAAATTGAAAATTTGCAGTATTCCAAGTCTGTGTATATAAAAATAAAGTATCAGCTGACATAGCAGATCTTCATTCACTTACGTCTACTTGGAGAAACTACTAGCCTTTTATATTTTCAGTGATTTTCCCAAGGTGGATTTTAAATCTCTCTCCATTGCTGTGAGTCCTTACAATACCTCTTTCCGGAGGTTGGGATGAATAAGGGCTATGAATGCAATAAATGTTTCACGGAAAGTAAGTAGACACAGTGCAGCGTGTGTTTGTAATTACTTGCTGGAAAGTCTGCCCAACTATACAAGGGATTCACCACCGCCATGGTTCTGGAGCCAGTGGGATAGTGGGAGAGAACCCTGCTGAGTTGGAGCAATATCATATAGCAGGTGTGGTTTATGATTAGAGAAGGAGTAGAAATAGAGGAAGAAATGAAAGGGGAAAAATGTTTTCATAGGAAAATCTTAGGACATGCACAATAATTTTCCAGAGAGTTAATCTAGTCCAAGCCCAGGACACTGAGCTCTGAGAAGTGAGACATGTTGATCAAAGTCATAGGGATGACTTCGTATTTCTAGTCCAGAGCATTTACTTCTACACCAAAGGAAGAGGCTACTGGGAGTGACTTCGTGAAAGAATAATAGAGGTTGATTTTGATCTGTTGTTTAAAAACAACAACAACAACAACAAACCCAACCACTTACATGGCCTATTAAAAGGGAAAAGTTTACCTGGATTTCAACTGTTAGGGTAAGAAAGCCATATTTTATTATTTGTTAGTATTCATGATATGTTTCTTCTGCTATAAAAAAAATACCAGGGAATTTATTTACTTTATGAATGTGGTACCACTGGGGACAATGGGAGGTAATGATTTAGATTTTTAAATAAGTATTCATATTTATCCTATGTTGTGTTCAAGAGAGATGTTGTCAACACCCAGCTCTGGAGGGTCTCATGCCGCTTCCTCATCTACTCACGTGATAGGATATTTGTAATTCAATCTAGTGCCTTCATTCCCTCGTGGCATTTCAATGAACTCTTTTCTATATGTTGGCACCATTCTAGGCTCATTCAGACTCTAGAGGAACCCAATAAGAAATTGTTTGTTTTCACTCCAAATTATCTAAAGAGATCTAGGCTCTATGGATTGAGGAAATAGTATGATAAAGAAAAACTGATCTAATTTCTAATTTTTCCTTCATAAAGCTCTCTGTTGCCTCATGTGTGTGGCTTGGCGAGAAGGCTATTTTATCAAAGTTTTTATCAGAGTAAGAGCTTGGGAAAGGGGAAAAGAGGAAAAAAAGCCTACATTTATTAAGTGCTAACTGTATGCCTGGCACTTTGTATATGCTGGCTTATTGGATCTTTACAATAGCCCTATGATATAGGTGATTTCATTTTATAAGTGAGGGCATTAGGATTGGAGAATCACACATTTGATTCTGAGAGTCCAGATTTCATAATACACAAAGTGGTCTTACCTTACTAGGGATGTTCATGAACAAACACACCTACATCCACTTTTCACAGTTACTAGGGAATCTTGTTGAGGTATGATTGTATAACTAGGATATTTCAGTGTTCTTTTTCCATGCTTTCTAAGGATGTGATGAAGAAGAGAGTCTGAGAGGGGCTTTCTCTGCTCCCTAAAGTAGCATCTCTCCAACACTCTTTGCCCTGTACTTTGACTTTCTTTTTTCCCACATTATCACCATCTGACATGGTTACTTATTTATTATCTATTTCTTTCACAGGGAGGTAAGCTTCGTGAGATGATGTATTGTAAGCTCCATGAGATCAGGAAATATTTTCTCTTCAGCTTCTGAGAGAAGGTCTGGCACCTCGTAGGCCTAAATCACTAAATATTTGATGGATCTGTTAATTCCAGAGGCTTCCTAAGAGTTGTCAGCTCAGTTATCAACATGGGTCTTGAGTAAAGCACAAAATTGAAAAGGAGGTTATTCACATAACGTGAGTTGTGAAAGAATGAACGGGCTGTGGAAAATAGACGAGAGAAAAAAAGGGGTCCAGCCATTCCCTCCAAAGTCCTCTTCCATCTGTGCACAAGAGAACCATTCCCATGTTTTACACATGAAGATATTGGATGTGCCATCTCTACCATCGGTAGTTACACTAAAAAGAGGTTAAAAAATTAGAATCAAAGATGCAGCTGCTTTCACATAGAAACAGCAGTCAAGAAAGAGTCTCAAGTGACAGTTTTCCTATTCAACTACTGTTCCCTTTTCTGTAACTGATTTATGACATTTTGGGAAGACACAGCTAAAAACAAGTTAATACTCCAGTAGGTGCGCTTCTGATGTCTTCTTTCCTGAGCATGGGTGAATTCATCCACAATAGAAACATGGGGGAAACCAGCACCCTTGCTAGATTCTATGGAAGGGAGCTATTCATATGCAAGAGAAAGGAAGTTGCTCTAGATAGAGTGGAGTGGGACCACACGACTAGGGGGCTCTCTGAGAGTCTAGTTTTGGATCTCATAAATATGCCCTACTTCAGAGGCACAAAGGGTAAGGGCAAGAGTGAGCAGTAGGACAGACTGGAGTCTCCTTAGCCACTGTGGCTTGGTAGTGTCCATGGGGCTGACAAGTGGTTGAGCTTCATCTCCTTAAGGGCAAGGCTCAGTCTTGGCATGGTGTTTGGCAGCACCAAGAAAGCCAAACCACACCAGGACTCAGGGGAGACTGTCCCATGTCATTTACAGCTGTGGCTACCACCCCTTTCTCTTCAAGCTGTTGAGTCATAGAACTTGTTCCTAACCCCCCAATTTAAAGTCCTTGAGGAGAATACCAATAACATACCAATACCATAACGTCCAAGAAGAATCCTCTCTTCCAATGCCTTTTGGGGGGTAAATCCAAGACTTGGGTAAAATTCTCAATGTACAAAGATGAGTAACTAGAAATTCTCCTCACACAGTTTGGAGTTGTATAAAAAGTGTTTGCATAATTAAGGCAATAGAGTCTAATATTCAAGAACCATTCATATCTTCAGCAGGTACTTATTGAGTATCTTCTCTTGTGCTTGACATTCTTCTGTTTGCCTAGAAAAGAGCTGTGAACAAAACAGACAAAATTCCCTGCCTTCATGGAACATAAATTCTATCAGAGAAAAAAAATTTCTGAAGGGAAGAAGAAACTTTTAAATAACATCTGCGTTGCTCTGTACTTTCAAAAAACAAACAGAAAAGGACTCATTCCATGGCTATTCTACGTGGTGTATATACCTTCAGCAACTGTTCCACATATGCAAAGGCAGATAGGCACAGGGACGTTCACATCACTGTGCCTATCTGTGATGTTCACTAAAACTTTTTCATGGTAGGGAAAATTGCAAACAAATTAGATGTCACTAGAGAAAAGGATAAATAAATGTGATTTGTTTATTTTATAGTGTACAGCTCTGGGACCGGAAGTCTAGGATTTAATCCAGCTGTACCACTCATGGGTCTTTGTTTTTTTCCAGCTTTAATGAGATGTCATTGGCATATAACATTTGTTTTATTTTTTTTAGGTTCCATGTATAAGTGAAATCATATTGTGTTTGTCTTCCCCTGTCTGACGTATCTTACTTGGCGTAATACCCTCCAGTCTACCCATGTTGTCACAAATGGCAAGATTTTTTTCTTTCTATGGCCAAGTCATATTTCATATATGCACCCACATCTGCATTATCCATTGATCTGTGGAGGGACATTTAGGTTGCTTTTATACCTGGGCTATTGTAAATAATGCTGCAGGGAACACAGGGGTGCATAGAGCTCTTCAAATTGGTGTTTTGTTTTCTTCAGATACTCAGATGTGGAATGCTTGGGTCATATGGTAGTTCTATTTTTAATATTTTTTGAGGAACTTCCACACATTTTGTCATAGTGGCTATACCCATTTACATTCTCACCAGCAGTGTATGAGCGTCCTTTTGTCCACATCCTTACCAACTCTTGTTATTTCTTATCTTTTTGATAATGGCCAATCTGCCTGGTGTGAGGTGATATCTCTTTGTGGTTTTGATTTGCATGTCCCTGATGAGTAGTGATTGAGCATCTTTTCATGTGACTGTTGACCATCTGCATGTCTTCTTTGGAGAAATATCTTTTCATGTCTTCTGCCTATTTTAATTTTTAATTTTTTGTTATTTGTTTATTTATTTATTTAACCTATAATGTATTATTTGCTTCAGGGGTATAGGTCTGTGAATCATCAGTCTTACACAATTCACAGCACTCACCATAACACATACCCTCCCCAATGTCCATAACCCAGCCACCCTATCCTTCCCCTCCCACCACCCAGCAACCCTCAGTTTGTTTCCTGAGATTAAGAGTCTCTTATGGTTTGTCTCCCTCCCTGTTCCCATCTTGTTTCATTTTTTCCCTCCCTACCCCCCACAACCACCTGCCCTACCTCTCAAATTCCTCATATCAGAGAGATCATATGATAATTGTCTTCCTCTGATTGACTTATTTTGCTTAGCATAATACCCTCTAGTTCCACCCATGTCATTGCAAATGGCAAGATTTTGTGGTTTTTTGATGGTTGCATAGTATTGCGTTGTATATATATACACCACATCTTCTTTATCCATTCATCTGTTGATGGACATCTAGGTTCTTTCCACAGGTTAGCTGTTGTGGACATTGCTGCTATAAACATTCAGTGCATGTGCCCCCTCGGATCACTACATTTGTATCTTTAGGGTAAATTCCCAGTAGTGCAATTGCTGGGTTGTAGGGTAGCTCTATTTTAAACATTTTGAGGAAGTTCCATGCTGTTTTCTAGGGTGGCTGCACCAGCTTGCATTCCCACCAAGAGTGTAGGAGGGTCCCCCTTTCCCCACATCTTTTCCAACACCTGTCATTTCCTGACTTGTTAATTTTAGCCATTCTGACTGGTATGAGGTGGTATCTCACTGTGGTTTTGATTTGTGTTCCCTTGATGCCGAGTGATGTTGAGCACTTTTTCATATGTCTGTTGGCCATTTGGATGTCTTCTTTGCAGAAATGTCTGTTTATGTCTTCTGCCAATTTCTTGATTGGTTTATTTGTCCTTGGATGTTGAGTTTGATAAGTTCTTTATAGATTTTGGATACTAGCCCTTTATCTGATATGTCATTTACAAATATCTTCTCCCATTCTGTTGGTTGTCTTTTGGTTTTGTTGAATGTTTCCTTGCTGTGCAAAAACTTTTGATCTTGATGAAGTCCCAGTAGTTCATTTTTGCCCTTACTTCCCTTGCCTTTGGCTATGTTTCTAGGAAGAAGTTGCTGTAGCTGAGGTTGAAGAGGTTACTGCTTGTGTTCTCCTCAAGAATTTTGATGGATTCCTGTTTCACGCTCCTGTTTCATCCATTTTGAGTCTATTTTTGTGTATGGTGTAAGGAAATGGTCCAGTTTCAGTCTTCTGCATGTGCCTATCCAATTTTCCCAATTCCATTTGTTGAAGAGACTTTTTTAATTGGACATTCCTTCCTGCTTTGTGGAAGATTAGTTGACCATAGAGTTGAGGGTCCATTTCTGGGCTTTCTATTTTTTTCTACTGATCTATGGTTCTGTTATTTGTGCCAGTACCATACTGTCTTGATGATTACGACATCTCTGCCATGTTCCTGACCTTAGGGGAAAAGCTCTCAGTTTTTCCCCATTGAGAATGATATTTGCTGTGGGTTTTTCATAGATGGCTTTTATGATATTGAGGTATAGACCCTCTGTCTTTACACTATTAAGAGTTTTGATCAATAAAGGATGCTGTAATTTGTCAAATGCTTTTTCAGCATTTATTGAGAGTATCATATGATTCTTGTTCTTTCTTTTATTAATGGTAAATTGTTTTCCACCCCCTCACTTTAAGTCTAGAGGTATCTTTGTGTCTCAAATGAGTCTCTTGCAGACAGCATATTGATGGGTCTTGTTTTTTTATCCAATCTGATACCCTATGTTTCTGATGGGGGCATTTAGCCCATCTTCATTTGGGGTGACTATTGAAAGATATGAATTTAGTGCTACTGTATTGCCTGTAAGGTGATTGTTACTGTATATTGTCTCTGTTCCTTCCTGGTCCATGTTACTTTTAGGCTCTCTCTTTGCTTAGAGGATCCCTTTCAATATTTCCTCTAGGTCTGGTTTGGCGTTTGCAAATTCTTTTAGATTTTGTTTGTCCTGGAAGCTTTTTATCTCTCCTTCTATTTTCTTCCCATCCCCACTTCGATTTTCAATGACAGCCTAGCTGGATATAGTATTTTTGGCTGCATATTTTTCTCATTTAATGCTCTGAATATATCATGCCAGTCCTTTCTGGCCTGCCAGGTCTCTGTGGATAGGTCTGCTACCAGTCTAATGTTTCTACCTTTGTAGGTTACAGACCTCTTGTCCTGAGCTGCTTTCAGGATTTTGTCTTTGTCACTGAGACTTGGAAGTTTTACTATTAGATGGTGGTGGACCTATTTTTATTGATTTTGACCGGGGTGGTGGTGGGGGGGGGGTTCTCTGTGCCTCCTGGATTTTGATGCTTGTTCCCGTCTCCAAATTAGGGAAATTCTCTGCTATAATTTTCTCCAATATACCTTCTTCCCTTCTCTCTCTTTCTTCTTCTGGGATCCCAATTATTCTAATATTGTTTCATCTTATGGTATCACTTATCTCTCAAATTCTCCCCTTGTGGTCCAGTAGTTGTTTGTCTCTCTTTTTCTCAGCTTCTTTATTCTCCATCATTTGGTCTTCTATATCACTAATTCTCTCTTCTGCCTCATTTATCCTAGCAGTAAGAGCCTCCATTTTTTATTGCACCTCATTAATAGCTTTTTTTATTCCAACTTGGTTAGTTTTAGTTCTTTTATTTCTCCAGAAAGGGATTTTATTTCTCCAAAAAGTGATTCTCTAGTATTCTCCATGCTTTTTTTGAGCCCAGCTAGCACCTTGATAATCATCATTCTGAACTCTAGTTCTGACATCTTACTAATGTCCATATTAATTAGGTCCCTAGATATTGGTATTGCCACTTACTCTTTTTTTTTTTTTAAATTGAGTTGAGTTTTTCCGCCTTGTCATTTTATCCAGATAAGAATAGATGAATGAGAAAATAAAATACTAAAAGGATAGCAACAACCCCAGGGAAATGTACACTAACCAAACTGGAGGAGACCTGGAACTGGGAAAGAAAGGAGGGGAAAAAATTATATATATATTAGACTGATGAATATGATGGGTCACACACTTAGTTTTGGGTGTATTTTGGTCTTGTAGAAGAAACTGCCTCCCAAAATTTTAAAGAAAGAAAAACATATGTATACAAAATAACGGTAAACAAGATGAAGGGATGGAATATGACTGTAAAGATGAAAATTTAAAAAGATTCTAAAAAAGGAAGTGATAAGAAGTTGCTTAAAAAAAAGAGGAAAGAATGTGTTCTAGAGACTAGAACAAAGTCATGTGCTAGGTTTAGGGTATATTTTGATCTGTTAGAAGAAACTGTATCCCAAAATTTTAAAGAAAGAAAATCCACTATGTATACAAAAAATAAGGTTAAACACAATGAAAGGATAGAATATTACTATAACAATGAAAAGGAAAAAAGATCTTTAAAAAGGTACTGATAAGTTAAAATAGTTAAAAAAAAGTTAAAATAGGAAAGAACAAAAATAAAAAAAATAGATTAAAAAATAAAATTAAAAAAATTTAACTTTGAAAGACTAAAGAATCATGGGGGAAAAGCCACAAATTCTATATGCTGTATTCTTGTAGCTCTGAGGTTTTGCAGTTCTCACTGATTGGTGAACTTGGTCTTGGCTGGATGTTCTTGCTGATCTTCTGGGGGAGGGGCCCATTGCAGTGATTCTCAAATGTCTTTGCCTGGGGGGAATTGCACCACCCTTGCCAGGGGCCAGACTAAGTAATCTCGGGTTTGAGTTTGGTAGCTTTTGTTCCCTGAATGCTTTCCATACCGCTTTGAAGGATGAGAATGAAAATGGCAGCCTCCCAGTCTCTGGCCCCAGAGGACCTGAGAGCTCAGGACCCCACTCCTCAGTGTGCCCTCAGAAAAAAGCAGTGAATCCCTCCTGTCTCCCTGGTCTCTGGCAGTGCTCTGAGCTCACCCAGCCTGTGATGGAGCATTTCTGTCTCTGTCAAATGGCCCCATTTGGAGTCTCCAAACCCAGCAGATTCCTGCAGCATGCTGTCGTGCTGCTTCTCCCGGAGGATGAAGGAGGGAGTTTCCCTGGATCTGCCACTTGTGAGGTCCCTGCTCGAAGAGCAGTGGTCTGACTGTGCCTCGGATCACGGTTTAAGGTAACCCCAAGCTGAGAGCATACTCCTAGGCTCAGTCTCTACTGCCAACTTCCCTGCTCTGATACCTGGCAGCTCTGCCACACTCAGGCACCCCAGGTCTTTATGTGACCCCATGGGTCCTGAGACCAAACTGTCCCCACAAGGGCTCCACCTCCTGCTTAGCCTCTGGAGCGACATCCCTCATTGGAACAGACTTCTAAAAGTTCCCATTTTGTGCTCCGTGGCTCTAATGCTTGCTGGGAGCCGGCCTCTCCCCCCACAGCCTCTCTTTCCATATATTGCCTTGGATTCACTTCTCTCACATCCTACCTTCCAGAAAGTGGTCACTTTTCTGTTCCTAGAGTTGCTGCTCTTCTTCTCTTTGATCTCCTGTTGAGTTTGTAGGTGTTCGGAATGGTTTGATAACTATCTAGCTGAACTCCTGGGACTTGATGATACTTAGGTCTCCTACTCCTCTGCCATCTTGCTCCTTCCCCCTCCTGCCTATTTTTAAATTGGATTTTTTATATTAAATTGTGTATTCATATTAAATTGTATTTTTATATTAAATTTATATTACATATTTTGAATATTAATCCTTTACTGGATGTATGGCTTGCAAATAACCTCCCATTCAGTAGGTTGCCTTCTTATTTTGTTTATGGTTTCCTTCATTGTGCAAAAGCTTTTTAGTTTGATGTCATTCCATTTGTTTGGTCTAGCTTTTGTTGCTCTTGTGTAAAGAGACTGGTCCAAAAAAACATTACTAGGAGTGATATCAAAGAGCTCACTACCTATTATTTTCTTTTAGGAGTTTTATGGTTTCAGTGTTACAGTCAGGTCTTTAATCCATTTCGAGTTCATTTTGTGTATGGTGTAAGAAAGTGGCCCAGTCTGATGTTCCCACTCTGCTTTACCTGTCTATTGGCGTCTTCTGCCCTGGTAAAGATCCAGAAGTGTATAATCCTACCTCTCGGGCTGATTTCATGGGTGTTCAGAGTGTTCTGGTAAGATAATCAGCTCACTTTAGGGGACAGTTAGAATGGCCAAAATTAACAAGACAGTAAACAACATGTGTTGGAGAGGATGTGGAGAAAGGGGAACCCTCTTACACTGTTGGTGGGAATGCAAGTTGGTGCAGCCACTTTGGAAAACAGTGTGGAGATTCCTTAAGAAATTAAAAATAGAGCTTCCCTATGACCCTGCAATTGCACTACTGGGTATTTACCCCAAAGATACAGATGTAGTGAAAAGAAGGGCCATCTGTACCCCAATGTTCATAGCAGCAATGGCCACAGTCGCCAAATTGTGGAAAGAACCAAGATGCCCTTCAACGGACAAATGGATAAGGAAGATATGGTCCACATATACTCTGGAGTATTATGCCTCCATCAGAAAGGATGAATACCCAACTTTTGTAGCAACATGGCAGGGACTGGAAGAGATTATGCTGAGTAAAATAAGTCAAGCAGAGAGAGTCAATTATCATATGGTTTCACTTACTTGGGGAGCATAAGGAATAACATGGAGGACATGAGGAGATGGAGAGAAGTGAGTTGGGGGAAATTGGAGGGGGAGATGAACCATGAGAGACTGTGGACTCTGAGAAACAAACTGAGGGTTTTGGAGGGGAGGGGGGTGGGAGGTTGGGTGAGCTTGGTGGTAGGTATTATGGAGGGCACGTATTGCATGGAGCACTGGGTGTGGTGCATAAACAATGAATTCTGGAACACAAAAGAAATTTTAAAAATTAAAATAAAATATGCATTATATCAGTTAAAAAAAAAAGTGGCCCAGTTTCATTCTTTTACATATGGCTTTCCAGTTTTCCCAGCACCATTTATTGAAAAGACTCTCTTTTCCCCATTGTTTATCTAGACTCCTTTGTCTAGATTGACCATATAAATGCAGGTTTATTTCTGGGCTCTTTATTCTGTTTCATTGACGTGTCTGTTTTGTGCCACGACTATACTATCTTGATAACTATAGCTTTGTAGTGTAGTTTGAAATCCGAGAGCATAATACCTCCAGGATTGTTTTTCTTTCTGAAGATTGCTTTGGCTATTTGGGGTGTTTTGTTGTTCCATAGAAATTTTGGTATTATTTGTTCCAGTTTTGTGAAAAATACTGTTGGTATTTTGATGAGGATTGCATTGACTCTGAAGATTGCTTTGGGTAATATAGACATTTTGATAATATTAATTCTTCCAATCCGTGATCATGTTATATCTGTCAATTTATTTTTGTTGTCCTCAATTGCTTTTTTAAATAAAATCTTCTTGCAGTTTTCAGAGCAGGTCTTTAACCTACTGTTAAATTTATCCCTAGGTCTGGTCTGGTCTTTTCTTTTCTCTTATTTTATTTTATTTTTTTTGATGCATTTAAATAAGATTGTTTTCTTCATTTCTCTTTCTGATCATTATTAGTATATAGAAATGCAACCAATTTCTGTATGTTACTTTTGTATTCTGGAACTTTACTGAATTCATTTATTAGTTCTAATTTTTTTTTTTTTGTGGTCTTTAGTTTTCTGTGTATAGCATCAAGTCATCTGCAAATAGTGACAGTTTTAGTTCTTCCTTACCAATCTGAATCAAGCCTTTATTTCTTTTTCTCATCTGATTACTATAGCTAGGGGTTCCAGTACTATGTTGCATAAACATGGCAAGAGTGGGCATCCTTATCTTGTTCCTCATCCTAGAGGAACAGCTTTTAGTTTTACACCATTGAGCATGATGTTAGCTGTGGATTTGTCCTATGTGGCTTTTATCATGTTGAGGTACATTCCTTCCAAAACCAGGGAGTTTTGTTGGGAGTTTTTAATTATAAATTGATGTTGAAAGAATGACCCAGGACAATCACTGGAGTGAGCACTGGAGTGAGATAAGGGCCACCACTCCTGCTGCAGGCTCTCCCTGCCACCTCCCCCAACCCCACCTTGGGCCTAGACAGTCCCACAGCATGATCTCCCTTCAGGGCCCACATACCAGGCTTATACTTCCAGCTGAGTTCTTGGCCTCATGGCTAGGACTCCAAGGAGGGCTGCTCAGACAAATATCTAAAGGACCTCGATTGGGCCACACAGGCTACCTGTCATGGTGTCTAGTGGCCAGGAGGATAAAAATGGATGTTGATTTTTGCCAAATGCTTTTTCTGCAACTATTTAGATGTTCATATGATTTTTTTGTTATGTTCAGTTAGCCACTGTATAGTACATAATTAGTTTTTGATGTAGTGTTCAATGATTCATTAGGTAAGTGTAATACCCAGTGCTCATGACAGAATGTTCATGTGATTTTTATCCTTTGTTTTGTTAATGTGGTGTATCATATTGATTGATTTGCATGGTGTACCATCCTTGCATCCCTGGAATATATCCCATTTGAACATGGTATATGATCCTTTTAATGTAGTGGTGAATTTGGTTTGCTAACATTTTTTGAGGATCTTTGCATCTATGTTCATCAGGATATTGGCCCAAAATCTTCTTTCTTTTGTGGTGTCTTTGTCTGATTTTAGTATCAGGGTAATGCTGGCCTCATAAAATGAGTTTGGAATTGTTACTTCCTCTTCAATTTTTTGGAATAGTTTGAGAAGGATAGCAATGAATTCTACTTTAAGTGTTTAGTAAAATTCACCTGTGAAGCTCTCTGGTCCTGGACTTTTGTTTTTTGGGAGTTTTAAAATTACTGATTCAGTTTCATTACTTGCAATTGGTCTATTTTGAGTTTCTATTTTTTCATGATTCAGTCTTAGAAGGTTGTGTGTTTCTAGGAATTTGTCCATTTCTCCTAGGTTTTCCAATTTGTTGGTATATAATTGTTTGTGGTAGTCTCTTATAATTCTTTATATTTATGTGATGTCAGTTGCAACTTCTCTTCAGTTTCTTATTTTATTTATTTGGGTCCTGTCTCTTTTTTCCTTAAGCTTTTTTCCCTTCATGAAGTTTATTGATTTTTGTCTATCTTTAAAAAGAAAACCTAGCTATTAGTTTCATTGATCTTTTCTATTGTCCTTTTTTTAGTCTATTTCATTTATTTCTGCTCTGATCTTTATTATTTCCTTCCTTCTACTAACTTTGGGCCCTGTTTTTTTTTTTTCTTTTTTAGTTCTTTTTAAAAAAAGAACTAAAAAGTTAGATTGTTATTTGGGATTTTCTTATTTCTTGAAGTAGGTGTGTATCACTATGAACATCCCTCTTAGAACAGCTATTGCTATACTCCACAGATTTGGAAAGCTGTGTTTCTGTTTTAATTTGTCTCAAAGTATTGTTTTATTTTCTTTTTGATGTGTTCATTGATACAATGGTTGTTTAGTAGCTTGTTGTTTAGTCTTCAAATGTTTGCATTTTTTTCAGTTTTCTTCTCTTAATTGATTTCTAGCTTCATACCATTGTTATCAGAAAAGATGCTTGATATGACTTAAGTCTTCTTGAATTTATTGAGACTTGTTTTATGGCCTAACATATAATTTATGGGTAACAGTGTTCCATGTGCACTTGAAGAGAATGTATATTCTGCAGTTTTTGGATGAAACATTCTGTATATTAAGCCCATTAGGTCTAATGTGTTATTTAAAGTCAATGTTTCCTTATTGATTTTCTGCAAAAAGATCTATTCATTGATGAAAGTGGTACATTAAAGTCCCCAGTATTATTGTATTACTGCCAATTTTCCCCTTTTTGTCTATAAATAGTTGCTTCATCTGTTTAGGTGCTCCTATGTTGGGTGCATAAATATTTATGAATGTTCTATCCTCTTCTTGCATTGACCCCTTTATCAGTATATAGTGTCTTTGTCTCTTGTTCCAGTCTTTGTTTGTTTAAAGATTTTATTTATTTACTTAAGAAAGAGAACTTAAGAAAGAGAACAAGCACGAGTGGGGGTAGAGGAGAAGCAGAGCAAGAGGGACAAGCAGACTCTGTGCTGTGTGCAGAGCCCAACATGGGGCTCGATCCCACGAATCTGAGATCATGACCTGAGCTGAAATCAAAGTAGGATGCTCAACTGACTGAGCCACCCATGTGTCCCCAGTCTTTGTTTTAAAGTTGTTTTTTGTCAGATATGTGTATTGCTATTCCAACTTTCTTTTCCATTGGCACGGAATATCTTTTTCTATCTCTTCACTTTCGGTCTGTGTGTCATTAGAGCTGAAGTGAGTCTTAATTTCTTCATCTGTATCACAGGGGTTACTAACAGTACTTATCTCATAGGTCTATTTGAGCATTGTATGAAAAATGGAAGGCCATTAGGATAGTGCTGGAACACAGTAAGCACTTAATAAATATTAGCTATATTTGCTGATAATGGAGTACTACATATAGTGATTAAAAGGAATGGACTAAGTCTATATATAAACATGAATTTATATAAAAATATACTTTTCCTTCATTTATTCATTCAACAAATATTTATTGAGTGTCTACTATATTCCAGGCAGTCTTCTAGGTACTTGAGAATAGTAAGTGAACAATACAAAGATCCTGCCCTCATGGATCTCGTATGCCAGAGGTAGGGAAGCAGATGTAAAGTACAAAGAAATTATATGTTAGAAGGGATAAGTGCTCTGGAAAAGGGAAAAGAGAAGTATAGTAAAGGTGTTGGGAATGCCAGAGTTAAGGGCAGGGTGTTAGTTGAATGTTAAGCCAACAAAACAAATATGAGAAAATGTTAACAATTATAGCTCCAGATGGTAAGTGTACAGATATTTGTTATATTATTTTTCCTTTTCTGTGTATTTAAAGTTTTTTTCTTGAAAATTCCTCTCCGTGCTATGAGATAAAAAAATAATAATAATAAGGAGTCTTAAATACGAGGGGAGTTGGCTAAGAAGCAGAAAAGATTTGAAAAGGAGCTAAATAAGATCTATTTTTAAAAAAGAATCCAAAGAAAATATTGGACTTTAAAAATCCAATAGAAATAGAGAAGAATAGAATCACAATACAGAAAATCAGAGAGTAATGTATATGACAAATGTGATAATAAATATAATCAAATAAAACCATAGTAAATACAACCAAAGCAATGATTACAAATAGAATAGCCCATATTTCTGAGTTGAAGACCTAAACAAAAGTGATTAAAAAAGATAAACTCAGTACTTAGACATATACTGGTAAGACTGCTGCAAAACTATTAATTAACTACCCCAGCTTCCTTCGTTCCTTTTTGTTAGGTGTGGCAACGTGCCAAATAGAAAAGTACATTTTCAAGGCTCTCTTGCCTCTTTCCACCATGCAGAATATGGATGTGAAAGCTGGAGCTGCAGTGGGATTCTGTACCCACTAGAAGGCACTGAATGGAGGCAGGAAGGAATGGAAGCCTCGTGCTAAGAAAGGTGGTAGATACCTGGGTCCATTGTTGACCTGGGTCCATGTGATATCACTGTATTTTTTATATGTAATATATATATTTTTAAAAGACACGGTTACTGAGTTTTCTGCTAAATGCAACCAAACCCATGTCTAACTGGAACATATATGAATTGTAAACATCTGTGGGAAAGGACTATAATCCACTAGTTCTCAGTCAGCCAAACTATTAACGTGTGAAGACAATTGAAGGTCTTTCTCAGACACACAAGAGCTCTCAAAGTATATAACACCCATGTATCCTGACTCTGTGTAGATCTGAGGTAAAATTCAGGCAGCACAGCATCCGGTCTGTGTAAACCTGAGCCAATTATTTAACCTCACGAAGGTTTAGTTTCTTTAAAAACTAGAGAAAATATTATTTACTTCATGAGATTGTTATAAAGGTTAAGGAGAGATATTATATGCAAAATCCCTTGTGTAGTGCTTAGCAGTATTGAAAAGAAAATTTATTGCAACAATCAAATTTAGCCCACCAGAAGAAGAATCAAAGACATCTAGAAAAGGATATCCTTGGGGCACCTGGCTGGCCTAGTCCATAGAGCATGTGACTCTTGATGTCAGTGTTGTGAGTTCAAACCTCATGTTGAGCATAAGAGCTACTTAAATCATTTTACGTGGTATTGGTCAGAAATGTCTCTTCAGCAAGATAAGAAAATAAAAGTATAAATTGTATAAAGGAAAGATTCATAACTACCGGATATAATTTAAAAAATGAGAAAATATGGGAAAAGAAGATAATGAAGAATTTATATGTCAAGCTTAGTGGAACAAAACAGAAAGTCCAATAACCGACCTAGTTATTTGTTGTCATTTAGTACATTTAAAAAAAAGTGTTTTAAAGCAATGGGGAATTGACAAAGTATTCCTTTAATAGGCTTGGGATAACCAGGTTTCCATGTGGAAAAAAAAATCCAGTTAGATCCTTAGCCAATACAGCATACCAAAATAAAATTTTGGATGGATTGGGGATTACAATGTAATAGAACAAATATGAATATTTACATAAATCTGGGGTGGGAAAGACTTGTAAATGTATCATCAGAGGCAGAAAATAGAAAGTAAAAGATGGATACATGTGACTAGAAAAATTTCTGAAAGTTTAGACTTTTATGTTAGAATTTATCATAAACAAAATTAAAAAGAAATCTATGTATTCAGTAGGAAGGAGGTAATGTTTATTAACAAAGGATATGAAAATGCAGTCTGTAAAAGAGTATCTCTAAATGATCAGCACATGTAAAATAATCTTGCTGATAATCAAAAAAGTTGGTACAAAGTAAATGCTTAACTACAGGGCATTGGAAAAGTAAATTATGATACATCCAAGTGAATATTTTTGTCATATTCATTAAAAATAATGTCATAGCAAGATATTTCATGAGGTGGGAGAAAATTGCTTTGGAAATAAATTTGATGAAAACTTGGTATACTTTATATTATGCTTCTGTTTTTATTTAACAAAACCTCAGATAAAAAAGAAATTCTATCTACCTACCTACCTATCTACTCACCTACCTATCTTTCTATTTCCGGGAAAGATCAAAATGATAATAATTATTTTTAGATGGGGGAATATGGGAACCTCCCCCTTTTTGCAGTTTTCTATTTAAAAATATTCTGCAGTGATATGTTTATTAAAATAAAAAAAAAATAAAAATATTCTGCAGTGAATATATATTTCTTTGCTAATTAGAAAGGAAAATGTTTGTGTAGACAAAGACGCAGGAGCCAGCTTGAAGGGATACCTACTGGCCAAATATGGACAACCTGAACATCATAAAGAATAAAGATGTTAAAGATTATTAAAAGGGAAGGGGAAAGAAAGCTCCTCTTCACAAGACAATGCCATGAAATAAATATAGAAGAAATTACATAATGAGGAAAATCAACATTCTGCAATTCTTAATGTAATAGTTGATTCAGGTAATGATTAGCAATGATCATTGAGGGAAAGTTTGGTGGACAACATGATCATTACATGGGGTCTCACAGTGTCACCCCCCATCCCCCATCCCAGCCCCCCTGCCCTGGTGTTACCTAATATTACAAGGGAAGCAATGTGCCTTTACAGAGGAGAGAGTCCCACATCTGGTTCCTTGCTCAGTGAAGAGCCTGCTTCTCCCTCAGTCTGCAGCTCCCTCTGTGCTCTCCCTTTCTCTCTGACAAATAAATCTTAAAAAAATAAATAAAAGACACCTAAGAGATAAAAAGCCAGATGCAGTATTGAACCTATGAAAGGCAATATTGGGACCATCAGGGAAATTTTAAAATTTTAAATTAAAAAAATTCTATTAACATTAGCTATGGTAAATTCATGTTCCTTTTTATAGATGTGATCGTATTATTGCAGTTATGCAGGAGAATGTCCTTGTCCATAGGAGATACCTGACAAGGAGTTTAGGAGCAAAGCGTCACAATGTCTGCAAGTTAATTTTTGAATGATTCATCAACAGTTCGCATGTGAGAGAGAAAATAAACGAGGCCAATTGTTGATAACTGGTGACTGGAGATGAAGGGCAAACAATGTTGATCGATAAACAATGTTGATTGAATTATTCTTTTGACTCATTTCTAAGGGTTTGAACACCTAAATAGGAAAGGTTACAGGGGGAAAGTTCAGGTGGAAATAAAAAGGAGAAAGAAAAGTAGAATACATGAGACATAAGGGATATGGCATCCAGGTACAATGTGTGGATCTTGTTGGCTCTCGCTTCCAAAAATCAACCCTAGGGACATATTTATGAGAGAATCAGGGAAATCTGAACGCTGACGGGATGTTTGGTGAAATGAAGTATGAAGCAGGTGAAATGAGATTGGCTGCAATAATTGTGTGTTTGTTTTTTTTTTGTTTTTGTTTTTTTTTTTGAGAGAGTGAGCACATGTGCAGGAGGTAGGGGCAGAAGCAGAGGGGAGAGAGAATCTTAAGTAGGCTCCACCCCTAGCGCAGAGCTGTCTGAGGATCTCGATCTCACAACCCTGAGGTCATGACCTGAGCCAAAAGCAAGAGTCAGATGCTTTACTGACTGAGCAACCCAGGTGCCCTTGCTGTGATGATTGTTGAACCTGGGTCATGGGTCCATAGGAAGTGATTGTATTATTCTATCTGATTGTATTACTCTGTCTGCTTTTGCATGTTGGGAAACTTCCATAGAAAAGTTGAGGGTGCAACTCAAAATTTCATAGTAACATTGGACTTTGTCAGGGAGTAGCTAAATATGTTCTCATGGGAATTTGTTATTAAATAAAAAATTACACAGGAGAGTGATAAGTTTGAAATCAAGATTAGTACCCAAATTTCTCTCATAGCAGTGGTTTTCAGTGAGTCGCGGGGGGAGCTGTGGAAGTGAAAGTTATGTGGAAGTAATTGTCTTTCCATTTTTTCCTTTTCTCTTATTTTCATCCTCTCCACTTACCCAATGCATGAGGCTCCTGACCACCATAAAGAAAGCTAGAGCTAATGCACTGTCCTCATCACTTCTGAAGCCGAAGGAATGGTATTTATTGCTTCCACCTAAGTTTGAGAAATTCAAAATTTGTCTGTTTCATCAGTTCTTTATGTAGCTAGGAGAGCTTTTATTGTCTGGCAGATTCCAGATGCTACTGTACTTGCCAGTGCTAATTCGACATTCAGCTGAAGATAAAAACAAGGTTTTGAAAGGAATGATCATTCAGGAAGATCACACAGACAAATCTCCCACTCTCCCCAGCCTCTCCAGGTTCTGTGAGAGCTGTAAAGGTGAAAACGCTCATATTTTTGCCTGCCTGTTGGTTAGGAGGACCAGTGAGGCTATAGTCGGATATCTCTCAGGAAATGATGAGCAGTGGTCTAGCCCCATGGGGGCCCTGAACAATTTAACTTTTACTCTAAGGCAGAATTTTACAATCGAGGGCAGTAGTTTCTTTGGGGTGTGTGTGTGTGTGTGTGTGTGTGTATGTGTTTTGTTTTCTGAAAGGAAATAGGATTGAAATAAAATGTGAATTGGACATTCATGTCTTAAAGCTTTTTTAAACATTAGAGAGTGAGAATCTTAACTTCCAATAGATAATACAAACTTTAAAGAGGAAAACAAAAGTAGACAAGGCTATGTACACGAGAAGAAAAATTCAACTCTGAAAATGGTAAAAGACCACAATGAAACCTATGAATGGCATACTTAATAAGAAAACAAACGAAACCAGATTTAGAAGGGTAGCAAATCTGGAACCAAAAAGAAAAACAAAACTCTTGGAACCAATATCCATAACTTTACTTAACTTAGTATATATACAAAGATAAGGAAAATAAATTATGCACTATTATTGAACTTCCGAATGCAGCTTTCATTATTTAGACTAGATAACATTAATGAAAATAATTTAGGAACTGTAAAATATCCACAAATATAAAATACACACGGACTTAGGGCTGCTTTTAAAGATTTATTTATTAGAGAGAGAGAGAGAGAGAGAGTGTGTGTGTGTGTGTGTGTGCAGACAGGGGGCAGGGGGCAGGGGGAGAGAGACTCAAGCCAGCTCAGCACTGAGCCCAGTCTCATGACCCTGACTCCATGACCTGAGCTGAAACCAAGAGTCAGTTGCTTAATCCGCGGCGCCACCCAGGCTCCTCTCAGTGCTGCCTTTAGATTTTTTTCTAAGGTGTCGTCATAATCACTGTTTGCCTTGGAGGTTAAAATTTGGACTTAGGATTTGGGCTTTTCAGCTTGAGTATATTTAAAGTCAAATAAAATACATGTACATACAAATGAGGAAAACTGGTTTCATCAAACCTCCTTCATACTTTTCTTTTGTGTCACTCTCTGCACCCGTGGTAGAGTTTAAGTGGCCGCCTTTCCTTGCCACCTCTCCCGTGGTTTAGTTCCCTCCCCTTTCACTGGGGGCCCCCACAGCACCTTGCTTTGAGCAGCAGAACGTGGCCGACGCCTAACCGCTTGCCCTCCTGCCCTTTGAGTGACTGGGGTGTGTGAAGAGGCCTGGGTTAACCTCCCTGAGGTCGGGAGATCACGTGGGCCGAAAGGCAGCCACACGTGAACGGATGAGGCCCACGGAGAACACTCAGCCTGTCCCTTGTCAGATGACTGTGGCTGTGTGAATGGTCCCAGACAAGACAAGCAGAACTGCCCCCATGAGCCCAACCCAACTGCTGATCTGTGAACTCAGGTCATTACCTTTCCACGCAACAGGCTTCTTGAGCCGGGAGCCCTATCAGGAATCACTCTGATCATCGGTTCCCACTTTAAGCACCCCACATCCCTTTGATGATCTCTTCTCATCTGATGTGGTTTCCATGGTTTTCAGACCTTACACTGACCTGGTCACTCTTTTCTGGACCTAGTCCAGCTTAGCAAATTTCTCTTACATTGTGTAGCACCCCGAATGGAAAACCGCTGCAAATATGATTTGCCCCTTTTAACTTGCTCTTATTTTCCCCCTAGAGCTCCGTTCTCGTAACAGGCCCTGAAGCCTGAGCTTTACTGCTCGTGCTTTTAACCCCCTTCTCCAGTGGCGGAAATTTTCTTGTCTCAGGATCCAAGTCCACTGGGGTCGCCTTTTAATGTTTCGCTGTCTGAACTTGTTCCCAACCCCAAGTTCTCTTGTCCTTCATCTGTATAGCTCTTTACACTGACTGTGAGGTCGTCTGTGTCTGGCTCCTTGGCTAGGCTGTGAATTCCTTGAAAGCAGCTATTTTGTTTTCTTTTGGTACCTTAAAGCTTCACCCTGTACTTGGCATATATTAAATGCTCAGTAAATGTTTAATGAGTTGGATAATTATCTAATATTCTCTGGGCATTAAAATACATTATCTTCTCGTCTACATTTTTCCACAAGGCCATGAGAGACACCATCAGATTGCTGTTTAAATCAAGATGTGAGATTATGCACATTGAATGTTTCCATTTACCAACTCAGCCCATCAGCTATGCTGCGTTCTTTTTAAATGCTATCAAGCCTGCTGAAGAATCTTGACAGAGATGTTTGTTTGTTTTCTGTTTCTGGAATGTGTTCACTCATTCTTGAACACTGAGGCATTTGCTTTATTTTGGTTTATCATCTCTTTCACTCACTGCCATACGAATTCCCTTGCAATAATTTCAAGATTACATACACACTCCAGCGTATTTTACTACGTGGCACATCTACCCCTGGGGTTGGTAAATTTGATCATGTGCATTATAACTATTAATACAATAATAGTACTTCACACTGTCAAGGTGCCTCACCATTTGCAAAACGTTTCCTCAGATCTGCTCTCACCTGAGCCTCACTCAAAGCTCCATTTCATAGGTGGTGATGCTTATCTGTGGTTTTCGGTCAGGGAACCGCTTAGAGAGAGAGAGGTCACCTGACTGGGTAGAGAAGAGTCTAGAATTCAACCCAAGCCTTTCAGAGCAATTTAGGAGCTTGTGTAAGATCAGGGCTCTGGTGCCTTACACATACCCTGCTCCATCCTGATCAAGGAGAGCTTTTCCTCGCAGAGAAGGACAAACATACAACAGTTGAGCAGCTCTGCTTTCTCCTTGCATTTCCTGTCCTTGTCATTCTCCAATCTTTTTCCTTTTTATTCCCGCCCCCCCCTTTTAAAAGATATTTATTTATTTGACAGAGAGATGAAGTAGAACACAAGTAGGCAGAGTGGCAGGCAGAGAGAGAGAGAGAGGGAGGGAGAAGCAGACTCACTGCTGAGCAGAGAGCCTGACGTGGGGCTCGATCCCAGGACCCTGGGATCATGATCTGAGCCGCAGGCAGCCACTTAACCGACTGAGCCATCCAGGCACCCCTGTTCTGAGCATATCCATTTGGTCCTATGTTCTGTTTGCTTGCTGAATTTTTGTTGGTGCCACAGGGATGAAGGAAAGAAACGGACATTCGTTGCGTTGGGCACTGCACCTGTGACTCCCCATGTTATCAGATCAGTGTGGTAACCTAGCAGGATGGGGGAGTCATCCTTCATTTCTAAAGATGATGAGAGGAGGCTCAGATATTTACCCAGTTACTACCTACCGTCATATCCAACTTCTCCCCAAATTGTCTGCATAAGGATTTTAAGTGGAAATCTCTTCTCTTGGAAGTGATTTCGTGCAGAATTTAATAGCTTTTTTATTGTTTTGCTTTGTTTTAAAGGGGACACTCCTTTTCCTTTTTTCTGTGACATTTTCATATTTCGAGAGTGTGAGAGAGTAGTTTAAGAAGGCCTGGGGAAGGCTGGCTCTACCTCTTGCCTTCCAGTGTGCTTATTCTCACTTGGTATAGGTCACTGATAAGATGTAAACTGTTACCTGGATAGGGATTCTACACACACGCAGCCCTTTTATCCGCCTCTCATACATCAGCAAGAACTAGTGTCTCAGGTGG
Organism: Martes martes; assembly: GCF_963455335.1. Taxonomy (NCBI): domain Eukaryota; kingdom Metazoa; phylum Chordata; class Mammalia; order Carnivora; family Mustelidae; genus Martes; species Martes martes. Next base: position 70,203,384 of record NC_137890.1, read on the forward strand.
GTCGTTACAGAGACCAGAGCTCCAAGGAGCTGGGATCGGGACAGGTGAGAGATGGGGGGAAGGACAGGGCTGCCTCGTGTGAAGGACTGGTACCTTCTAGAGATGATAAGCATCTCTCTCCTTAAATTGAGTTTCAACAACATACAACCTGGTGGCCTCATAATTACAAGCTGCTGAATGTTGGAGATGGAAGGAAATAATCTCTATAATGGCTGTGCATAATCATAAAGCAATCTCTTATTTCCCCACTTTCTAGACAATTGCAACACGACTTTCCCAGGGCCCTGATTTTCAGCACGGATGACTATTTCTTCAGGGAAGACGGTGCCTATGAGTTCAATCCCGACTTCCTGGAGGAAGCGCATGAGTGGAACCAGAAAAGAGGTGACAAATTTCTTTCCAAATTCCCCGGGAAATCCTATTGTGCACATAGATTGTAGCTGCTGCAGAATGAATACGTTTTCGAGAAGGAGCGTAATCAAAAGTTCTGCCGTTTTCCCCCGTGCCCCCAAACAGAATGTCAGAGCATAAACTCCCTAGATTCCAGGAAAAAGAAAATGATTGGTAATGGGTTCTGAAATATGTGGCACTAAAGTTGTGTAATGAGGACACCTGTAATAAGAAAATAACAAAATATGGAGTATGTTCACTCTTCCGATTGTTGCATGTTGTTCACTGTTATGTAACGTTGTGTTGCAGCCAGAAAAGCAATGAGGAATGGCATATCCCCCATTATTATTGATAATACCAACCTCCACGCCTGGGAAATGAAGCCCTATGCAGTCATGGTAGGAAGAAGCATCATTCTGAATTTTCAGTTATGGACATTCTGTGAGAAAGTTGCAACATTTGTTCTTTCCTCTTCTTCTGATCTGCCATGATCTCATCTTTATTAATCGTAGCTCTCTCAGGGTGCAGGTAAAGAGGTTTTCTTTTAGTGTTTCTCTGCTGTTCGATGGCTGAAATTCGCTGAGATGCTAATATCACCTCAGGGTACGTTTTTAAATCCTCCTTGGTCCCAATTCTTGTGAATTCTTCTGTCTTGATTGTTTTCCCAAGGGGAGACATATGTGCACAGGAGCGCCCTCTGAGACTTGCAGAGAAACTGGATGGACTATGCTAGCCGAGTGGTGGATGATAATAAGACACTTTTTCATCTTTGGCAAGCCAGGGATTTCAGTGCTGGGTGGTGTTGCTGTGGGAGAGTCTGGGCCACTTTTTATTTGTTTATTTATTTTTTGGGGTTTAAGAACAGATTGAGGGTTAGCACTGTAAAGGATATTAGAATATAAATATACAAAGATAACAAATCAGCTCTCTATTGTCGGAATAGGAAAGAACAGTAAGATGAATAAAACGTGCATATTTTTAATTTTGAAATATATCTGATTTTTTTTTCAGACGTATTTCACCTCTTATGGTAATAAGTTTCACTTCCTATGGGGTATATACACCGGAGAAAAGATCCTGAGACACACAGGGCAGGAAGAAGACAGCTGAGTAGTGTCATTTTGTCACATACAGTCCCCACTTGGCTAACTGTAAAGGGAATATCTCTGAAACGGGGCTTGTGGCCCATCTATTTGTGGCTTCTTTTTAATTTGGGGGCAAACTAGCTTGTATACGGGTGCACTTTTCTCGAACTGTATGTCCGTCAGGGTAACTTGGGCCCAGCCTGTGGGACCTTGGGTGGATGTAGGAAGGAATGAACATCAGCTTTGTGGTTACTTCAGTTCGTGGACCAAGAGTCCACTTGGTAGAGAAATGAACAGGAACACGAATAGTCTAATGAAGGCATGACTCAAAACCAAGAGTTAGTGGAGAGTGGCTTGAGGGAGGACATTTTCCTTTCTTATTTTGTATTATCTGGAATGTACAATCTTTTTCAGCCATCCACAGCTATTAGACCCAGAAATTAGATATTTTCCATGTATGATATTTGAATTCTTCTCTAACTAGAGGAGTCCATCTCAAGAATGAAGAGGAAATCTTTTTACTTTGCTCTTTTCATTCTGTGTTTTAGAATACAATAAACAATAATGATGTTCAGATTTTGAGATAAAAAAAAGTAGTAGTCAATTTATGAAAGCAAAGAATAATTGGATGTTTATATGGAAACTGTAATCATTTTCTAAACTCAAGAAAAATGGGGCACAAGTACACTGAGCCAAACTGTGTTGCATAGAGGGGAAAGTTCCTTTTGGCGGGAAGTGTTTGTAAAAAGTATGGGAAAATCACTTTTCTTTCATAAGCTCTGTTCCTGTGGGACCCTCACTTTCTAATCAAGGTGTGAGGGATGGGACAGAGCATTTGACAGAAGAAACTCTATGAAAATCATATTAGGGACTTTGAGAAGCCACTGAATGCATTTCTCATACCTATGACTAGGATATTTACAATGAGTTCAGCTATCTATTTTTTTTTAAATGTCCAAAACAAAGAACCATTATACTTTTCCTACATAGTAGATAAAATGGACTAAAATTTATCACAACCATAACAAAATCTGAGAGTGGCTAAGTATGGAAATGAACCAACTGTACTTGTTAAGATAAACTCAGGCCTTGGATTTCTGGTAAAAACAGAGGAATTGTAGAAAGGATTTGTAGTAAATGTGAAATGGCAGCATAAACATTCCCAAACATACATACCATGTCTTCAATGTTTTATGTACTTTTGAAAAATCAGGCGCTTGAAAATAACTATGAAGTTATATTCCGAGAACCTGACACTCGCTGGAAATTCAACGTTCAAGAGTTAGCAAGGTACTTCTTTGTTTTTCTAGTTCCTCATTATGTATCCTGCTATTTTCAGGTATTTCAGACCGAACAAAAGAATCTTTTCAGGCTGGAAATGGACATGGTAGTTTTCAGGCCAGAAATGGTAATTCTTGGAAATTGATAACTTTGGCATTATTAATGTGAAGACTTTAGTTTTGGGTCAGTTTTCTAATATAATGCTAAATGCTAAACCATGGCTTGGACTTGGTCCTTTTAAAGGACACATTTAACTTTCTGCTGAAATGCTTCTTCATTAATGAGTGTTTGAAAGCACTTTTCTCTGCATGGGATTGCACATGTCAGTGGTGTTTCTGCGTTTAGGCTAAATAAAGATCTTTAGTTGTTCAACAGTCTGTGGTTCATTTATGGTCTAGATGCTGCTTCTAATTTATAAAGCAATACGTGTCCAAGTAATACTAACTTGACTGAGTGCATGAGTTCTGATGTTCACTATCTGTGTTAGTAGATAATGCCAGTGATTTAAAGTGATCAGTGAGATCAGAATTTACTTTTTAGGAATAAGGCTAGTTCATTCTATGGTTACAAGCAGATAGCGTTTCCAGAGCGGGCCTGTGGTCCACCCCCATCAGGACTGCTTGAGGGGGTTGTTGAAATCCTAGTTCACTGCCTGGCCTTCTTGAGAGAATCTCTGGTGATTGCATTTCGAGCTATATCCCCAGTGGATTCTCATGCCCACTTGAATGTAAGATTATTTTAATTAGCATCTAGAAGTGTCTAGGACTGACTGACATGAATTGATTATAGAGATATGCATGATTAACAGAAAAATATATAATAAAAAGGGCTCCCGGTGTTCTTTTATGTCTTGAGGCACCAAATTGAGATTTCGAGAAATAAGCCTTGGTGAAGCTCTTACTCTTTGCTAGCCTCAGGGCGGAATGCAAAACAGCTGTGGAGCCTGAAAGATAACTCCTTAAGGAGACTATTGGCTTCTGTGAGAGTTAAATCCAGAGAGGAGGGAGTGCATCTCTGTAAAATACAGGTAACTCCTTCGGATAATACGCTGCCTTAAGTAAATGTTTGCATTTGTTCTCACGTAGAAGAAACATTCATGGAGTCCCCAGAGAAAAAATACACCGAATGAAGGAGCGGTATGAACACGATGTTACCTTTCACAGCGTGCTTCACGCAGAAAAGCCCGGCAGAATGAACAGAAACCAGGACAGGAATAACGCCTCACCTTCCAATGGCGCACGATACTGGAATCCGTACACTGAGTTTCCCAACCGGAGGGCTCCTGGGGGCTTCACAAATGATGGCTCCTTTAACAGAAGAGGTGGTTGTCACCATGGATATTAGAGGCCTATCTTACATGCAATCGAAATTTTCCTAAATCAGTTTTTACTGCAAATTTTGGTATTTATTCTTTGTTCGGTTTTCCTCAGAGCTCTAATTCCAGTGTAAATAGTCGGACCTGAAAGTTTTTGAGCAGAAATCATTATACTCATCTTCAACAGGCATTTGTTACAGTGATCCTATATGCATGGTCTGATGCTGGGAATTCTGCTGACTTGATTAAACAAAGTCCCTTTCCCTAGGGAGACCAGAAATTGGAAACAGAAACCTGAGAACGTACCCATGCACATACGCAGTCACCTAAGTTCGATATATAGAAGCTTTAGTACCACTTTCTCTGAAGTTATCTACTTTTCCAGGAAATTCATCTTCATCAGGAAAGTTGGAAAGGTGGGGGAGAAGTGGGAGGCAGGAAAAATATTAGTGCCATTGCTACTTTGATAATCTATGTATCCCAAAATGTGAGATGTGTGGCTGTCATGATGATACTGATTTTCCCTTAAAGTGCACATGCCAGAGAGCATACATCTAAGGGAATATTGTCCTTCAAAGTAGATACTTGGGGAAATTATTCCTTTATTCTAGTGATGTGTCATTGTTAAAAATATTGGATCCTTCTTTTAAAATTTTTTTTTAGAGACAGAGAGTGAGAGAGCCGGGAAGGGGCAGAGGGAAAGGGAGAGAGCGTCTTAACATGCTCCTTGCTAGCATGGAGCCCACCGTGGGGCTCAATCTCATGACCCTGAGATATGACCTGAGCTGAAATCAAGAGTTGGGTGTCCTACCAACTGAACCACCCAGGAGCCCCTGTCAGATCCTTAACAGCTGTACAAGGTGAGGAAAATCAGTGTCATTAGAGTCACATCTTGGCTTTAACTACCACTTTACTGAATAAGAGTAAACCTGATTAATTTTTGGCTGTTGTGCTAACCATGTAAATAAAAGAAGCCTGACTTTATAAAACATGAATTTTTAAGAGGAAGAGTTAAGCAGTTTTTAAAATTATGCCTATTAATAAACATGTATGTGATCAGATGGCTGCCCAAATGTTTGGAAGTGCAAATAATTAAACATCCCAAGGCAGAAATCATTCAAGGGTATGTCAAAGCCATGCCCGCTGGTGTTTTATGTAGCATTAAGACAATAAAGTTCTGCCACAACTCTGGAATGTCCCTCTTATACCAATTCTGAATTTATGATTCCAAGTTAAATCTCAACAGGTTAGAATCAGATTAATTTGGTGTGAGACCATGATAAGTAAGACCATATAGGATGTATGCTTTATTTCTTGTTGGCCAACAGCTTCTTTCTAACGTTCTGTGAAATATTATTTTAAGTGTCCTATATAATGGTGCTTTTATGGTTATTAAAAATTATATATGGTATTGCTTTCTATGGATTTGTCATTGAATCTACACTTTTTTTGGTTCAACGATATAAAAAATTAATTACCTAAATACCATAGAATTCTACCATATTAAGAACCAGTTTTCTATATCCTAAACTTGTTTGCCCGTCTCCTTTAATAGATAGGAGACATAAAGGTAAAAACAAGCGCAACCTTGTATTTCATATGCTCAAATTATTTGATCTGTGCACATTAGAAAGGCTATTACTTTAACATTTCAATACCTGACATGACTGAAGTCTTACTGCTATGCAACCATTATGAAGTGGCCCCAGATTAAGATCCAGAGCTTTTAAAGCGCTCGGAAGAGTAGTTTCCCTATTTCTTTTTTTTTCCCCCTATATGACTCCTGAAATACTTGGTTTGGAAACATAAAAAGGATTAAATGCTTCCAGCTTTATCCTAGCTAGAAGTGATCTATTTGTTCTCTCAATTCTCAAGTTTCCTAATTCATATATAATTTTTTGAACACTCAACTTTAGCCTGTAGTGTTTTGTATTACTAATATTTGCATCGTTCATATAGCTGGCATAGGGCTTTATGTACAAGATAGGCTCTCATTAAGTGATTGTTGAATAACACAAGTTGCTTTTACATTTTATCCCTTATCGGACAGTGTACACTCTTGACTTTGTAATCATTGTCTCTTCTTAGGGAATAATATCCACATATACTTAAGCCTCGTAATTTGCTTATGCAGCTTTATTACTTACAACATATAAAAATGGAGTGCGTGCATGAGATCTCTCTATGATCGAAATGGTAATGAAGAATGGAGGAAGTACTAGTAATTCAGGTTTTCTAGGAATGAAAAAAAGATAAAATTCTTATAATTCAGGTAAAATTCTTATAGTTCTTTTTGTTCACCTGAGATTCAAGTTTTATTCCCTGTTCTACAGTGGATCGCTTGGAAAATGATTGGGATGTGAGGACCAAATTGGTTTTTTTTTTCTAAAGATTTTAAAAAATTTATTCATTTGACAGAGATCACAAGTAAGAGAGGCAGGCAGAGAGAGAGGAGGAAGCTGACTCCCCACTGAGCAGAGAGCCCCATGTGGGGCTCGATCCCAGGACCCCAGGATCATGACCTGAGCCGAAGGCAGAGGCTTTAACCGACTGAGTCACCCAGGTGCCCCTAGGACCAAATTGTTTTATGAACAAAACTTAAATCACATATTAATAAGACTGGCAGAACACCTCAGTTAAAAACGCAGAATGGACTGTTTATTATGTTAATTTTTAGAGGGGAGAAAAATCATGGATCACAGTTATAAAAGAAAAAACCCGCTTAAAAGATTTATTCTTGGGTTTAAAATGTGTTTATAATTAGATTTGAAAACATGGTATTTTATATAAATTTAAGACATATTAAAAGACCTGATTGAAGAGCTTCTCCATGCTATTAGCTCCTATTAGAAATGAATTCTCTTTTCTCTATTAAGCATAGGAAGGTAACAGATGAGAATGTCTTCTTATATTGACCCATTACTGTCTGCCTTGGTGGTTAGAGAAAACCAGGTGTGAAGGAAGTACTTGCTGAGTCCTATGATAGGGCTAAAAATAAAGCAGGTAGAAGCACTGACAATTTGAAAGATTTTCTCTTAAGTTGCAGATGATCATTTTGTTAAAAAACATGAACACTATGAAATCTGATTTAAAGCATTTGAATTTTTAATTAAAATAATTCAGTGATCACACTGGACTCATAAAAAGGAATGACATTGAAGATTCTGTTTTTCTTGCAGTTATGTTGACTTAAGGTTGAAGAATTGGTCTAAAGAAAACACCACTGTTGTTTCTTACTCCTGACTTTGATCAGGATAGAACTATAAGAGAACCAACATTTGTTAAGGAAAAGTGGTTTGTAGTGTGTTACCTCTGAAAAACAAAACAAAACAAAACAAAACAACCTAAAATAGGAACTAAACTAAAAGGAATTATAGGAGTCAAAATAACTACTTAGAAACCTTAGTTTCATTTAATTAGGGACACAATTTAAAGAAAAAGTTATGTTTACTTTGTAAAATATACCTGATCAAATCCAGTGATCAAATCCTGTCATAAAGATTTTTTTCTTGATTAGTTAATAAATACCCAGTCAATTTTCAGACATATAACTGAAATTAGAGTATATCATTACAGAGACAGGCCAGGGGCATTCCTGAGATAGACAAGCACAGGTGTCCTTTTTCTTCTCATTATGCAAATCCTGAGAGGGTGAAGCTATGTTTTCTACAAGTTGGAAAGGCTGAATCAGTAACTGATTTATTGTCATTTTTGTTTTTGTCGCCTTTGCAGTCTCATAGATGCCCTTTTCACAGGACTTGCGTCTTGTACACTGGTCTCCTGCTCTTCGTTGTGGGCCTGGGGGCTCCAGCATCCTGTGGCCCCCGATGCCAGAGAATGCCTTTTCGGCCTGACATAATCTTTTAAGTTCTTAGGAGCAGTCCTAGTGGAGTCACTGAGAGACATAAGTTGATTTTCTCCTGCTGAACCCGACAAAAGGGCTTGAGTGTTGATCAGTGCGAGTTCCTCATCTGCTATTGAATCACTTTCCAAAAGGGAAAGGTCATTAAATTTGAGTGGAGTCATCTGAGGAGAATTCAACTCTTTCTTCCTTATAGGTGTTTCATATTTGGTGCCACAAGCCCGTGGTGGCTGAAATGCCTTCTGTGCAGCTGGAGAAACAAATGTACAGATGGGACTGACAGGTGGAGGTAAAGGCAGTCTACTCAAAAAATCTAAGGCTTTTCTCTTCTTGCAATTTTTTGGGTCATCCATCTCTTTCTCCCCTTTATGATAAGACTTTGAAGTCATTTGGGCTGATCCAGGTGTGGGAACAGACTTCTCTTTTGGCTTAGAAAGTGATAAAGGACTCTGGTAATTCATCTCACCACTGGGAGAAGACATCTAATAAAAAAACAAAAAGCAGCCTAGATAATTATGCACTAATATATAAAACATCATCAAATTAGCTTTTCATTAGAATTTTTTTTTAAAGATTCATTTATTTATTTGCGGGGGGAGGGCCAGACAGAGAGAGTCTCAAGCAGATTCCCCACTAAGTGTGAAGCCTGATGCAGTCCTCAATCCCAACTCTGAGATCCTGAGCTGAGCTGAAACCAGTCAGACACTTAACTGACTGAGCCACTCATACACCCCACATTAGAGATATTTAAACACACAAATACCACAAACTTTGTCACTCCCCTCATGACTCACAGGTCAGACGATTCCGAGAGACATTTATATGGTTGTGCTCATTCCAGAAGGAAACAGTTTTGCATAAAAGGATATAAAAATGACACGAAAAGAAAGAAGAATGAAGACTAATCATACTAAAAGACAAAAAAGGAGGGGCGCCTGGGTGGCTCAGTGGGTTAAAGCCTCTGCTTTCGGCTCAGGTCATGATCCCAGGGTCTTGGGGTCGAGCCCCGCATGGGGCTCTCTGCTCCGTGGAGAGCCTGCTTTCTCCTCTCTTTCTGCCTACTTGTGATCTCTTTCTGTCAAATAAATAAATAAAATCTTAAAAAAAAAAAAGACAAAAAAGGAGGTAGGGGGACATATGCACTAATCTTTTCTTTTTTATTAACAGTTTATTTACTTATTTATTTAAGATTTTATTTATTTGACAGAAACATAGCGAGAGAGGGAACATAGGCAGGGAGAGCTGGAGAGGGAGAAGCAGGCTTTCCGCTGAGCAGGGAGCCTGGTTATGGGGCTTGATCCCAGGACTCCTGAGCTGAAGGCAGTTGCTTAATGACTAAACCACTCAGATGCCCCTCTTTATTAACAATTGATTAACAATTTAAATAAAGATAAGCATTCTTAAACCATTTTAAGAGCACAGACTGACTGGGTTCTGGTAAGTATACTTTTCTAGTTTTGTGACTTGAGGCAATTGCTCAACCTCTCTAGGCCATAGTTTCCTCATTTGTAAACGGAGATAATTTCCATCCCATGGATTGCTGTGAAGATTAAGTGAGTTAATATAGATACACTTAGCAACTGTTAGCTACTTACTCAACAGCCAGTATTCAGACCTTACGGCTTGATATGCATGTACTATGATTTAAAGAGTTAAATCAAACTGAGTTTAGAAACAACCCTAACTGTACAGAACAGTCCTTCGAGCAAAAGGACACAAGCAAAGTATTTTCCATCACATGTACTTGCAAAGCAAAATATGAAAGCACCTGTTTGTAAAACTTGGCCCCAAAGAATGTTACATTCTGGCTTTGATAAGATAGAATTTCTAGATAACCTAGATTTACAGGAGTCAGGTAATAATCGACTATACTTTCTAGGTAAGTTTAATTACATTTTACCATGTTTACTACGTATACACCAAAACATATTATTGCCTTCATTTATAATACTTACAAAATTCCTTAAATCTGCATTAACTTACCAGAAATTTATTTCCCATGCCAAGGACTGTTTGAGCAGAGTATGGCTCTGAAGCATAGTCTTTAGTCGGGGTGGACAACATGGGAGCGTTTGCATCAAGTATATGCATAAGTTTGTTTTCTGCATCATTGCAAAACATACCAATATTCTAAGAAAATAAATGGGAAAAGAACTGTTTTGTAAAATGAAAATGTACATATTCATGTTTTCAGAAAATGTTACTTTTAAAACCAGAAATAAAAGGTTGAGACGAGAAGAAAAAGAATGACACACCCCAAATTTGACAGCAATTGTCAAACAATCTGCCACTGTAAAAATGCAAAGCCAACATGGTTGGTGGAGAGAGAGAGGGAGTCTGTATGTCAGGGAAGGAAAGAGATGGGAGAGGTCTTTCCAGTCATCCAGCTTAATAAGCAAGGTTTCACATGATACTGGATTTGGAGCTAGAAGATGGTCTCAAGGTCCAGCTCTATTTCTTACCTGATAGCTATAAATCATCTAACATCTACAGAGTATGCCTTAGGTTAGTAGTAAAATGAGAGAATCACCTCATGTCTGTTTTAATAATTAACTGAAACAATATGTAGGTTAAACCACATAAAACTGTTGTTTTTACACTGGTCAAATACCAGCAATTTTATAGGATTTAACCTAGTTCATGAGATTATTTTATAAAACTTAAAAATGCTATGTCAATGACAGTCAGTTGTCTCTGAACTGCCCTTGAACAGTCTCAGAAAATCTGGATGTACTCTGTATGGGAGCCAAATAATGACAACCCCCGACTCCACCCTCCAATTTAGAAACCAGATAAATCAGGGTGTTATTCTTCACTATGTGTATTGAGTCTTTAGGTAAAATATTACACCAACTTCCTTCACATAGCTAGCTACTCTAATGTTTTTTAAAACATAATTTTATTTACGTATATTTTGAGTAACACATTTCAAATATTAAAGAGGCTTATCTTGAAGATTCTTTACTAGTTAGCAATTTATAAAATCCAAAATTTCATTGGAAGGCAGCACTGCAAAGTAGTTAATAGTTTGGGCTACACATTCAGATGGCTTAAGTATGAATCCTGCTTCTAACAACTTGGCTGTGTGACTTAACCTATCTGTTTTTCATCAATAAAAACTTTCTAGAAAAAAGCTCCATACCTCATAGGGTTGGTGACAGAATTAAATGCGACAGGCTTGGAACAAGGCCTGACACACAATAAGCACTCTAAACTTTAGCTAATATTATTATTACTTGCTGTCTATATAAATTTAAGCATAAAATGCATACATTATGCAGGGAAAATAATTTCAGTGTTCTCCTATTTGGGAGTATTTCAAATCAAAGACAGATACAACCTATAAAATACTAGATATGGAATTTAAAATGTAAATTTGGAATCTGCATGTTACTAACTAACTAACTACCAACTGCTCTGAACCATCTAGCTCTGAACGTCCTCCTCACAATTTCCCCTCACTCAGTCCCCTCCAAATCATCTTCTCCCCGCTGTTATCCTCCCATCTCCTCAGGTTCGTGAGCAATTTACACAGGATGAAACCTCATTACGTCATATCTCAACCATCCAATTTTCACAGAAGCCACCATTTCCTTAATATTTGACCATCAAAATAGGAAAATACTAAAATGCATGGTAATGCACAAAGTAATTTTACCTCAATGGTATTTTTCATTTTGTGGAATATCTCTTGAAAATGGCCCTCTTTTGGACTGGCAGAAAACCTGGAAAAATCTCCAGCAAATAAAGTAGGAATTCCTGATTTGGCTTCTGGTTGCCACTGGAGGTTGCTTGCAGCAATTAAGGTGTGAGGTTTAATAATGTCCTCATTAAGATCGGTCCAAAACTTTATTGCCAATAAATTATGGCATTCATCTGACAAATAGACCAAAGGAGCAAGACCTAAAGAAACAAAACAAAACACCCACTTCATTATATATGTTAGATAAATTTAAAAAATGCAAGGAACTTCTAATATGCCCATTTGTTTTGGTATGCTAATGGTAAAAAGAGATCAAAATAACTAAATTTAGAGAAAGCTTAGGATTTCCAAAACAGCCTGTTGGTTATTGTGCTAAATTTTAGTGCCAATATGACAACATATTCTATTAGTGAGGCCATGGGGAAGCAGGTATGCACTGCTGGTGGGAATACAAATTTGTGCAATCTTCTGGAGAAAAAAAAATTGGTAGAACCCAGCACAGTGATGCACTTTGCACAGCAACCCCACTTCTAGTACTCTATTCTGAAGATGTATTTCCAATAATAGCGAGATATGTAAGAACAAGAATCATGAAAATATGCTGTATGAGGTTATTCACTGAAGCACCATTTGTAGGTAATTATAAACGATTTAAAGTAGCCTATATTACTGGAGAGTAGTATGGCATATTCAGGCAATGCTGTACTATGCAGCTGTACAAAAGAATGAGGAAATGCTCTGAAAACACAATGGTCTAAAATCTTTGGGATGAAGCAAAGCTGTTCTAAAGAGGGAAGTTTATAGCAATACAGGCCTACTTCTAGAAACAGGAAAAATTCCTAATAACCTAAAGGAAATAGAAAAAGAACAAAACTCAAAGCCAGTAGTACAAAAGAAATTATATAGATTAGAGCAGAAATAAATAAGACAAAAAAAAAAAAAAAAGATCAATGAAACCAGAAGCTAGTTCTTTGAAAAGATAAAACTGATAAACCAGGATGAAGCCAGACTCATCAAAAAAAAAAAAAAGATGCAAACAAAATCACAAATGAAGGAGGAGAAATAATAACTGACACCAAAAATTACAAAGGATTATTAAGAGAACACTGAAGAAATATATGCCAACATATTAGACAACCTAGAAAAAATGCATAAATTCTTAGAAACATGTAACTTTCTTTTTTTTTTTTTTTAAGTTTTTATTTATTTGAGAGAGAGAGAGAGCACAAGCAGCAGGGAAAGGGAGAGGCAGGCTCCCCACTGAGCAGGGAGCCCAACGTGGGACTTGATTCCAGGACCCCAGGATCACGACCTGAGGCGAAGGCAGACACTTAACTGACTGAGCCACCAAGATGCCCCAGAAACTGAATCAGGAAGAGACAGAAAATTTGAACAGACTGATTAACAGCAATGAAACTGAAAAAGTAATTAAAAAATTCCCAATAAACAAAAGTCTATGATCAAATGGCTTCACAGGTGAGTTCTACCAAACATTTAAATAGGAACAACTATCTCTTTTTCTTAAACTATTCCAAAAAAATAGGAGAGAGAGGAGAACTTTGAAATTTATTCCCTGATGAACACAGATGTAAAAATACTCAGAAAAATATTAGGAAACTGAATCCAACAATGCATTTAAAAAAATTCACTACAATCAACTGGGATTTATTTCTGGGATAAAAGGGTGCTTCAGTATTCACAGATCAATCATCGTGATATATCACATCAATAAGAGAAAGGCTAAAAACCATATGATCACCTCAACAGATGCAGAAAAAGGATCCGAAAAAGTACAATATACATTCATGATAAAAATCCTCAACAAAGTAGGGTTAGAGGGAACATATCCCAACATAATAAAGACCATATATGAAAAACAAATAGCTAACATTATATTCACTAGTGAGAGAGAGGTCTTCTCCTAAGGTCACAAACAAGACAAGGACGCCCACATTCTCTACTTTTATTCAACACAGTACTAGAGGTCCTAGCTGCAGCAATCAGACCAAAAAAAAAAAAAAAAAAAAGAGAGAGAGAGAGAAAGAAAAGACATCATCTAAACTGGTCAGGAAGAAGTAAAACTGACTATTTGCAGATGATCTGATACTATGTAAAAAACTAAGAGGCCCAACAAGCAGCAGATCTGGGGAGACTACTCCTTCCTCTCCCGGGAGGAGCAGCACAGAGCCCACCACAGGAATCTGCTGGGTTTGGAGGCTCCAAACGGGGCCGTGCACCAGAGATAGAAATGCTCAGTCATAGGCCGGGTGAGCACAGAGTGTGGCCAGAGACCAGGGAAACAGGAGTGACTGACTGCTTTTCTCTGAGGACACACTGAGGAGGTGCCTGCCCCAGCTCTCAGCTCCTCTAAGGACAGAGATTGGGAGGCTGCCATTTTCATTCCAGTCCTCCAAATCTGTAAGGAAATCTTTCAGGGAACAAAAGCTACCGAAAGCAAACCCAAACAGATTACTTAGCCTGGCCCCTGGCAAGGGTGGTGCAATTTTGCCCTGGGCAAAGACATTTGAGAATTACTGCAAGAGGCCCCTCCCTTAGAATATCAGCAAGAACATACAGCCAAGACCAAGTTTACTGATCAATGAGAACCATAGTTCCAGCACTAGGGGAATACAGCACATAGAATTCATGGCTTTCCCCCCATGATTCTTTAGTCATTCAAAGTAAATTTTTAAATTCTTTTCTTTCTCTTTCTTTTTTTATTTTTCTTTCCTTTTTCAACCAACTTATTATTTTTTTTCAAAAATCTTTTTTAATTTTCATTTTCACAGTCATATTCTATCACTTCATTTTATTTAACCTTATTTTATGTGTGTGTGTGTGTGTGTGTGTGTGTGTGTATATATATACACACATTTTTCTTTCTTTAAAATTTTGGGATGCAGATTCTTCTAACAGACCAAAATATACCTTAAATCTAGTGTTAGGCTTTGTTCTATTCACCTGCCTGATCATATTCTCTTTTTTAAAAAAATTTTCTTCTTTTTTCAACCAACTTCATATCAATTCCTTTTTAAAAATCTTTTTAAATTTTCATTTTTATAGTCATATTCCATCCCTTCACTGTATTTACTGTTATGTGTGTGTGTGTGTGTGTGTGTGTGTGTATGTATATATATTTATGTTTTTCTTTCTGTTATATTTTGGGTGGCAGTTTCTTCTAACAGACCAAAATACACCCCAAATCCAGTGTGTGGCTCTGTTCTATTCATCAGCATGATTATATTCTTTTTTTTTTTTTTCCCTTTCTCCCCTCCCTGCCCCAATTCAAGTCTCTTCTGATTTATTTACTATATATTTTTCAGGGGTCGCTGTTACCCTTTTAACATTTTGTTCTCTCATTCATCTATTCTCCTGAAAAAATGACAAAACAGAAGGCAATATCGATTGCCAGGGAGCTAATCAACATGGACATTAGTAATATGTTGGAACTAGAGTTCCAACTGACAATTATAAAGACACTAGCTGGGCTTGAAAAAATGCAAAAAGATACTAGAGAATCCCTTTCTGGAGAGAGAGAATATAACCAAGTCAGAATCAAAAAGGCTATTAATGAGGTATAATTAAAAAATGGAGGCTCTAACTGCTAGGATAAATGAGGCAGAAGAGAGAGTGATACAGAAGATCAAATGATGGAGAATAAAGAAGTTGAGAAAAGGAGAGATGAACAACTGTTGGATCATGAGGGGAGAATTCGAGAGATAAGTGATACCATAAAGCAAAAAAAAAAAAAAGAATAATTGGGATCCTAGAAGAAGAGAGAGGCAGAAGGTATATTAGAGCAAATTATAGTGGCTAACTTCCCTAATTTGGGGAAGGAAACAGGCGTCAAAATCCAGGAGGCCCAGAGAATCCCCTCAAA
This sequence comes from Martes martes, assembly GCF_963455335.1. Taxonomy (NCBI): domain Eukaryota; kingdom Metazoa; phylum Chordata; class Mammalia; order Carnivora; family Mustelidae; genus Martes; species Martes martes. Next base: position 70,218,900 of record NC_137890.1, read on the forward strand.
ATCAATATCTAACAGTTAAACTTATAAATCTCAGAGACAAAGAGAAAATCCTGAAAGCAGCTCAGGACAAGAGGTCTGTAACCTACAATGGTAGAAACATTAGACTGGTAGCAGACCTATCCACAGAGACCTGGCAGGCCAGAAAGGACTGGCATATTATATTCAGGGTACTAAACGAGAAAAATATGCAGCCAAGAATACTATATCCAGCTAGGCTGTCATTGAAAATAGAAGGAGAGATAAAAAGCTTCCAGGACAAACAGAAACTAAAAGAATTTGCAATCACCAAACCAGCCTACAACAAATATTGAAAGGGATCCTCTAAGCAAAGAGAGAGCCTAAAAGTAACATGGACCAGGAAGGAACAGAGACAATATACAGTAACAGTCACCTTACAGGCAATACAATGGCACTAAATTCATATCTTTCAATAGTCACCCCAAATGAAGATGGGCTAAATGCCCCAATCAAAAGACACAGGGTATTAGACTGGATAAAAAAATAAGACCCATCGATATGCTGTTTGAAAGAGACTCCTTTGAGACCCAAAGAAACCTCCAGATTTAAAGTGAGGGGGTGGAAAATGATTTACCAAGCTAATGGACATCAAAAGAAAGCTGAGGTGGAAATCAGACAAATCAGACAAATTAGATTTTAAGCCAAAGACTATAAGAGATGACAAAGGACACTATATCATACTTAAAGGGTCTATCCAACAAGATCTAACAATTGTAAATATTTATGCCCCTAACATGGGAGCAGCCAATTATATAAGCCAATTAATAACAAAATCAAAGAAACACATAGATAATAATGCAATAATAGTAGGGGACTCTAATATCCCCCTCATTGCAATGGATAGGTCATCTAAGCAAAAGGTCCACAAGCAAATAAGGGCTTTAAATGACACACTGGACCAGATGGACTTCATAGATACATTCAGAACCTTCCATCCCAAAGCAACAGAATACACATTCTTCTCTAGTGCACATGCAGCATTCTCCAGAAGAGATCACATCCTGGGTCAAAATCAGGCCTTAACTGGTACCAGAAGACTGATCATTCTCTGCATATTTTCAGACCACAATGCTTTGAAACTAGAACTCAATCACAAGAGAAAAATTGGAAAGAACTCAAATACATGGGAGCTAAAGAGTATCCTCTTAAAGAATGAATGGGTCAGGGGCGCCTGGGTGGGTCAGTGGGTTAAAGCCTCTGCCTTCAGCTCAGGTCATGATCCCGGGGTCCTGAGATTGAGCCCCGCATTGGGCTCTCTGCTCGGCGGGGAGCCTGCTTCCCCCTCTTTCTCTCTCTGCCTGCCTCTCTGCCTACTTGTGATCTCTGTCTGTCAAATAAATAAATAAAATCTTAAAAAAAAAATGAATGGGTCAGCCAGAAAATTAAAGAAGAATTTAAAAAATTCCATGGAAAATCAAAATAAAAACACACCTGTTCAAAATCTTTGGGATGCAGCAAAGATGGTCCTAAGAGAGAAATATATAGCAATACATGCCTTTCTCAAGAAACAAAAAAAGTTTCAAATACAGAACCTAATCCTACACCTAAAGGAGCTCGAGAAAGGACAGCGAATAAAGCCTAAACCCAGCAGGCGAAGAGAAACAGTAAAGATGAGAGCACAAATGAATGAAATAGAAATCAAAAGAACAGTGGAACAGATCAATGAAACTAGGAGCTGGTTCTCTGAAAGAATTAATAAGACTGATGAGCTCCTGATCAGACTTATTAAAAAGAAAAGAGAAAGGACCCAAATTAATAAAATCATGAATGAAAGAGGAGAGATCACAACCACCACCAAAGAAATACAAACAATTATAAGAACATATTATAAGCAACTATATGCCAACAAATTAGACAATCTGGAAAAAATGGATGCATTCCTAGAGATATATAAACTACCAAAAGTGAACCAGGAAGAAATAGAAAACCTGAACAAACCCATAACCAGCAAGGACAGTGAAGCAGTAATCAAAAATCTCCCAACAAACAAGAGCCCAGGGCCAGATGGCTTCCCAGTGGAATTCTACCAAACACTTAAAGAAAAACACCTATTCTTCTGAAACTGTTCCAAAAAATAGAAACAGAAGGAAAACTTCCAAAATCATTTTATGAAGCCAGCATTACCTTGATCCCAAAACCAGACAAAGACCCCACCAAAAAGGAGAATTACCAATATCCCTGATGAACACAGATGCAAAAATTCTCACCAAAATACTAGCCAATAGGTTCCAACAATACATTAAAAGGATTATTCACCATGACCAAGTGGGATTTATTCCTGGGATGCAAGGCTGGTTCAACATCTGCTAATCAATTAATGTGATACAATACATTAATAAAGAACAAGAACCATATGATACTCTCAATAGATGTAGAAAAAGCATTCGACAAAGTACAGCATCGTTTCTTGATTAAAACTCTTCAGTGTAGGGATAGTGGGTAAATACCTCAATGTCATCAAAGCCATCTATGAAAGACCCACAGCGAATATCATTCTCAATGGGGAAAAACTGAGAGCTTTTCCCCTAAGTTCAGGAAGATGGCAGGGATGTTCACTATCACCACTGCTATTCAGCATAGTACTGGAAGTCCTAGCCTCAGCAATCAGACAACAAAAAGAAATAAAAGGCATCCAGATTGGCAAAGAAGAAGTCAAACTCTCACTCTTTGCAGATGACGTGGCACTTTATGTGGAAAACCCAAAAAGACTCCACTCCAAAACTTCTAGAACTCATACAAGAATTCAGTAAAGTGTCAGGATATAAAATCAATCCATAGAAATCAGTTGCATTTCTATATACTAACAATAAAACAGAAGAAAGAGAAATTGAGTGGATCCCATTTACAACTGTACCGCAAACCATCAGATACCTGGGAATAAACCTAACCAAAGAGGCAAAGAATTTGTACTCAGAAAACTAAAAAATACTCATGAATGAAATTGAGGAAACACAAAGAAATGAAAAAACGTTCCATGCTCATGGATCGGAAGAACAAATACTGTGAAAATGTCTATGCCACCTAAAGCAATCTACACATTTAATGCAATCCCAATCAAAATACTACCAATTTTTTTCTAAGAAATGGAACAAATAATCCTAAAATTTATGTGGAACCAGGAAAGACCCCAAATAGCCAGAGGAACGTTGAAAAAGAAAACCAAAGTTGGCAGTATCGCAATTCCAGACTTCCAGCTCTATTACAAAGCTGTAATCATCAAGACAGTATGGTATTGGCACAAAAAACAGACCCATAGATCAGTGGAACAGAATAGAAAGCCCAGAAATGGACCCTCAACTCTATGGTCAACTAATCTTCAACAATGCAGGAAGGAATGTCCAATGGAAAAAAGACAGTCTCTTCAACAAATGGTGTTGGGAAAATTGGACAGCCACATGCAGAAGAATGAAATTGGATCATTTCCTTACACCACACACAAAAATAGACTCAAAATGGATGAAAGACCTCAGTGTGAAACAGGAATCCATCAAAATCCCTGAGGAGAACAGAGGCAGCATCCTCTTCAACATCAGCCGCAGCAACTTCTTCCTAGAAACATCACCAAAGGCAAGGGAAGCAAGGGTAAAAATGAACTATTGGGACTTCATCAGGATAAAAAGCTTTTGCACAGCAAAGGAAATAATCAACAAAACCAAAAGACAACCGACAGAATGGGAGAAGATATTTGCAAATGACATAACAGATAAAGGGCTAGTCAAGGAGAAATCTTTGTTTAGATTAAGTGCCTAAAACTTAACTGACCAAACTGAGCTCCTGACTGTCAACACATAACTGTTTTTCTTGCACTCTTCCCCTCTCAGTAAATGGCAATTCTTTTCCCAAACACCTTGGCATTGACTTCTTGAGTCCTCTCTTTACCTATACTGTCCACCTCCTTCCAAGTACAATCAGAATCTTGCTTACATGTGGAATCTAAACAACAGTAACAACAGCAATGAAAATAAACAAAAAAACCAAACTCAGAAAAAGGGATCAGATTTCCTGGTTGAGAAACAAATCTGCCCTCTATGTAGGAGGCAGAAGATCTTCTGCTATAAAAGCATTCTTAAAGTGAGAGTCTGAAACAATGGCTGATATAAAATGTGCATAAACATCACAGAGAATAGCCTACCAATACAAGGAACCAAATGGGACAAGGGGAAAACAGCTAGCAAGGTGGTAGATTTTAACCCATCTGTATCAATTACTACATTAAAGCTGATCAGATTAAACAAACCAGTTAAAAGACAGGCAGGCCCTCAGACTGATAAGAAAACAAGATCCAACCATGCTGTCAGAAGCCCAATTTAAATACAAAGACGCTGGTGGGTTAAAAATAAGAGTGGGGAAAAGAAGTACCATATAAACAAGAAATAACAATAAATAAGTAGGAGGAGCCACACTAAACAAAGTAGGTTTTAGAACAAGGGGCTTTAGTCCCTACGATGAGGGATACTGCAGAGAAGCTGGAGGTGGAGACTTGAATGCTCAAAACTGCAGAGGGAGATTATAATTATTTGTCTAGTTATCATTCAAATGCTACAAAACATTTCTAGCAATTTCTTTAAAATTAAGTAGCACTGAATTGGGATATAAGTTCTTTCCCTGTAGTAATGCAGAACTGCTTTTCATTAAGAATTAAGGTTAAAACAGGCCTACTTTCAAATCATTAGTCACCAAATTTGCTGATTTGTAATTCTAATTAATCATAAGGAAGACAAATTTTAAAAACTATTATTTTTCAAAAGCATCCATAAGAAGCTATAATTAAAAACACATTCTGTATTACCTATTTTTTTCACAACAGAAATTACAAATCCTACTAGGTCCACCTCAGAACAAGGTGGTTGGAAGTCTGGACTCAATAGTTTGTTGAAGTAAAGGGCCTCCCTTGGCTGATAAATTTGGCATAGGATTTCATCTGAAGCCTACAAGGAAAAAAAAAAATCAATGTGTACATATATATTCTATAAACTAATATGCCATATAAACTAATATAAACTATATTAATATAAACTAATATTACAAGCTAATAATTCATCAAAATTAAAAAACTATAATGAAAAGTTTGTACCTGTAGCTGTTGATACTGGGTTTTCTTTGTTGCTGCTAGTTGTATGTTAGCTTTTTCAGATTTACTTTTAGATTGTGATGTTGCAAGATGATAGATTCTGTATCTCTTTCCTTCTGTTAACAGGGAATATAAATCTGATGACGGACGCCAGATACTTAACGTAACTAGGTAAAGAGGAAAAAGACATAATGGAAGAACTGATAAGCATTACAATTCTTGTAAAACAAATACCATAACAACAAAGATCCAAGGATTATACCATTGTTTTGTGGGTAGTGGTAGCCCATTTTTGCTCTTCTGATACACATTAACTTTATACTTTATGTAGCATTTGAGCTCATTTTATTAATTAGTACTTTAACTTAAAAAATTTATATACTGACCTGAATCTTTTTCTTTCTTTCCATAGCTTATGATACGCAACTTCCACACAGTTGTAACATTCCTTGATAAAATTTGCTCTCCTTGCTCAGCAGATTCCATAGCCTTCCTGAATTCCAACTGGATCTGTGCTTGCTTCTTATCATTCAACATCTGTCTGTGATTATTCAAGGCTCTTAACTGCTCTTCACTAAAGTAACCCTAGGATCATTTAATATATTAAGGCAAATGATATTAGAATAAAAAGCAAACAAAAAACCTCACCCACTGTAAATGAAACCGTCTAAATGGGTATAAAATACAATAGAATTCGAATTCACTTTAACAATGTGACAACGTAAAAATTGAGACTAGTATACTCAGCTCATCACATAACAAATATTTTCAGGTGCCTTAAACTTGTCACTTATTTTGTGACAAATTTCCTGAGGGCCAAGACAACCCCCTACTTAAAAGTATACTCTAATAATCATAACCACCATCAACATTATAAATGGCTGACATTTAAGTGCTCCCTGTATCTAAGGAATGGATCTGTGCATGGTAAATATAATAATTCATTTAGGCCTTACAATAACCCAATGAGGTGGGCCCTAGTACTGTTTGCATGTTATAGAAGATGAAACTGAGGTACAGAGAGAATAAATAACTTTCAGGGGTGTACGGGTAGAGGTAGTTCAAGAGCTCTCATTCTTAACCCGCGGTAGTATAATTTTATTAACTCTCTGGAACAGTAGATACTGTTGAAAACACACACGTGCTATAAGCACTTATTTCTGCCTCCACACTTCTCTCCTGGTTATTTTAGCAAAGTGCTGTCTGTATCTCTTGGGACTCTACACCCAGTACAACAAAAATGAATGAATAAACAAAAAATAAAATCAAATGAAAGAGGAAATGGAATCCTGACACACAACACACTAGACTGTAGCTGCCTCATACATCTTAATAGCCAAATTCATACTGGGAAGGGACACTATGAGATCTTGGTACCCTGAACAGGTCTTCCTTTTTTTTTTTTTTTTTTTTAAGATTTTATTTATTTATTTGACAGAGATCACAAGTAGGCAGAGAGGCGGTGGGGGTGGGGGGGAGAAGGCTCCCTGCTGAGCAGAGAGCCCAATGTGGGGCTCCATCCCGGGACTCTGGAATAATGACCTGAGCCAAAGGCAGAAGCTTTAACCCACTGAGCCACCCAGGCACCCCATGAACAGGTCTTTCTAAATATGCAGACAATGTTTAGTTGAAACACAAAGTCCCCCAACATTCAACATGGTCACTGAAAGCAAACCCTTTGGCAGGGCAGGGTCTTTTAGAAATGGATGGCTACTTTTTCCTCCAAGAATTGCAATGAAAATTGTATCTAAGTAAAATCTCCAGAATCATGTACTCTCAGGACCTAGTGAGAAGCCCCTCACAGGCTTTCCCTTGACAGAGGTGGTGGGGAGGCTCAAGAGAGAAATCACCTGTCCAGCTACAGAGTAGCAGGACCGGGTCTACAACTTAGTCTTCTAACTCTTATTCTGCCCCCCTATTTCCTCCTTTAAATAAATTCCATAAAAATAAAACAATATACAGTATTTAATTTGATCCTTAAACAACTGATTTTATGCCCATTTTATAGCTATTTTGTGCCCTGTTGGCTAATAAATGGCATAGTTATAATTCCTACACAGGTTCATGCTTCGGACACTTTTCCACCAACACATTCTTAAGGTAGAAGATTAGGAGATAAACTTTAGATAGGATCTGAGAAAGAAGTGAGCATATGGAAACTAAGACAATGCTTTGAAAATACTTATTTTACCTTAAATGTAAACAAGTTTTGCCTGTATTTTAAACCACATTTATTTAACATATAAAATTACTTAATCCTTCTATCCTCCATTTTGTATAGAATCGCAAATGTACTGCACTGGTCTGGCACATCACAGAGGACCCCAGAAATGTACACACCCTCTTTGAGAAACACACTATTTCAACACAGCACTTGCCCTGATGGCCAGAAGACCAACCAAAGCTTCCCACTGTAAAGGAGGAAGATTAAGCCTCCCAGGATGCCCTCTTAGTCTCCCACCTCCAGATAAGCCGGGTCTGGTGCATTCGTCACTGCTTCATAAAGCTCTGCACCATCTTGCAGAGCACAGACTTGCTGTCTTGTTAATGCGCATGATGGTCTACATTGTTTTGTTATATTTTCTAGGAAAAAAAGCATCATTAATAAGCCATAACACACATACACACACACACACACACACACACAAATAAGCCATAACACAAATTTAAGAACCTTGAAAGCTAGAGAAACAAGCAAAAAGTAGCCAAAGAAGGGAGGCTAAAAAGTAAAACACAATTTATCTGCTAAAAGTTTTCTAGGAAAATTTCAAACTAGTGCACTCACTCCTGGTTTAAAAAATTGTCACACAGAGCACTTAGAGTAATTTGTAAATTAAGTAAATGATTTCATGATTTACTTCATCACGAAAACAGCATAAGCTGGTGAATCGAACATTGAGAGTCCAATTTTTGTACAGATTTATATAGAACAGGAAGTTGAAAATCATGAAGAAATGCAGAACACAAAAATTTCAGCAAAAAACAAACATCAATTTCATGTCCTTTATGCTAAAAATACTATAATTTTTTAATTATTAAAATTGCTGCCACCGGGAAAACAAGATCTAGCTCTAGGTGTGATAATACATAAACCAACTACAACAATGAAAATACAAAAGTTATATAAAAAGTAGGTAAGGATACTGAAGAAAATGATATATGGCTTGGGAAAAATTTTTTTTGAGAGCTTATCCTTCCTTTTTATTGAATATATCTGACATATAACATTGTATAAATTTAAGGTGTCCAATGTATTACTTTGATTCATTTATATACTTAATATGATTGCCATTGTATTGATATTCATCGTGTCACATTAGTACAATATTGTCTATATTCATTACACTGAGCACTGGATCACTATAGCTTATTTGCTCATTGTTGTTTTACCTTTAAACACCATCAATTTTATCCTGCCACCCCTCGTCTGCTGATAACCACCATTTTACTTTATATTTTTTAATGAGTTTTAGTTACACTCTGTACCTAGGCGACATCATACTGTACTTGTCTATGAGAAAATAATTTGGCAATTTTTTTCCCTTGCTACTATTCTTTCTCTAATACCAAAAAAGGATACTATAAATACTTTAATATTGAAGCTTAAGAGGAAGTTTACATAAGACTTCTGAGACGTGTTGTGGTTATGTAATGTTTTATTGTCTAAGATAATTACAAGTATCTAAAAGGCCAATGTGTTGAATAAAGAGGTGATAATTTGGGGTCACTTCTATGCTTATTTGTATATCTTTGTAATAATATTTTTTAAAAATTTAAAAAATTCAGATACAGGATTAGGAAAGAAGTCTATTATTCAAATTAAAAAAATTCACTCAATTACAGACGTTAAATCAGAAGTCTCTAAAAAACCTTATATATAAAACCTTATTTTTATAAATAAGGTTTTATAAAAAACCTTAGTCTTAAAAAGAACTTGTAATATACAATTCATTTTACCATCATGTTTTTCAAATTCCCCTTGAATTTTATTGAATAAGACTTCTAGTTTCTTTTGCTGGGCTTCTGCATATTTCGTTGCCTCCTTTTCTTCCTCTCGTTCATTCCGAAATATGCATAATCCAGATGGGGTCCTCTCCATCCACTGTAAAGACGTGTCAAACAAAGACACATGTTAGGGAGGGATCATTCAAATTAACTGTCCCAAAAGGAAGAAATACATAGTAAGCTTCAAGAATGTTATCATACCTGTATTCGATATGCTCTTTGAACAACTACATCAACACAACCAACATTTCCTCCATCACTGAAAAGTGATGACAAGGAGAGAGGGAAAGGTCTAGGATCAGGAGAGAATCCAAGTTTGGCATACCAGCGAGCACGACGAGTACTGTTAGCAGAAATCTGGACAAATTAATGAACAAATTGATTTATAAGTTTATATATTCAATACTATTTCAGATGGCATAACATTTTCATTCATTTCTTCCATTCATTCAAATATACTCATTTTCAAAAGCCTCATGAAAATAAGAATGTAGAAAACCTGTGCAAAAGTGAAAACACTTTCAAAATACAGTCTCTCAAAAAATTGTTTATGTTGTTGTAGAATCTTAATGTAAATATTATTTTTAGAAAATTAATAAGAGACTTCAATTTAAACATGATGGATTAAAATATACTTATTTATTTAGGTTCCCTCAAAAGACCTAAAGGACAAAGAACTGGGAGAGAAGGACAGTGAAAAAGACATTAGCAAAATCTTGGAAGCTAAAAATTTATTGGACAACTGGTAAATAATGAAGCAGCCTGAGAATGATTACAGTTAATAAAAATAAGAAACATTTCTAAAGCACTTATTATGGTGCCTGGATTGTGTTAAGTGCTTTACATCTACTAACATTTAATCTTTACAACAATCCGAAGACTTATTCCCATTTTACAAATGATGAAACTCAAGTATAACCTGCCCAACATTACTCAGCTGGCAAAGTTGTATGGCACCACTAGGAATCAAAATTTAAGGAAATCACTCAGAATTTGGAGGCAACAGGTACCTCTGAAGGAAGGAGTATGAGTTGTAGCTGAAAATGGAAGGAAAGATAATTAAGACCTCAGATTTCATTTCCTATCCCAAGGAGGCCTTCCCTTACACCAAGAACCCAGGACAATTTACTTTCTGGAAAGGCTGAACCAGACATATGCTGGACTCTGGAACACAAGGCAGAGGCATCTGGCGGTGGGGGGGGTGGGTGGGTAGGGGATGAGAAGCTATACTGAAAACAAGAATGCAATAAAAATCCTTATGAGTCTCCTTATTACTTTTCTTAATCTGCTCAGCTCTCAGTCACTGATATTTGAGGGTCTCCTAACAAAAGCAAGTCCCATCTTATCACTCTACAAGTTGACAAATGCCCACCTCACACAGAGCTTCTGATCAGGTTGTTAGTGCCCCAGTCTGGAAGAGGAAAGAAGAGCTAACAATCAGCTAACAATCAGTTGAAGGAGATTATTATAGGGGGGTAAAAGTGCAGCAAGCAGAAAAAAAACAAAATAAAGCAAAATATTAATCTTTAGAAAGATGATAAGATGTTGCATCTATCAAACAAGAAAAGGATGTAATTAAAAAAAAAGAAACATTTAGGGAGTAATAAGGGCCTCAGAGAACAGAAAATTATGTCAATAGGCATATATTCACTTTAGGAACTACAAAATTAGAACTAAAAAGTAGGGGGAGCAAAGACAACAAAATGGAAAATAGGAGAAAAGATGAGAAAATTAGAAGACAACTCAAAGAGGCCTACTGCCCAAATATCAAATATCAGAGTTCAAGGAAATTGAAAAGGGAAAAATGGAGGGGGACAAAATTATCAAAGAACTACTTCAAGAAAATTTTCTAGAACTCAGTGAAGGACATATGTTTATAGACTATTTGCCACTGTGTACCCAGGGCCACGATTTTACAAGATAGGCCAACCCCAAAGTAACTTGCTGTGAAATTTCAGAACACTGCAGATGAATGATCTTCAAAACTTTCCAGAAACAGTTCATATAGTGAAGGACTGGGAATAAGAATAGCATTGAATGTAGCAGAAGATATACCAGAAGAAAAAAGGTAGTAGAGAAAATGTCTTCAAAATTCTGAAGATTATTTCCTTCTCAACTTCTATATTCAACCACCTAACAAAAAGCTCAAAGAAAAAGCTACAAACTCCTTCTCTTAAGAAGTATCTGGGGGGTTGCTTGTATGCCCTTAGAGCGAGGAAATAAATCCATAGAGATATGAAATCCAGAAAATAAGGTTTCCAACACAGAAAGAGGAGAAAATAATTTCTAGAAATGTAACTGTGCTGCATACATAGAAGGTAACTGCTTCAGAATGGAGCAGGAGTATGGAAAGGTCCAAGAGACTGCCAAGAAAAAGAAACAGAATCAATAAAGGCATTATAACATATTGGGATGATCTTTATATATCTCTTGTGTGGGAATGAGTTGGTGATAAGGGTACAGAAAATTAAAACAAATAAACAAAAAACAAGACAGGTGTTCACTCCAGGGAAAGCAGTAAGTTATAAGGAAAATGTAATTGGTATATTATATGCTGTGTTCTGAAAAATATTTCCCAATCATTATAATGTAAACAGTGAATACAGACTTCACTCCTCAACTTTCATAGCAGGAAGCTAACAGTTAATGTCTTAACAAAAGGAGAAAAGATAACATAGCAGTATAAGCAAAAGAAACTGCCAGAGATTCGAAGTGGTTGCCTTTGGGGAGCACGAACAGAGTTTAGGTAAGATGGCTTCGGTGACTGCTTTTCTGCTGGGGGGGGGGAGGCGGGCGGGGTGGTGGTCATAAGGCTACATTACATGAGTTTTGAAATTATGCACACGCACTGATTTGATAAAAGCAAAACAAAAGATTGAATTGGGAGGGAGACAAACCATAAGAGACTCTTAATCTCATAAAACAAACTGAGGGTTGCAGAGTGGGAGGGGGGTAGGGAGAGGGTGGGTGGGTTATGGACATTGGGGAGGGTATGTGCTATGGTGAGTGCTATGAAGTGTATAAGCCTGACGATTCACAGACTTGTACCCCTGGGGCTAATAATAAATTATATGTTAACAAAAAATAAAAAATTAAAAAACAAACAAAAAAAACCCAAAAAGATTGAAAGCTACCCCAACTTTGATTTTTACATAAAGCTTGTTTCAGCTTGACTAAAAGCAACAATGTGGAGTTAATGACAAAGTATCTCTTTACCTTAAAAATGTTTAATTTATTAAACACCTTCCTGAAATAGAGTGATCCAGAATATGACAGAAGTAAACTGTTTCATCTCATAAATCTGACTTACAATATTAGTAATTTCTCATATCAATATTGTAGACTATTCAATATGACAAAGTCCTATTACATAAGTTTAAGTCTACATAGAGATGAAAGGAACATTTTATTATTATTATTTAAGAATCACTGAAACCTAATTTTCTAATCATACTGAAATAAAGATCTAATAATCAGGTAATCAGGATGGAAGCAGAGCAATAGTATGAGAACAATACGGCACCAAGGGCTATAGGCACCCATTGCCCCAAATCAAATCCAGTGCAAATTTGCTCCTGCATTGTTTTAGCTCAATATATACTTCTCAGTTTCCTAAAAGTAGCACAAAAAAAATTTGACTTGGGGCGCCTGCGTGGCTCAGTGGGTTAAAGCCTCTGCCTTTGGCTCAGGTCATAGTCCCAGGGTCCTGGGATCGAGCCCCGCATTGGACTCTCTGCTCAGCAGGGAGCCTGCTTCCTCCTCTCTGTCTGCCTGCCTCTCTGCCTACTTGTGATCTCTGTCTGTCAAATAAATAAATAAAATCTTAAAAAAAAAAATTGACAGTCTGAGAATTTTGCCACTTACACTCCAACTATTAGTATGTTTTCAAGAAATGGAGCATCTTTCATAGACCCAAGTTTAAAATTTAAAATATAAAACCTCCCTAGAACTTAACTAAATCAGTGACTGATTTTTACCTAGAGTATGCATTAATTTAATTTACCTTTAACATAAGAGATTCTGGGGCTTCGAGTGGTGTGCAGGCATCAGGAGAGCCAACCAGTTCTGCTCCATGAATAATGATCTTCTGACCCACAGTCAGTCTACCATTCTTTACAAGAGCTGAGAGGGGAGGATCTAACTGGGCCTTAACAGCATACCATCCATCTGTGAGCTCAACAATGCCCACTTTTTTGGTACCCACACTATTAGTTTTACTGCTAGAAGTTTCAGATATATCTACGCTTGATGAAATTATTTCAGAAATACAGAGAACAAGAGTTTTTGCAGCCGTGTCATCCCTTTCCATGATCTTTTTTATGGCTGATCTTCTGCTTCTATCAATTTCCACATCATATCTAAAAGTAAAAAGAAAAATGCATATTTTAGGAATTGTGAGTCTAGAATTTCATTGTGAAAAGGTCACCAAATAATTGAGAATAAAAATTAAATACCTTTACTGAAGAACTACTGAGACAGAAGAGAATTTAAAATTTGGTAGCTACCAGTATAATAAGTTTATTAAAATATGAATTAAATATTAAAACTCCCCTGCAAACATGGTTTATTAGCAAGACCTGAAGAGTGGATCAAATTAGTAATTCATATTCTTCTCACAGGCCAAGAGGTTAAGGAGGGTGGGGGAAGAGGGCAACAAGAGGTGTAGGAATGTGTAATTTCTCTTATGGGGGCTGGAAGATGACAAGAGAACTGCTGTCTACAACTGAACAGCAGGGTGGGATGGCGACTGTCACTGACAACTGACTTGTGTACCTCTACAATGGGGAAGTCACAGCCTGCGCAGAAGTCTGACCCTTAACACAAATATGTGATTACATAATATAATGCATTGAACTTGCCTGTATTTTAGCTGAAGAAGCACTCTTTCTGGGCTTAGGCACCTATTAGCAAATTCCTTAGGAAAGGCAAATTCCATAGCTGCCAGTTTCCATATAATCCATCTGTAGTGATTATACACCCAAACTCTAGAAATAAGATTTGGATCCACACCTGGGGTGTCACACAGAGCCCTGAACAAATTAAGGTAGAACAATATTAAAAAAACAAACAAACACATAAGATGATATTCAATAATGATATTCAATAACCATGACCACTATTTGCACAAACACTGCATCATACAAGATCATTTAGTAAATTTTTATGAGTTAGACTATAAGTTATATAATTTAGAAAACAATTTGACATGTATCAAAATATACTAAGAAAACACACTAGTCACAACAATTATTTCAACTGCAAAATGAGATCCTTAATTTAAAATAATTATGTTTTATTTTTCTTAAAAGAGATTATTTTCTAAAAATTATCTAAAAACATCCTTCTCTTGTCTTGGTACTTTTTAGAGATCTTCCTCTCTCTGTTCAAATCTCTAATTCTTCTTCCTTTCCCATTCTCACTTTGAGTACTAGGGAAACAAATAATCAAGAGGACTTCTGGAAGCTTCCACCCTCACATTCACCAACGCACCAGCATCTGGACCCTTACACTTTGCCTTTCCTGCCACACTAGCTCCCACCCTTTCTTGCCTAGTTAAGGACCCTGATCTAGGAAATGCCTCCTCTCTCTCCTCATCTTCAACTTCTTTCTTTTCTACTGAACAATTTCCATCCAGTATAAAATTAAGTTTCTTCCTTAAACACAATAAAACTTATACCCTTTACTCTCAGTTCCTTCTCTAGATACTGTCACTTTCTCACCCCATCAATTTACTGACTTATTTTCATTAAGACTAATAATGACCTCTACATTGGTCATTAAATCCATGGTCAATTCTCAGTCCTCTTCTTCCTTTACTCATCAGCAGTGAATGACACCTGGTCATTCTTTATTCCCTGAAGCTCTGTCCTCACTTAGCCTGCAACATACCACACTCTTTGGTATTAATTTCTAACTTTCAGGTTGCTCTTTCTCAGTCTCTCTTTTATACCTTTAATTTATATGCTAATAACTATGAAATTGATTTCTTTGGCCCATACTTCATTTATAAACTCCAGACTTGCATATCCAACTGCCTACTGAACATCTCCACTTGGGTGTCTACTAATATCTTAAGCTTCAAATGTCCCATGTGGGGTACCTGGGTGGCTCAACTGGTTAAGTATCTGACTCTTGATCTTAGCTCAGGTCTTGATCTCAGAGTCATGAGTTCAAGCCCAGCCCACTTGAAAAAAATGTCCCAATTGGACATTCTATTTCTCTTCCATCTTTGATCTTCTCAATTCTCCATGTATGGAATTCCAGCCATTAATGCCAAACTCTTTGGAGCTATTCTTATTCTCCTTTTCTCTCACACTCTTCATTCCTTGATCATATCCTGATGGTGCCACCTTCAAAATACCCCGGAATCCAACTGCTTTTCACCAACTCCACTGCTACCTTCTCTGTCTGAGTAGCCACATCTCACCTGGATGACCTCAACAGTTTCCTAAGTGGTCTCTCTCCTTCCATCATCTTCCCACCTGATAGTCTAATCTTAATAGCAGCCAGAGTTATTCTTTCAAAAACAAGGCAGATCATGTCATTCCTCTCCTTTAAACATTCTTACTTAGGCCAAAAATTGTTACTCAGAGTTAAAGCCAAACTTCTTATAGGTCTATATGGCTCTATCTTTCTGACTTCATCTGCTACTACTCCTCTCTTGCCCATTCTATTCCTGCTACACTCACTTTCCTCCTGTTCCCCAAATAAGCATGCTTCCTGCTTACAATCAATGCTTCCCCCGCAGGGTCCTACACTTACTCCCTTGCCCTTTTTCAGGACATTGACCAAATGTCAGGGCCTCAGTGAAGACTCCTGACTACTGAGCCTATTTTAAATTGTACTTATCCTCACCTGAGCTCTGCTCTTTCTAGTTTTATCTTCATAGTATTCATCACCTTCTAATACACTACATAACTTATTTCTTTTTAAAATTTTCATTCCCCATCCCAAACCCCTCTACTATAATGTATGACTTATTAAAGCAGAGATTTCTGTTTTCTTTTGTTATCCTGAGTATCCAGAAGACTAATCTGGCACAAGTAGGTCCTCAATAAATATTTGTTGAATGATCAAAAAAACAGCTTAAGCTTCAACAGTCAAAGTTATGAATCATGCTCACCTGATTACAGGATAATTACTCTTAACTTCTATACTCTGCAGGTATAATATATACTTAATACAAGAAAACAATGTAACTATTTAGTATACTTTTCCACCTAGAATTGATAGCAGATATTTATGGGAGACAAGTGCAAGATGTAAATCATATTCCTGTCTTAAAGTATTCCAAAAACATAACAGAAGTTTCAGGAAAAATGTTTTACCAATTTCCCCAAACTATAAATTTTGAAAAGACATATAGAGATTTTAAAAAATAAGCACATTAGAAAAAAGTTTCTACTCTCTTGCCCTTGGCATGCTAATTTCATCCTTGATAGCAAAAATTTTAAATCACCTTTGTAAAAACATTAGAACTATAAAGAGGTTATATAGTTTTTAAACTTGATGTTTTAGGGCAGTAAAATTTACTAGTTATTTGGTATTACTGACACTTGAGTACTTCTGCTTAGCTCCTAGTATTTATATATATTAAAATATACAATGAAAGGGAATAGGATATAAGTGTATGTGTGTCTGTGTGTGTATCTACAGTAAGGTCACTCAAACTTATCTTTTCTTACCAGAATTTTATAAACGCATATGAAAAATGTCTCAATTTAAGAAAAACCAATTCATTAAATTCTAGGACAAACTATAATTCACTTTTCAAAAGATTACAAAAGAATGAACCACAATGTACTTAACCACAATGTTGAACCACAATGTACTTAAAATAAGTCACTAGATAAAAATTTGACTTCTAGCCAACTTAAGTTTTAAAGAGATATGTGACAAAAAGAGAGATGGTGGAATACAGAAAAGTTAACACAATCTCTTTTTGCAGGGAGTACCTATAAAATTCTTCTTTTCCAGCCTTTCCATCATTGGAGGGTATGAGCCATCCACCGTCAGCCAACTGTATTCCCTCTCCAGACCATAGTCCTTCCTTACCAAAATAATCCTCAGTGTGAAACTGAAAAGACTCTGCATTTTTGCTGTTAATTTTTACACAATGTTCGGAAATGCCATACATGTAGAGCTGCATAAAATAAATGATAGAAAAATTTAATAATGAATGAAAAACAAAATCAAACAAAAGAGCATGTTTCTTAGAATAAAAATTATACTAAATCAAAACTGAATTTACAAAATTTCTCATTTAAATATTAAAATATTCACCATCAAAATATTTAACTTACTTACTAGAAGCTAAACATTTTAATATAATATAAATGACTCCTACATTCAAGAGTTTGCTATAGCCTTTTCATTCCCCTTGTGCATATGCCTCCTGCTACAGCTGCCATAGGAAGTTGTTTTGGGGATAAAAAAGTTATTTAATATTTTACAAAATCTCTTAAAAAATTCAGAAAGGAAAGAACAGTGAAAAGCGTTAAGTATTTTAGGGGATCTGACATCAGGAGCTCAGATCTGTACGCAGGCCTAGCCTACTTCCACCCCAGCATGCTTCATCCAAAGTATCTTTCCCTTTGTTTAGATGTGACTCTGGAGTCACACTTTTTGCTTTGGAACTGCGTCCAACAGAGGAAAACTTACTAGCTAAGTGACACTGGGGCTGTTACTTAACCCTCTCTGTGCTTCAGTTCTCTCATTTGCAAACAGTGAACAAAACGATGTGCCTTTCCTTTAGATGCTGGTGAAGATTGAGTGAGATGGAACCAGTGCAGGCACAGTGCTTAGAAGGGTGATGAGCACACAAAAACTACTCAATAAATGTTACCTAATAATATTCTCAGATTATGTTCACCTCTCCATTGCCTAAAATTCTAACTAGACAGAACTGACTTAATAAGAATGCTTTTTAAAAAATGTCAATAGCTCTTAAGGGATTCAGGGCTATGAGTTATTCACACTTCAAATTCAAGTAGACTACTTTCTTCTAACACCTGAGAGCACTATAGTAATAAAATGAGTACGTTTCGAAGGGGGAAGAGAAACATGAATTTTGGAGCACAGATCACTTTAGCGGGATAAGGCAGCAGAGAAGGAGGCTGCCACTGCTGGTTGATTAGGAAACAAAATGATTTCATTCATCCACTCGCACTTTCATTTATTCTTTCTTTGAATAAAACAATGAGGAGATACTAGTTAATAAAATGAAATTATACTTGACTATAGAACTTAGCAGCATTGTGGGCAAAAGCATACCTGTTTATGAGAACACGAAGAGGGAACTTGACCTTCCACTGCTCCTCTCAGAGAGATTCTAGGTACGGTGGAGGTTTTTGCAAGGTACAGACTACCTGGCTGTGGAAAAATGTGCTGCCTTTGTTTCTTTTTAATCCGCATATCCTGTATATCTCTGGCATTCTGAAGATTTGTAATTAAATCTATTAAAGAATAAGTTAGCAAAAAATAAACTTGCATGTAACATTTAAAAAGCACAACCTTTGTTTTATAAAGTCGTATATGAATTTGCTCTAATTTTCAGGGTTAATTTGGTCTAAATCTTCAGGGGTAAGCAAATTTCAATTTGTAAACAATAGATCTATTATTTTTATTTTAAATTTGGAAAAAACCCAGTAGATTGTTAAATATATATTCCAGTAACAGCAGTCTTAGATTGTTCAATTTTTTTTTTTTAAAGTAAGAAAGGCCACAAGTAGTTACCTTTGAAAGAAACATTAGATTACTTTAAATCTAATATTTGGACTTAGGAAAAATCTAAAAGCATTAAAAAAGGTTCTGAAATTATTAATCATCACAAAAGGGGTCAAATCCTCAAGGCATTATTTAAATATGAGAAACATCTAACTGGAAGGCAAAAATGTGTCAACACAAATTTTCACATAATACCTAAAGGTTCTTTTTCACACTTTGTGAATATTATAGTTGCTGCTTGACTGGAGTTATTTTTCTTAAGCTGATGAATTCCACCATCATTAATATTTGTTTCACTCTCACCAGGGCCATGTTCATCGATGTTTTCTGGGTTTTGTTTGTTTTCTTCCAAATTAGTGTTCTTGCTAATACACTGTTCATCTCTGTGAAAACGTGATTTAGTTTTAAAAGGTGGGACAAAGACTTTCACTGGTTTGCCTGGAGTGTTCGAGTGTCTCCTTTTTTCATTTCTTGTGGCAGGAACTTTACAAAATGGTTGCCCTGAAACTGATAAATTGCTTGAAGATTTTTCCAAAGCCAGGTGTTCATAAAAATGAGATTTAGACAAAAATTCTTGACCAGGTACGGTGAAATTTGGATTCTGCATTTCTTGCCGTTCCTTAGTTGTGCTACAATGAGAAAATATTTAAGTTTGATTATTTACCAATAAATGGACATATATGTAAATGTTTTGGAATATGCTTTATTCCCCCTCCCCTACTCCAACCTCAACTGCCATAAGGCAATCCTACTCCAGCAACTGTTTTGCATTTCATTACGGTTGCCATCCAAGACAATACCACACTTTTCAAGTCTAACTATTTTTCACACACTGATGTCCAGCTTCTACTACTTACTTCATATAATCTGTCAAACATGGATCTTGTTTGTCTCCTCTAGTTCTATCACAGTACTCCTTACTTAAATCCTTTACCAGAGAAGGTTCTACCTATTCGTCCTCCTCTCAGGGCTAACACCCTCAACTATACTCTTGACACCTAATTTAATAATTCAGTCTCCTCAGGAAATGCACTCTTTGAATTATTATTCTACCTCTCTTTTCTCTTTCTACTACCTATTTATACTTTTATTTTTTAGTGCTCCTCTCATTTAACCAGAAAGCCAAGTGCATCCTTGAAACACTTTTTTCTTAGCCTTATCTCCCCTTTGAGCTAATACTCATTGTGACATACCCTTCATGACCAATCTTCCCTAATAGGTAATCTGAACTAGCTATTTTCACTTCCTCAATTTCCACTCATTGAACTCTCATTTCTCCCACTGTTCTATAGAAATTGTTCTCAATAAGGTTGCTAAAGACCTCCCAAGTGCCTATACTCATATAGCTTTGTGTGTAAACTCATTCTACCTGGCCTCTGACAACTGACTTCTTTCCCTTTTTTTTTTTTTTAAAGATTTTATTTATTTATTTATTTGACAAAGAGAGATCACAAGTAGGCAGAGAGGCAGGCAGAGAGAGAGAGGGGGAAGCAGGGTCCCTGCTGAGCGGAGAGCCCGATGCGGGACTCCATCCCAGGACCCTGAGACCATGACCTGAGCTGAAGGCAGAGGCTTTAACCCACTGAGCCACCCAGGTGCCCTGACTTCTTTCCTTCTTAAAGTTCTCTCCACTAATATCTATACCATGATTGTCCCTCTGTTTCTTCTTCTTCTTTTTTTTTTTTTTTTTTTTGCTGGTTTTTCCTATTTCTGACTCTTAAAAAAATTCCCATCTCTAAACTTGGATTTCTTCCCTAGATATTCTCCTTGGGTAATGTGAGTCATTTCAAATGCTTAAATTATCATATAACAAAAGTATTAATCTGTATCTTCATGCCCAACTTTGCCCCAGGTGTTATTCTTGCACTTTGAACTTCGGAGAGCACCATATACCTCTGCCTTGATGTTCCACACTCATCTCAAACTCAACATTAAATTAATCACCTTCCCTAGCATACATGTTTTTCCTCATATTTGATATTTTGTTGAAAATCCCATACTTCCTTTTAATCAAACCTGAATCCCTGGAACTCAAAGTCACCCTAGAACTCATTTATTTAGTCATCTAGTCATCAAATATTTTATTTTTATTTATTTTTAAAGTAGACTCTACATTCACTGTGGAGCTCAAACAAGGCTTGAACTCATGACCCTGAGATTAAGATATGAGCTGAGATCAACAGTTAGATGCTTAATGGATTGAGCCATCCAGAAGCCCCTAGCCATTAAATATTTAATGAGTTCCTACTATGTGTGCTAGACACTGTTTTGGGTGGAAGATATAATTGGAACAAAATAAAATCACAGGGTTTATACTCTGGTGGAGGGAAATAGACAAACAAATATTCATATTCAATGCTATAGAGAAAAATAAAGCATGGTAAGTGGGACAGGGAGTGTCCAACAGAAGTAAGTAAGTAATATTTTATACAGGTTGGTGAGGTAAACATTATTGGTAAGGTGATATTTGTACACTATAAATATCTTTAGGAATTTATGCATGCTTACTTAAATGCACAAGACTGTTTTCTCATTATATGTATAAATTAAAGTAATATGCAGATAAATCAGCATTTACTTTAAATATTACAACCTGCTTTTGGAAATGAAAACCAAAAAAAATCACAACCACTTTCTACAATTTTAGATGCTTCTATGATACTCAAATACATTATCCCTAAGTAGCATCTCTGTAACTACTTCTTGAAGAGCCACCTGGAAAGTGATGATTTAGCTCTTTGTCAACACTTCTCCTTTACTAAACACCCTTTCTTTCTTTCCTTTCCTCCATCCCTGCCCCTCCCCCCTTTTCCCTTTCTTTTCTTTCTCTTCCTCCCTCCGTCCCTCCTTCCTCTCTTCCTTGCCTCCCCAGCTTCCCAAGTTATGTATTTGATTGCCAATATTTAATTATGTACCCTCCATGGAGAATTAACCCTAGTCTTCTGTTAGAGTGCACAAGAGGTAGTTGTCTAGCTTCATGGAGTGGAGGAGGGGATGTATTTTCAACCTGTACCCTTGTTCTGGCTCCCTCCTTCTTCACCATCAATTCTGAAGATTCATGAATTCCTCCGTTTTTGAGGCTTCTCCAAATGTAACATGGTTGGCTCTTTCCTCTCCCCATTATGATTTTGAATCCGTTTTCTCCCATATACTTTGAAAAACAGCCACTGTGGTCTCCCTATCTTGGGTGTGTGTAAGATACACCTTTTGGTACTCTGCGTCTGAAAAATGTATACCTCACAACTTATTTGATATCTTGGTCAGTGATAGGATTCTAGGA
Source organism: Martes martes (assembly GCF_963455335.1). Classification (NCBI taxonomy): domain Eukaryota; kingdom Metazoa; phylum Chordata; class Mammalia; order Carnivora; family Mustelidae; genus Martes; species Martes martes. Next base: position 70,241,000 of record NC_137890.1, read on the forward strand.
TGGAAATCACTTTCTCTCAGAATTTTAAAGGCACTGATCTGTAGTATACATTATAGAATCCATAATCTTCTAGCCTCCGTTGTTAACAGCAAAGAGAATTTATACCATTAGGACCCTTGCAACTTTGTTGAAAATGTGATTTTTTTGCCCACTAGAAAATTTAAGGTTTCCTTTTGCCCTTAGCGTTCTAAAATTTCATAAGGATGCGCCTTAATGTGAGTCATTTTTATTCATGTGCTGATTCAGAGGGCCCTTTTAATCAAAGAAACTCTTGTCCTTCAGTACGAATAAAGTATCTTAAATTATCCCTTTTCCTTCTTTCTCAAACTCCAAATTTTCAGACGTTAGGCCTATAGGACTGACTTTTCTAACTGTCTTTTCTTCTTTCATCTTTTCTTTTTATTCTGTAGTTTTGGAGGTTTCATAACTTTTATCTTCTATTACTTCTACTGAGTTAATTTGTCATCATAGTTTTATAAGAACTCTTTTTATAGCAAATTCTTATTTTAAGGATGCCATATGTTCTCTATCCTGAGAATATTAGTAAGTTTTTTGAAATTTCACTCACTTCTTTGCATGATCTATTTCCTCTAAGTTCCGTTTTTTGTTTGTTTTTGTACTGTGGATATTATCTTTCAGAGAGGCTTTCTTCTAATAACTAGTGATACTTGATTCTCTCTTCTTATTTAAGAGTGAAGTGTGTGCTGGTGGGGCTCTTCAACTGTTGGCATTACAGCCTGGTGCTCTGGCTATGTGGTTTCATTGGAGTACCTGCAACTGTCAGTATTTATAATCTTTTCTATTGAGCTAGTCATGTTCCCCAGAAAAAAAATCTTCCAGTCTTCCGCCTAGAGTCTCATTGCCAGTATTTGGGAGCCAAGTGTGGGAAGGAGGCTGGGGAGTCTCACTACTCAATAAACAGATTTTTTACTTAATCTCAGTTTTCAGTACCTCCCAACTGTGCCTGCTGTGTCTCCACCCTCCCAACTCAGAATCCCTCCAATTCATCTTTTCCAGATAATAACCTTCTGGTCTTCTGGCACAAAAGGGATAACTGGCTGCCTGCAGTGGGGGAGGGGATATAGATGTTTCTTAAACAGATTTTGAATTGATCTATTTTCTACCTCACCCTCAGAAGAACATGGTGCTGCCAATTTGAGTCTTTCTTGGGTTCTTTGGGGGAAACTGGGTAGCTTCTCTGCTTGCTCCAGTGTGAGGTTTTAGCTTTTTATGGGCTTACTAAGTCTTTCATGCTTCTGGGTTCCAAAATTTGTTTTTTTCTCTCATAACTGTCCTTGTAGATTTGTAAGTTAAAAAAATTCTCTTAGTAATTTGGGTAGGGCTTTGAGAGGGAGGAGAGGCAAGAGATATTTTCAATACATTCCATCTTTTTTGATATATTTGAAATTGATTTTATTTATTGATTTATTCTCTCTTAATCTCTCTTATCCATAAAGTTGGAATAAAATCTGTCTACTTTCCAAAGATGTTAAGAAACTGAAAAATGAGATAATAATAGCACTATAAAATACTACCAAATAGCACTATAAAGTACTACCAAAGTACACTTACTTAATCTTGTAGGTTATTTCAAAAAGGGAAGTGTTAACTTCTTTTTGCATATTAGTGGCATTATTATTTTTAGAAATATTTATTTTCAAAAACTGTACCTTTCCTACGCTATATTAGAATTAAAAAAAACAAAACAAAACTAAGTATGTCTTACCGAAAGTGTCCACTGGTAATTGGCTCTAAAGAAATATGATGCATAAACAAGCTTCTGTCTTTTAGGATGCCTAGAAAAATATTTCACATTATGTATTAATGGAAATGTATTTTACATTATGTATTAATGAAAATCTAATGGGAGATTTTATTTTGTATGCCTGTTTTTACACAGTATTGTAAATATTTACATAAAATTTTGATATTATAAATGAAATATTGACTCAAAAATTGATGACTTATATACCAAATAACTCAGTGTAAATATAAAAAGGAAGTCAGTATAAATTTAATCAGCTGACATTAATCATAACTCAAATGTGTTTGCTAATTGCCATGCAAATATCGAATTTAAAATTTAGTCTTATGATTGCAAGCTAAACTTTAGATATTATTCTCAGTATGTAATTTGTACTTTTTTTTAAAAAAGATTTACTTATTTTAGAGAGCAAGAGAGAAAGTGTATGAGAATTAGTAGGGGGAGGGGCAGAGGAAGAGTGAGAGAGAGAACCTCAAGCAGACTACCCACCAAGCACAGGGCCTGACACAGGGTTTAACATCATGACCCTTGAGATCACTACGTGAGCAGAAACCACGAGTTGGACACTTAACCAACTGAGACACCCAGGTGTCCCGCAACTTGTACTTCTTAAACCTTCAACTAGTTCATTAGTAGGGGATTGGCTGAATAAACTAGAATACATTGATATAACCAATAGATCAAGTGCTATGCAACCATAAAAAAGAATGAGAAAGATCTCTACATAGTCATAAAAGATTTATTGCGGGATTTATTCCATGTGTTTCAGAACTAAGCCTCTATAGTCTAAATCATTTATTCCTCACTACCTGACTTCTTCCTTTCCAAACCCAGGAACCAAGTATATAGTGAGCAATAGTTAAAGGTTTTATTTATTTTTAAGTATTCCATGGTAATGAGATAGGAAGCCATGGAGAGTTTTAAGCAATCAAGGAGCATGATCTGACTTTTCTGTTACCAGGATGATGCTGGCTGCTGTGTTGACAGCCTGGAGGAGGGGCAGAGGCAGAAACAGAGAGATGAGTTAGAAGGTATGACCATGGCTTGGATGAAGTTGGTATGGGCAGAGATGAGAAGAAATGATCAGATTCTTGTTATATTTCAAAGGAGAACCTATATAACTTGATGGGCTGCATGTGGAGTATGAGGAAACAAAATAGTAAATGAGGACACTAAGGTTCTGATGTGTCAATTGGCAGAATGACAGTGAGAAAGGAAAGAACAGGAAGAGTGGGTTTGGGAGAGAGATGGAATCAGGAGTTCAGCACTGGCTGTGGTGACTTGGAAATGCCTATTTGCAATATAAGTACAAAAGTATCAAGGGCAAAAAAATAAATAAGTCTGGAGTTCCAGGACAGGTTAAGCCTGCAGATACAATTTTAGTAGTCACTGAAGCTTAGGCAGAGAAGAGCTCTGAGGACAGGGCCCTGGGGCACTCTTATGTTTAGAGAAAGGAACAATAAGGAAAAGCCAGCAAAGACAATGGAGAAGTGGCTATGCAGGAGGAGAACCAAGAGGATGTGGTAGTCTCAGAAGAGTGACCCACTGTCTAATGTGTGGCTGAAAGATGGACCCAAATGACATAGACATGACTGCTGGATTTGCCAACATGGAGATCACCATATGACTTAGAAAAGAGTGATCTTGGTGGAATGGTGAAGATCAGTAAAAAACTTGACTAGATTACAGAACCTAAGATTTAAATTATTCTACTAAATTTTTGTATTATATTATTTTTGTACTAAATTATTGTACTAAATTTTATCTTACTAAATTTTTACAGTTTAATTTAAAAAGTCATTATTTTATAATTACTTCATGCTTCCCAATTATAGAGAACCTCCACATCATACCAGGTATTATGAAGGAAGAGCTCACATAACAAAGCAAGATGCAACTTCAGCAAACCACACTGTAAAGTCTTATCCAATTATCTATATACCCCAAAAAGCTTAGAAAAAGAACTTAAAAATACTGTGTGTAGTACCTACAAAGAGGGAAAAAGATATGAATGCAAAGCAAATTTTACCATCTGGAGTGCTTTTCGAAGCTTTTAAGGATTTTTCTTGATTTTTTATTATCCTGTCGAATTCATTTAACAGGTTTCTTTTAATTGGGGGTTCTCCTAAAAAGAAATTTCCATACATGTTTTTAAAAGAACTGACTCTTATAATTTATTAGGCAAAAAAATACACAATAATAATTTAAATAGCAACCATTCTATTTTGAAAGAGACAATTCATTTTTCAATATCAATTATTTTGAACTGTTTTAAACACCACTGTCTAATAGGGTCTAGGGATAAAAGTATGTTACCAGTTACTGAAAATACACTACTTTTTAATAAAATATATTGGCACTGAATGGAACTGTAGGTTTACTGGAAATATGGACAAACAAAATTTCTTCAAATAAACTCTGCATTAAACTTGAGAAGAAATTTATTGTGTAGGTCCTTGAATTACAGTGAGAAGAAAAGACTTTGTAAAATTACCAAAATTACAAGAATATATAATTAAAAGTATTACTTACTTAAAAATTCTACAAAGGCTGAGAGTAAAATTAAATCATAATTCAAGTTATGCATATTCATGTCATACTGAGATAATATGTGATAATAGGTACTTTGCTTTTTGATGCTTTATTAAAGGGAATAAATTTGTAGAATTTAATAAGAGGTAAAATTATCCATATAAGCTTTTATCAAGTGTTAGATTACGAAGTGATTTAATTGTTTAACAAGGGCCGGTACTATTCAAGGAGGCAGAAGGTGGTTAACCTATATATTTATATATAATAGAGGTGAGGGAAATTAAACAGTGATGTTATTGAGAACATTTATTAGAAGTCTGAGTTTTTTTTTTTTTCCTAAGCAGGCCAACCCATTTGTGAATATGTATGAACAAAAAGCCATTATTTTCCATAAAAGAATTATGAATCTCTTAAAGCATCTGCACTTCAGAATTTTTGCTAGATCCCAGCAATAGTTTAAAGTAAGTATCATAAACTTACTACTATTCCCATAACATAAACTTGGTATATAATGTGACCTGGATAACACTTAAGCAAATCTGTACCCAGCAAGGTTACTGAAGGCACCAAGTGAAAGAGTGAACTGATTGGCTTCCTTGTTTTTCCCTATAATCTGAAGAGACTGGACAAGACCTGTGATAACTCAAGTCTATGAGTTTATAGTTTTTTAAAAGGAGCTAGTTATTTAAGATCATCCACTTAAAAGCAGGAAAGTTAGTTATGGCATTTACTTTAATTGTATTTGATCAACAGATTAAATTATTTAAGACTATTCCTAGTCAGAAATACTAAGAGAAAAAAAATCACACCTCCAATTAACCTAATTGAACTAAGTTGTTACATATACATTCAAAAAGAGAAGTTAGACTACAGTCCAAATAGCATTAAGACCAGAATGCTATCTGCTAAAAATAACTGATTTTAGAATACTTCCTAGATAAAAAAAAAAAAAAAAGGAGGCAAACCAGCACCATAGCTGAAACCTACTTTTAAAATTCGTTAAGAGCCAGAGTTGTGGAACCTCTGGGTGCTCTCTCTATAAACACATTCATACTTGAAAACAGCAGGTTGTATTATATAGGTTGTTATAAGCATAGAAGTTTCAGATTTTCTAGGGAAACAAATTTTTACAGTAATTTCTCAATTATAACTATACTAATAATCTCTAAAAATACATTAAAGAATATAAAACATGTTTCTTAGTTCAGACTCAGATCAAGAGTGAAATCCCATTCCCCTAAACTATACATAAAAGTCTATAAAAATATAGGTTATAATACCTGCACTGCTTTAAGCTAACATTCCATGATTTTTAAAGACTTAATTTTAAGTGACTGGCAACCTAAAAGGAAAAAATAGACACTTACCAACTGAGACAAGTGCATCTCCTCTTCTTTTTCCAATTCTTGAATTTAACAAAACCATTTCCTCAGTGCTTTGGCATGTAAAAAGAGAGTGTTTGGCATGACTTAGCAGTTCAGAATCTGTCAGCTCACCATCTTCCATAAAAGCTTTGGCAATCTCTACTGTTTCTGTTTCCAAATAGTTTTCTGGATCCCTAGAGTAAGTAGAACAAATTTCTATATTTGTTTTCACAGGAAGATTAGGGAAAGTTTCAGTTTTCCCAATTTCTGTCTTTATATTTTTAGGTAAAGCTTGTTCTTTTCCCAAAAGATGAATGTTCTCAACAAGAGATACTTTGCTTCCCAGTAGCAACTGCTGTTTGTCTTGTTTCAACTGAGACTGACATGGAGAAACTTTAATGGAGCGATGATTTTCTGAAGAACCCCTCTCAATGTTATAGTGACTTGATAATTTAAATTCTTTATTGTAGGCCTTTTCCAATCTGGAGTTGCCACATTGTTCTGGGGTTCTCTTATCAATACAAGAGGGAGGAGGTATTTTTGATACATCTTGTCTGGATATAGATGAATGCTGAAGACCACATTCAGTTCTGATCAGATCAAATTCTTCTAACATTCCCTTAACTTTGCATAAGGCACTTTCAGAAACTAGAACTTGTTTCCCACTTGCTGTGCTAAATCCGGAGAAAGTAGATGACAGTAAATTTTGGGAGGTTTGTAGCATAGCATTTTCTTCATTTGTGAACTTGTCTGAATGTTCACTATTTTTAAATGATACTTTGGGAAAGAGTTGCTTGGCACTATCTTCTATCTTAGAAAACACCTGCCTTGCCTTTTGTAATGCAGCATCTGATACTTGTACAGATTTTCCACTTGCTGTACTAAAAATCCCGCAAGCATTCGTACAAGAGACTGACTTTGGAAGCTTTCCTGTATTAAGTTTACATGTATCAGAAGTTTTTGAATTATTCTGACAAGTTGGTATTTCAGAAACTTTCTCCAATCCAGATATACTTTGGTTAAGTTGTAAAGTGTGTTCACTTTGAATGCCAGCAAAAACCTTACGTGAAGATGAACTATGTTCTGCATCATCCAGAGAGTCAGGAAAAATAATATCCTCCGAATCGTCCAGTGTGTTAGGATAACCTGCCACAATTCTCATGTGGCAAGTGTCTGATTTACTCTTGGGGTTTTGCTTAATTATCATACTGCAGTTGTCTGTAAATCCCTCTGTCGCTTTTGTCTGGTGTGCAACAAAGACTCTTTTACTACTTGCTGTACTGTATGCAGGTACAGCATTATTTGAATCTGAATTCAATTTCTGAATTGAATTAAAATTATTTGCATCAGATATGGCTACTTTAATGGCTGTATTTTCATTTTTGCACAAGGAGTTAGTCACAAGTTTCTGAACACAAATATCTTCATTTATAATTTGTGGGTCTGTGTCTGCTTCTCTTACAGTGGATGTTATTTCAGAAAAAATAGTGTTTTCTCTAACATTCTTCACTACTGGTTCAGTATCAGAATTATCAACTTTATTTTTTGAAAGATATTCTGATTTTTTATACACCTCACTGGAATGACAAAAATCTAAATGGTATGAATACCTGTTAGACACGGTACTATTACTTAAATAGGTCAAGCCTTGTTTTTCAGAGGGAGGATTTTTATCATTTTCAGATACGGTACTACTTGAACTATTTCCACATGAAGGATTTTCAACATAATCATCAGGATATTCTTTTAAACAGATAACCCTGGCAGTATTTATTTTTTCTGGTTTATCATCCAATTCTCCTTCTCTAAGCCGTTTTTTTGCTTCAAATAGTGAAGTCTCACTCACAGAAATTTTTCTACCATGTCCTGTGTAAAATGCGAAAGGTGAATTTTCAATAGCTGAATAAGTGAATTGATTTGTATAAATCGTATGCTTTTTTGCTGTTTCTTTTTCTGTATTTTCATGTACTTTAACTTTCAGAGAGGCTTGATCTGATATTTTAAGATTTTCAGTTTGTTGGTATAAATTACCACTTAAGAGCCTGGGTGCCACCACAATCTCACTAGAAACAAGTTTTTTTTCCTTTAGAGAATTCTGCATTTCTTCATACTTCGGTGCAGTTAATTCAATGGTCTCACGTGCTAATTCAAGCCCATCTTCACATTTCTCTCTGTCCTTGGACATCTTTGCCCCTTGATGGCTAAAATTAGTGATTCCACTATCACCTTGCTCTTTTTCATCAAAAAGATTTTTCACTTTGTCCAAAGATTCCTTTGCAATTTCTATTTTTTTCCCACTAGCTGTATGAAAACCCAACATGGTAGGTTCTTTGATCTTTTTTATTTCACTTTCTGGTCTTCGTTGGAGGGTCAGTAATTTATTTTCAGTACCAGTTAGGTCACTTTCTTTCATTATTTTGTTTTTTCTTTCACTGTTTTCTGTTTTCTCATGACGTGAGATGTCTATTTTGTTGATATCTATGCCAGAAAGTAATTCAGAATTCAAGGAATCTGAAAAGTTATTCAATTCTTCTTCTGTCCATTTTTGATCAAACAGATTTATAACTTTATTTAATGACTCTTTGGAAACCCTTATATTTTTCCCGCTTGCTGTCTGAAAGGATAAATCAAAAATGTCAAAATCTTTTATGTTTTGTCCCATTGTATTAGCTGTGAACTGTTGCTTATTTGAGGTATTAACACGAAATGTTTCTTCAGCTTTTGCAACTTCCAAACAGGTTAAATCTGATAAACCTTCTTTAGTTTGAGTGTTTCCCTCCTTCATAAGCTGGCTAGATAATTTTAGATCGATGTTGTGCTGATCAACACATGGCAAGCTGTTTTCTTCTTCATGAATATAAACTATATCATTTTTATTTGAATCATTGCCAACAGATTCTAAGTTGTGAGTATTTCCACTGGCATCAGTACACTGGTTATCTTCATTTTCTGTATTTCCCTTGTAACCTTCAGTATTTTCTTCAACAAAAATGCCAGCAGTCATTTCAGTATTATTTTGTAGTATTAGTTGGCTTTTATTATTTTTCTCATTAAAATTTTTATCATTGTTACAATCTTCTATCTGAATCATTGAAACAGCAGAATCATTACATTTAACTGAGGAGAAACTTCTTCTATCTACTTCTACAGAAGGTTCTTCAATGATATTCTCAAGGTCCCTGAACAGCTGCTTAGCTTTTTGCAGTGCTTCACTACCAACATTCAGTTTTGTGCCACGAGCAGAATAAAAGCCTCTAAACTTCACTTCATTTTTATCTGCTAAACAGCCACAAGCAATTCTGTTACAGTTGGTTCTCGAAAAGCAAGCAAACCTCTGGTTACCTCCAAGTATACCTTCAAATTTCTTACTTCTGTCTAACTGAATGATAGATGGGGCATTAATTGTGAGATGATCAGTATTTCTGCATTCTTCAGAAGTGCTATTCAAGATAGTCAGCTGGTTTTCAGGCATTTCAAATGGATTTTTCTCTATTATGTGGCTTGGTTTTCTAAACTGTGTAAATTCAAACTGACTTCCCGATTCTTCCAAAATAGTAGAAAGTTCTGTAATTTCTGCCTTTTGGCTAGGTGTTAAATTATGATTTGAATTAAAATCTTGCTTTAAAGATGAAGTTGGAGGGGCTATGTGACCACTTTCACTATCAGAAACATAAGCACTACCCTGCACAAACACCGATGCACTATTAATTGACTGTGGATCAAGTGCGAGAGATTTGCTTAGTTTCTTTTGACTTTCTAACGATGAAGTATTAACAATTTCAATACATGCTAAGTTAGTAGGATAATGTTCTTCAATATCTTTGAAGAGCATTTTACTTTTCTTAATGTTTTGTTCAGATAGTTTTATCTCTTTATTAGAAGCTGTTCTGAAGCCATTTCCAAAACTGTGATTTGAAACTGGATCTGATAGTCTTGCCCAATTATTCATGTAGTCATTATTTCCATTTGATTTCCTACCTACATCCAAGGTGATGTCTGATTTTGAATCTAGATCTAGAGTCATTTTTAATTGCTGCTTTATGCTATTTCCATTCTTTTCTGTAAGATCATCTATGTTTGATGAATCAAAATCCTTCATAATCGACACTTTGACTGCTTGTTTGTCATCCATGTCTGTATATACCATCATGGTAGAGTTCTTGAGAACAGGTTCTCTTACACAACAGAGGTCTGCATCATGAAGTTCCTTAGTATTTCCTAAAACAGGAATATTACTTTCATTAGTTATCTCTAAGACAAAATTATTCTCATCATCTGGGAAAAGTTCTTCAGAGTTTGAATTGACAGCTATTTTTGAAATTAAAGTAGTTTCTTTTTGGTCTTTTTGGATTGTGGTGAGATTTGCATTTTGGTTGAATTGTACCTTCCTGGAAGGTGATGCTACTATTACATATTTTTCAGTTGACAACACCTCAGTATTTTTAGAATTTGCATTTAAAACATGCATTTGTTGATTCTTTTCCATGGGAATATTTTTGACTAATTCAAAACTACCTTCATGATTCTTACATTTTAGTTTCTCTGACATTTTATATGATTCTCTTCCTCTACAAGTCATGACTGGGTTTGATGGAGGATCTCTGGAGCTAGGAGTTAGACTGGTATTATCATGGTCAGATGAAAAGCTTTCTGGAGATTGAAAGTGAATACCACAATCTTCTACTTCTGAATGTGGCACAGGAGGGTAACTTACTGCAGGCAAGACCTTTTCTTTTATATCTGAAACTCTCTGACTTTTTGCATCATCTTCACAATGTTTTTCCTGCAAGGATGATAGACAATCAGTTTCTGTGGTTATAAATGACTGCAGCTTTTCCTTATTAATTTTTGCTTCTTTATAATCAAGATCCCGAGGTGCTGTTTTATTATTAACAGAAGTGGTTCCATTATTGGAGACTTTTCTCAGAATTGTCCCAAAAGAGCGGGTTAAAGACAAGGTTGATTCTTCGGAATCATTCTGTGGACAGTTTTTTTTGACAGAAGAATGTAATAAACCTAAGCATGAAGACAAAGTGACAAAATTAAATTGAAGTGCCATCAATTAGATTCACTAAGTATTTTCCACCAAGTAAAAAAAGCAGTATGTAGAACAAGAATTACATGAAAAGTAAGAAGAGAATGTCAGGCTTAAAACAAAGAATTCTAAATATACTCTATTTCAAGTTATTACATTTTCCAACTAAAGATAAATAGGACTTAATATTTTTTTCTAACATTTATCGATTCAATCAAAATTAGTATGTAGTTCAAGAAAGCAGCTAGCTACCATAAGTAAGACTCAAAAGTGTTTCACTGGAAAATAAAATCAGGAAAAATTCATTGTTAATATTGGCGTAATAGCAGGTAAAAAAGCAAAGCAAAGGAAAGGAACTAGAAAAGTAATCACTTCCTTTAGATAATTTGGTCTTTGATATTGAAAAAAATCAACTTTTATTTTTTAAAAACTTTGAGAGCAAGAGCTAAAGAGAGAGAATGTATGTGCATGCATGAGTGGGGGGAGGGGCAGTGGGAGAGGTAGAAGCAGACTCCCGCTGAGTGGGGAACCTGATACAGGGCTTGATCCCAGGACCTAAAGATCATGACCTGAGCTGAAGTCAGATGCTTAATCAACTGAGCCATCCAGGTATGCCCCCCCAAAAATCAATTTTTAAAAACAGGTTCTACAGATGAAATGCCTTAAGTATGACCTAATCTCAATTATAAAGGCAAATGAGTTAAAGTGCTCTAATTTTTTCAATCCTCTGAATTCCCTATTAGCAAATCAAAATTATTAATCTCATTTTATTTAATCAGTGACCACCACTACATATTAGCTCTTTCATTGATTTTAATTCTGACATACAGAGTATCAGACATTTTTCTCTGTAAATTAGCCCAACTCTCAAACAGTTCCTCTGTAGTCCAGTTCCACCAAACCTAATATTCACAGAGATATTCCACCCACTAAAATCTTCTCAAAGGAAGATGAAATCATCTTTTTAACATACAATTTAGCTACTGATAAAGGAATCGTTGCTCAAATAAAAACTGAGTTTCATTGTGCACACTCTGACACCCAGAGATACAATAATAACTCTAAATAATCTCTAAATATTTAAGAAAAGTATGCAACTAAAATAACAAATATCACTTTTATTTTAGAACCAGCTTACATTAAACTTAGCTAGCAATTAGCTTTTTTCCTATCTTTTTTACCTGACTTAGAGAATATAAAGTAAACAGCACAAAATATTTACAGAATTGCCTAGTTTGTATACAATAAAATTAAAGCAGAAGTAGTGAAATTCTCGATTCTTATGTATCACATGCTCTGTCTCAAGAGTAATGATTGTATATATACTATGCAAACCGATTCAACAAGTGTGAATAAAACAATTTTGAACATTGGTAATCAAAGGCCCAAGCAATGCCTACAGACATTGCCTAACATTGAATAGAAGATAGAGAGATTTTAAAAAACCAAAGAACTAAGAAGGAAAACCAAAAAAGAAACTAAAGAAGGAAAGCAGGCAGTATATTTTTTAGGAAGATTAAAGAGACACATATTCAAATAAGACAACTTGTCACCATCCATAAAACTACATGCACCATTCTCTCTCACTCACACAGACACACACACCCAAAGGTACCTGAATCAGCATTTGTAAATGTCAGTGGTCCTTCAAAAGCATTTGCTTCAGATTGGTCTGAATGGTTAGTTAGTCCCAATTCCTGGTCTTTCTGCTTTTTCAGTCCTTGATAAGATGTTTCATCATTTATAACATAAATAAACTTCTTTGTTTTCTTTTTCAAAGTGGATATTAAACCTGAAGTCTTCAAAGCTCCAGAAGTATGTCTGGTAGTGGCTGGCCAGCTTCCATTATCAATTGAACCTAAAGAATCCTCTTTCTGTGAGCAAATAGTATATTTTTCCAGTGCACTTTCAGGGGCGTCAGTTTCTTCTTTAGAGTTTACATCAGTCATATGATTTGAGAACACTGCACTGGACATCTCTTCAGGTGATTCTCTTATTCTGAATATAGACTTTCTGATACCATGAAGTGGAGAGTGTATTACAGCAGTTTCAGATATTGTTTGCTTTCCTGAAAGAACAGAATCTTCATGAGATCCAAGACATTTCTCTTCATCTATCTTATTTACCACTGTTTCCTTATTGAATGTTGTCTCTGAATACTTTGGTACACTTGAAATCTGTGGCAAAGAATTTCCTAAAGTTATAAAGTTGGCGCTTTCTTTCTCTGTAATTGTGAAGTCTTTTTCTGAATTATTTTGGTCACAAGAAGAACTATGCAGTAGAGGTGTTTTCTCCATCTGGGTTCCACTTAGATCTGAAAGAGTTAGGTGGGACCATTCAGAGGCTGAAGATGGTACAAATTCCTTGGAGATTTTCTCATTTCCATTCCCAAAGGGCTTCGGATTTGTTACGTTCCAATCTAGCAGATCACTGTCATTTGGTTCCATTTCAGATAAAAATGAATGTTTATTTTCTTTCATTTGCTTTTTAGTTTCTTCACATTCATTGGTCTTTGTTTCATCGAAAATATTTTTCCTAGTCTTGCTAGTTTTTATTTTTGGTAGATTTCTTGTTTTATATTTAGGAACACATAATGAAAAACTATCTTCTTCAGAAACATCTGCAACTGTTTCACGTACTTCATCTTCTAGGACATTTGGTGTTGACTTTCCAAAATGGTCTTTGCAGCTATTTACTTTACCAAATGAATTCCCTAGCATTTTCCCCAAACCTGTTTAAATTTAAAACAGAAGTATATTAATAACATTTCAAAATATAGTCATATGATTTATACTATTCTTGCAACCTTTCTCATAGAAATAGTATACACTAAATAACACAAAAAGTAGTATTTAAAGGGTTATCCTGAGTGCTAGCTTTTTTGGGGGTTGGGAGAGGAAGGGAGTGCCACCCTTCTACTGTTCTTCTGGTAAAGACTGATTCCAATGTCCCCAAAGCCTTTTTTATTCATACTCCAGGTCCCAATAACCTTTTTTTATCAGCTCTGTACACTTAAAACTCACTTAATCTTACTATATATATGCAATTTAACATTCTAGGTTTTATCAAACCAGATGTTCCAAATTAATTTTGTGGCCCGGGGCACCTGGAGGGTAAAGTTGGTTAAGCATTCAGCTCTTGGTTTGTGGTCCTACAATAACTGAGAGTAAAATATGATTTTATACACACATACACATACACATGGTTATCCAATCCTACATATTTACACATACACATATACTAAGAAAAATGCAATATTCCTTTTTTTTTTAAGATTTTATTTATTTGAGATAGAGAGGGAGAGCATGAGCAAGTGCAATAGAGAGAGCACAAACACGGGGAGGGGCAGAGGGAGAGGGAGAGGGAGAAGCAGGCTCTCTACTGAGCAGGGAGCCCAATGTGGGGCTCCATCCCAAGACCCTGGGATCGTGACCTCAGCTGAAGGTAGATGCTTAACCAGCTGAGCCACCCAGGTGACCCCAAGAATGCAATATTCTGATAATCTGATTAGGTAACTTTTGGTACCCCTGATACCCTAATTACCTTGTAATTAGAAAATAAGACCTTTATATTTGTTGATTATTAGTTTTATTCTTCTCTCTGTAAGGTCTGAGTTATAGGTTTTGTTTTTGTGTCATAATAGCATCATTTTTCTTTTCTTTCTTTTTTTAAGATTTATTTATTTGAGATAAAGAGTGCACACAAACTGGGGTAGGGGCAGGGGGAAAGGAAGAGCAGCAGATTCCTGGCTGAGCCCACCACAGGACTGGATCCCAGGACCCTGAGATCATGACCTGAGCCAAAACCAAGCATAAACCAAAACCAAAACCAAGCTTAACTGACCAAGCCACCCAGGTGCCCCTACAATAGCATCTTGAATGGTATTATCTTACCATGATTAAACATTTTCATTTAAATCAAGTTAGTTTCAGGGCACCTTGGGTGACTCAGCTGAGGGTCTTGATTTCATCTCACGTCATGATCTCAGGGTCCTGGGATCCAGCCCTGCTTTGGGCTTTCTGCTCAGCTGGGAGTCGGCTTGCTCCTCTCCCTCTGCCCCTCCCCCTGCTCATGCTCTCTTGCTCCCTCCCTCTCTCTCAAATAAATAAATATTTTTTAAAAATAAATCAAGTTACCTTCTATGCACGGTATGTTCAGTAACCAAGAATGAAAGGAAAACAATGCATTTTCTCTTTAAGAAAGGAAGAGCAATACTTCAATGATGTCAGTTAAAAATAGCAGTTCAATTAAACAGAAGGACTTACCTTGACTTTTAGCTTCTCTTTGATTTTTGTTTTCTTTGTCTGGCCCAGAAGGGATACACCTATCATTTTTCTTCAGACTTTCATCATGTTTAGGAAAACAGCTTTTAAAAATCTGCAAAAGTTATATTTTAAAGTCACTAGTATAAAAACTCTCACTATGCATTTATATTCAACCTCAGAGACAGAATTACTTCATATGAAGTCAAGAAAATCACATATAGGATCAGGCTTAGATAACTCATAAATTAAGGAATGAAAAAATGCAAGATCAGTAATTTTTCAAGAATTCTAAAATTGTAAGCAACTGCAACAGCATAATCAAGTTGTTATATTTACTTACGGCAGTAGTGTCATTAGGAAATACAGTTGCAGATGCTTCCTCATCCCTGACTATAAAAAAAAAAAATTCAATTTATCTATAATGTATTATACATCATACCCTAAAGTTAATGTGAAAACTTCAGTATTTTTTGGTCAGACAAGACACACTATTAAAGTAAATGGTGCATTTGAAACAAAACAAATTGACTCAAGTATGGTAATTAGAAAGGTCAATCAACATAAGCTACATTCAATTCCTTAGTATCACTCATAAGGTGCTTCTAAGAAACTGGTTTGATGACCCTGACTTTAGGTGATATTATCCATGAAGACTTAAGGAATCAGATAGAGCTATGGGATCATGACTTAAAAGACAAAGCTTATAGACTTAAGCATTTATTTAGATAATATTACTGTCTAAAAGTTTACTTTATGTTAAATACTTCATACTTTTTAACATGCTTTTACCTGTTATCTCATCTAAGCAACAACAACAAAAAAACAGTTAAATTCCCAGCTAAAGAGAAATCAAAATTGAATGTATTTTTGTTAGAATAATAATTTAAAAAATCCTTGCTTGCCCATAAATGGATTCCTATAGAATACTCCTAGAACACCACTTTATGTCCTTGTGATTTGTCCCAATCTACACTAAGTAGAATTATTCTGAACTACTAACACAATTCTCAAAGACAGTATTACCTAATTACTACTTATCTTTTCATATATTCTTTTTGTCAGAAGGCTTAGAGATGACACTATACCAACATCATCTACTGTCTTACATAATACTCATTTGCTAGTTTTACCTATTAGCACAGTAGAACTAAGGGTTGGTGGTGTGGCTAAAGAACTTGACCAAGACATATCAGGATCCACCTCAGCTCCTAGACTTTCAGAAATACGTTTTGGTGTCTGACCCTGGAAATAAAGAAAATATTTATTTCACAGAAATGCACTGATGATTATTTTTTTCATTTATCATTTACTGAATGCCTACGTGAGATTGTAGGTACATGTTTGTGAATCTCAGGGCAAATGTAGGACTCTGTTGTCAAATTCTCAATTACTACAGAATAAAAAAACCAGGCAGAATATTTACCTTCATAAGCTTCGGTGTATGAAACAAGCTTCCACATACCACTGGGGGTAAAATGAGGGAAAAATTACTAAGTTTTATATTTATTAAAATTTAAGAGTCTTCTAGAAATAAAAAGCCTTGTTTTTAATCATACCTGACTTCTCTCTTTGTGGTGTTACATGTGTACATCGTAGAAAAGGACTAAAATGAAAAAAAAAAAAATCACACAAACCTTTCAGATTATCCAAAGATAACAGAAATGGCAAGAAACAAAACATTAATCTTATTGGAAAAAAGGATTCTCAGTCACAATTATTAGACTTACACTACTTTCTAATATTTTGTTACTTTTTAAAAAGCAAACATCTCGCAATGTTTGCTTTTTAAGTAACAAAGTAACTACTTTGTAAGTGACTACCAAATTATACTTAAAATGTCCACTAAAAGTAATGTATAAAGTATTCACAAATTTCAGCTCCTAGGAACTGTTTTGAATGTTTTGAATTTAAAAATTATGTAACATGAATCTATAAAAGCATCATATTCTCTTAAACGATTCCAAGTGCACAAATAATTTATATTAAGCTGCTATTTCAAGGGCACTGCTTTTCATCATTATTTTTGTAACTAAAAAAGTCATAGAATAGATACAAAGACCAATGAGTTCAACATTATAAGAAAAAAAAAGTAAATGTTTCTAATGTAAAAATTACTGTATTAAAGGATTCAACCTAGAAGATTATTTAAAAATAGAAAATCCTCTTTCAGGCTCTCAAAGTATTAGCATGAAAATTAGATGCATTTCTATAAAACAAATAGCATATGTAGGAAAATGTTGCATTTAAATATTTTAATATAACATAACATACCTTTCACTAAGACAAGAATTTAGGGGTGGGCTGGTAACATCATTTGTTTGATCCATTTTAGACTTCATTGTGCAACAACTTTTATGTTTACTATTGGTAATATCCTTTCCTGAAACAGAACAATAATTCAGTGAGGATGTATATGCTCTGGATTGTGAATTTTCATTCTCTGAAAGTATTTATTTTTATTTTTATAAAGATTTTTATTATTTGAGAGAAAGAGAATGAGAGCACAAGCACGGGGAGTGGCAGAGAGAGAAGGAGAAGCAGACTCCCTGCTGAGCACAGAGCTTAATATGAGGCTTAATCCCTCCCAGGACCCCGGAGATCATGACCTGAGCCAAAGGCAGACGCTTAACTGAGCCACGCAGAAGCCCCCATCCCTACAAGTATTTAAAAACAAAAAGTCTCATCTATACTGGGAAGGAGAATGTATGTAAAGTTTAGCCTGAAATGGTTTCTCAGTTTGTTGATTCCTCCCAAAAGGGGATGTCTCAAAGGATGTCTGCCCCTATTCAACAAACATATAATATACATAAGACACTTCGGGAAATGCAATTCAAGACAGCTTTAACTTCAAAGAGTTTATAATATAGCAGGAGGAATTTTTTGAAATTCCACACAAATGGAATACAGAACAGAATGTTATATGTTCTGATGATTATTACCATGCACTGTGGTATCATGGAGGCAAAGAATAATGCAAAAGACATTTACCAAAATCTACCAAGGAACCAAATTTGATCTGCTGAAAACCTTTCAAGATCTTGTTCTCAAGATCGGGCTTAAACTCCCCAAAACAAAACAAAACAAAACAACCCCAAAACTCCCAAATAACAAGGACTTTCATGATCTGGCTTCTTAACTTCTCTGACAAGGACTTTCATGCTCTGACTTCTTAATTTCTAGGACATTCTTTCACATTCTACTTTTCAGCCATACCCAACCACTTGCATACCCTGTAAGAATGCAGTCTTTTACTCTAGGCCTTTGTACAAACTGTTTCTCTCTCTTTATTTCTCTTGATCTCAAATATCCTCTTTCAGCCTTCCATTTTGAAACTCCCTCCTCTGGAAAAATTTAGTGGTCCCTAACATGAGATTAAGTGATTGTTGCTACCATATGGTCCCGCAGATTTTATCATACTCCATTCCTGCTTCCCCTACTAGAATCTGAGCTCCTTGAGGTAGAGAGCTTGTCTTTAGCAACTACAATCAATGTCTGATATTATAGTCATACCACAATTCCTGGCTGAATGAATTAGCAATGATTAGGAAATACTTCTGTTGTTGAACACATCTACTTTTTGAGCAATAATGCTCAGATAGGGTTTCTAAAGCTATATGTAGCTCTATCAAATCCCATTTATAGTTTTTCAAAATTCCTATTTTGTTTCACAAATATGGCATTCGGTTACTTATTATTCTTATAAAAATTGATTTAAAACAATAGGTTCTTTAACTGATCCTATAATCTCCAACTGAGAAAAGTTTTGGGAAAAATAAGTCATATCAATGTTAATGAGGCAAAGACCAAACTGAGAACTCTTTGCAGTAGCACAAACAAAACACTGCTTTATATTTTCATTTCTCAAGTAACAGGAAATAGTTATAATCACTAACAAGCCAAATAAACATTGAGTTAAAAACCCCACCTGAACAAAATACCCAACTCTAACAAGACTTTTAGTTAAAGATACTAAAAATTATCTAAATGTATTTTTTAAAATTTCACCTTTTCCCTGTTCACTTTAACAAAGATCTTAATCAGGAAAAAAAAAAAACAACAACAACAAAACAAAACCCCAAAACCCCGCAGTTAAATAAACCAAACAATGAGCTACTACTACACACACTTAAAATAGAATGGCTCAAGTCCAAAATAAAGATGAGGTCTTGGAACAAGAAAAACTCTCATTCACTGTAGATGGAAAAGCAAAATGATGTGGCCACTTTGGAATTCAGTTTGCAGTTTCTTACGAAACTAAACATATTCCTACCATAAAAGCCAGCAATCATATTCTTTGGTGTTTTCCTAAATGAGTTGAAAATTTAGATCTACACAAAAACCTGCACATGATACAGTAGCTTTATTCAGAACTGCCAAAACCTAGAAGCAACCAAGATGTTCTTTAGTAGTTGAACAGATAAACAAAGTGGTATATGCATACACAGCATTATTCAGTGATAAAAAGAAAAGAGCTATGGAATGCCTGGGTGACTCTGTCAGTTAAACGTCTGACCGACTTTGGCTCAGGTCATGATCTCCGGTGTCCTGGGTGGGATCAAGCCCTGCTTCTAGCTTCACATTCAGTAGGGAGTCTGCTTTTCCCTCTCCCTCTGCCTCTCCCCAAACTCATGCTCTCCCTCTCAAATAAATAAAATCTTTAAAACCAGACAAACAAACAAACAAAAAAATGAAGTATCAAACCATGAACTGACGTAGAGGAAACTTACATTGCTAAGTGAAAGAAGCTAGCCTGAAAAGGCTATATACTGTATGATTCCAGCTATATGACATTTTGGAAAAGACCATAGACAATAAAAAGATCAGTGGTTGCCAGGGCTGGGTGGGGAGTGCTATGAAACACAAGGGATTTTCAGGGCAGTGAAACTATTCTGTAGGATACTGTAATGGTGTATACATGGTATTATATAATTGTCAAAATCCATAAACCAATACAGAGAATGAACTCTAATAGAAACAAACAACTTCAGTTAATAATAAAGTATCAGTATTGGCTTAGCAATGAAAAACCAAAATGTAAAAAAAAAGTAAAAAAACGAACCAGGCAAAAATAAGTTCATACCCAAATAAACATTTCCCAAGTAACCTGAGAATCTCATAAATAGGCTGAATAATGGTGAGATAAACTTGATGATTTTATGTAAAACTAAGGATGTTGAGAAGCAGAAATAGCACATTTCCTCATGAAACTTTAAGGATAGTTCTTTTTAAATAGTAGATGTTAGAACTAAACATGTATGTTAAAAAAACAGCTTAAGCCTTACATTTTAATTCTGAATATAAACTAAACAAAAACAAAAGGTATCAGGAAACTACAGTCAGAATTATTTATGCACTATGATCTTAAAAAATTTAATATTTTTGCAGCAAGCCCAGAGTAGCCTTATTTACTCATTCCTATCCTTCCCTAATTATAGATGGACCAATTCCAACAGGTTAAATTAGAGAATAAACCAGTGACTCTAGGTAGGTCTTCCAAGATTCAGTAGATTCGGCATTAACTGGTTTATGGTGTTTTTCCTGAGCACATTAAAAAAGATGGCCGTCCCTTTTACTATGCCCACAACACAGCACTTTGTATATGTTCCTATTATAACATGTACTACACCAATGTATTTATTTATATATTTTGTACTATACAAGACTGAGTTCCTAAAAGTCAAAAGTCATCTATTCATCTAGTCATCAGTTTGTATCCTGAATGCCTAGCAAGTTGCCAGGCACAAAGTAAGCATGGAATATTGAATGAATGATTCCCTCTTCTGTGTTCTGCATTTCATCTGCTAAATATTCCTTAAGGCTCTATCCTAGGCCTCATTACAATCAATTTCCTTACTACATGTGATGACTTTATCACTTTCCAAATAGATAGTTGGTTCCTATGACTTTCTTTTCTGCCTGTACCCTTTTAGTTTCAGTCTTGTATTTCCCAAAGCCTTTGGGACATCAGCTTAACAACCTTTTACTGTTCCAAATTGCAGTCCAAAACTCAACCTGTTTTTAGTTTTTTGATCCTTTCAAGCATTTTCACTTTTTTTAAAGATTTTATTTTTTCATGAGAGACCGGATAGGGGGGTGGGCTGCAGAGGCAGATGGAGAAGCAGGCTCCCCACTAAGCAGGGAGCCTGATGTGGAACTTGATTCCAGAACCCTGAGATCATGACCTGAGCCAAAGGCAGATGCTTAACTGACTGAGCCACCCAGGTGCCCTGAAGCCTTTTCCCTCTTAAACCCGTTTTACCGCCAGTGCTTACGATGTCTATGAATGTCACCATTATACTCCTAGTTATACTCTAAACCTATGATTTGATCCTTTCTTTGAAATCTCCAGGTCTAGACTACTGTGGGGTCTTATAGTTTCTATCTCCCATATCCACTTTCACTACCATTTCTCTAATTCAGGCACTTGGCCCCTACCACCTGGACCATTATAGGTCTAATTGATCCGTTTGCCTTCAGTCTTTGTTTCCATGACAATCACCTGGTTAGTTTAAAATGTACACCTATGAATTTTATTTCTAGAGATTCTAATTTAGTAGATTCAGAGTATCAGGGCCCGAAATCTTCTCTTTCATTTAGCACTACAGGAGATTCTCATGATCCAGGCATCACATTTTGAAAACACATCTCCAAAGACTGCTGCCAGCTTTCCTTCTTTGTTTGTTTCTCTCTTTCTTTTTCAAGATTTTTTTATTTTAGAGACAAGGAGAGAGAGAAAGCAAGAGCCTGTAAGCCGGGGGAGGGACAGAGAGGGGGGAGAGAGAATCCTCAAGCAGACCCCCTGCTGAGCACAGAGATTGATGCAGGGATTGATCCCAGGACCCTGACATCATGACCTAAGCTGAAATCAAGAGTCTGATCCTTAACTGACAGAGCCACCCAGGCGCCCCAGTTATAGGCTTTCTAAAGCAAAACAAATACTCGTTTATTCTATGAAATTTTCACTGAGTAGTCACTCTGTATGCCACTTGGTATCCAACAACATACAAGAAAACCTTTGCCCATACCTAAATCCTCTTTGTATATACATTTTCTAGTACCGGGAATTTCCTTTTTCCTAGCATTTGTTCCACTTTAATTGCTCATGTAAGTCTCCTCCATTAGAAGCTAAATGAGTATGACAGGGAAAACGACCTAAAAGATGAGCATGAGTTAGCTAGATAAAAAGATAGGAAGTAACTAACTTCTGGGTAGAGGTAACAATGTATAAAGAGCCACAGAGCAAGGTGGTTTCAAAAAAAAATTCAGAATGAATGAATGGCAATTTCAGGATGGGTGAGAGGGGGATTATGGCAGCATGAGGCAGGAGTTAATGAGAGACCAGATTATAAAGAATCTTGTAAATCATATTACGGAGTTAAGATATTATCATGAAGGCAAAAGGAGGTAATCAAGGTTTGAGGCAGGAAGTAGCATGATCAAATTTACATGGGATTTTTCTGCTCAACAACCTCTCAAATGGTTTCAGTTTTTTAAGTCTGGCAATCAATACCTGGCTCCATGTGCTCTTTTTAGCCTTAGGTTAAGTTTATTGGTCCCTTTTTGACATGCAACACTCCAAACAATCTGAATTACTTAACATTCTCTTAACAACCTACATCATCTTCCTCATGTTTTCCCCCCCGTACATTATTACTCTATGCCATCTTCAAATTTTTGAATCTCACCTATCCTTCAAGGTTTAATTCAAATGAATCACTCCCTAACTCGTCCCAAACCTATTTATGATCTTTCTTCTCAACTCTCATTGCACTTTTTGTACTTCGTTTTTCACACGTACCAAATTCAATATTAGACTGTTCTCGGTCTACTGTTAATTCCCCTTATTTGAGAGTCATACTCCAAAGAAAGGGAGAATATGTCACTTAAATAGGTAATAAACATTTGATGACTGACTATATTATCTTATTACATGATTGACTGGAGTATCTGGCATGTATGCCAAGGAAACAGCTACCAAGTCAAGACATTTAAAGAAAATTGATAAAAATAACCTTCCCTGTCCTCTGTGATAACCTAAAGGAACAGAACTTATTTAATTAACATCAAAACAAGTCCTACTTTTTTTTGGTAAAGGAAAGACATAATTTAACAAATCTCACTAAACAGGATATATAATGAAAGGAGGGAGGAAAAGAAGCACTTACTAAGTACCCACATTATTTTACTTAATCAGATATTATGTTCACAATCTCTATTTTCCAGGTGGGGAAAGTGAGCAAAAGATGTTGATTTGACCAACATGACACAATTAACAACAGAGCTGGGAGTTTTAACATAGGTTTGTCTGAATTTTTGGTTCATGTTTTTCCCTAGTTTACTATACCACATTACTTACCTGAGTCTAATCTGTATCTATCTAATTCTTTTAAAGGAGATTGTTGGTACATTGGCACAATTAGACCTTGCTCTTGGAATATTATTGGAGTTGAAGCCAACTGATGATAAGGTTTCCTTTGTGGTGTTTTAAATAGGTTTGGTTCATAACTGATTTTATATGCAGATTCTTCTGTGGGTTCAGAATTATAGGATGGAGCTTCTAAAGAAAGTTCTTCAAACCAATTAAGACTTAGAGGTCCTAAATCTGTAAGAAAAATAAAAATTCCATCTTGGTTTTAATCAGTGACAGGTAAGTTCATGGCCTGTAAAAATCATAATAAAGAAAAGAATGCTTGAGATTTTGACTGTCGATTACTTTCGTTAAAGCATATTTATTAAACAACTTTATTATTAATAAAAATTAATAAAATTAATTTAAAAATTTAAAAAAAATTTTAAAAATTAAAAAATTAACAAAACCTTTATTATTTAATAAAGCATATTATTAATATACTTTAATAAAGCATATTTACTAAACATTAACCTGTTATCCTTTCAATCTGTAGCAAGATATAACAAGGGTTTACAAAAGTTATAAGGTGCTTGCTCCTAGCTATATTAGCTAGCCTTTCTAAAGTTTTCTTTCTCTTATATTCATGATTCAGAGACAAAAGTCATTCATAATTCAATAATTCAATAATCAGAATGCATTCCACAGATACAATTTAATTATAATGACAATATAAATGGATGTGATAAATCTACAGGTACAGGAACATGTAGACTCAGAAATAAAATGGAATAAAAAGAGTCCTTGTTAAAGAGAAATGACAAAATCTATATCATGATCTATCCACCCTTAAAGTACTGTTTCAATGTGTGGTCTGTGGACTATGGCAGGGGATAGTGAGGGGGTGTGGGGAGGTCCCCAAGACAATTTCAGGAGGTCCATGATGTAAAACTATTTTTATAATAATACTAAGGCATTGTTTCTCTTTTTCACAATGCTGACATTTGCGCAGCTGGTGAGTAAAACTGATGACATCTTTGCATGAGTCAAGGCAGTGGCAATAAACTGCTAGTAATTGTATTCACATCACACACTTGTCAAAAACAAAACCAAAAAGCTAGTCCAACTTAAAATATCATTAATTAAGCAGTAAAAATTAGTTTTATAAAGCCCAACTCTTGAGCACATCTTTTAATATTCTCTGTGACAAAATGGAAAGTATGCATAAAGCATTTTTGCATATTTAAGTATGACAGATATCTAAAAAGGCACTTGTGATGAGTTAGGAGCTGAATTAGCACTTTTTCTCATGGAAAGCCAATTTTAATAGAAAGAACAACTAACAAGTCATTTTGAGTTGGGTGATTTGGTAGACATTTCCTTAAAAAAGAAGTAAGTCTATCACCCAGAAAAAAGTTTGCTGTCAATGATAAAATGGGAGCTTTTATGTTTTTATTTTTTAAAAAATTTTAAAAGTAGGCTCCATGCCCAGTGCAGAGTCCAATGTGGGGCTTGAACTCATGACTCCGATATTAAGGCCTAAGCTGAGATTAAGAGTTGGACGCTTAACTGACTGAGCCACCTAGGTGCCCCCAAATAGGAGCTTTTAAAAGGGAATTAGAATTTTGTTAAACTTTATGAGCCCCTGTAAACTAGACATCTTCCTAATATTAAAAGACTTTTCTGATGAGATTTACTTAAAAAGTACCAAACGTACTTTTTATAACTTAATACAATGTGTCAATACATGGAATATCTGTGTAATTCAGAACACTGACCTTTCCCAATGATCAGTGCCTGATGTTACAGCATGGATAAACAATTTGTTCAAAGTGCAAGAAAGACTAATAGAGTTAAATGTAACAAAGGGAAGGAAAAGTTTATGTTATGATTTCCAATTCCATACTGCAACTCTTAAAACTACCACTTGTCTAGTTCTGGTATATTATCAAAGATACCCACAATTAACTGAAGACTATTAAAATACTCCTTTTTTCAACTACATTGTTGTGGGGGGCTGGCTTTTCTTTATATACTTCTATCAAAACACTATACTGCAACAGATGAAATGCAGAAATTGGTATGAGGATTCAGCTGTCTTCTACTAAGCCAGATATTACAGAGAACTGCGAAACTGTAAAACAGAGCCACTCTTTTTGGGAGAAAAGTTATTTTTCATAAAATGGTTCATTTGTGTTAATATGCAATGGATTTTTTTATTTTTTAAGTGAATTAACACACATCTTAAAAAATTCTAAGTTTTAATTTCTATATGGTAGCCTACATAAACAAAACCTCTTTGAGGTCCTCAATCATTTTCAAGAGTGTAAGGAATACTAAGACTAAAGTTTGACAACTTCTAATATAAAGTAACATTACCCGTGCTAAAAGTTCTGTGCTTTAAAAACAGTACATTCTCCTGCTAATCAAGAGGCCAGTACCCTCTTTATCCCCAGGGTTCTATAGTTTTCATTTCATTAACTGTAAATGATCATTTTCTTAACTGGATTTATGACCCCATACGAAACAGTTTACAGGAAAACAAAACGTTAGGTATTGGATTCTTCTTAGCAAGCAAGCAGTTACATATTTTTCTGAAAACATTTTCGCAACATAAATGATCGATGTGTATAAACTTTGTAATACCTGCTTCATTGCACCGCGTCTTAAAAATTTCAAAAAAAGTCGGCCTCTCTTTGCATCCAATAGGCATTTTTATCTACAATATTACTCCAACGCTAGGTAAATAACTCTGCAAAAGACAACACCAAAATACACTTCACAGTGATGCAGTCCTTGTTAACCGACTCTGAAGTAAAAATCAAAAGCAGGTAAACTTGCCTAAAGTTATATTGTTTATTGTCTTCAGTCCCATCTTTCGGGACAATAATCGAACTTACTGCGATGATGGGAGCATTCTTTATTTGTGCTGTGCAATACAGTGGCCACTATCCCCATTAAGCATTTGAAATGCGGCAAGTAGGACTCAGAACAGAATTCTAAATATTTAATTTTAATTAACTAGTCACGTGTGGCTAGAGGGTGCACAGCCAACGAGGGGTCCTATTAGAGATAAATACCTTTTGACAATGTCAAATCAGTAAGTCTTCGTAATACAGCAATTCCCTGGGGGTTAAGTAAGGCCGATACAGTGTGTCAGGAGCTGTGAAACATCTTCTAAAATTACAATATTCCCTTAAAGTAATCGTATTTCCAACTAAGGAAATTTCAGAGTGGGACATCTAGGGCAGCTCAGGGGTAAACCCTGGGCGGCGGGCGGGGCGCAAAGTTGGGAAGCGGAATTCCAGGGAAGGGGCGGGGCTCGCGGCTGGCAGAGACCGTCCGCGGCAGGAGACCGTCAGGGTCTGGAGGCCGCGGCTCCCACCCAGGGAATGGGAAGCGGTCCCCCTCAGCCCCACACCGCGGGAGACAGGCCTATCGGTCTCCACCCGGCCAACACTAACCGCCTCCGGAGGTGCCGCTCTTTTTGGCCGGAGAAGGCTGACAAAAACCGCGCCGGCACTTCGATCAGAAAGCTGACCCGCAGGCTCCTTTCTGCGACGATCCACGGCTGCGCCGAGCCCCAGCAGCTCCGCCTCCGCCGATCTTATTTCAGACTCTCGCGCCAAAAGCCCGCTCTCCCGACACGTCGCGCGGTGTCGCCGTGACGTAACACGCAGCGTGCGTGCGACCCGGAAGTCAGGTTCTGGGAGGGCGGCTGGCGCATCTGTGTGGCGGAAGCCAAGTCGTTGTTGGACCGCTGGACAGTTGGCCCGGAACCGCGTGAAGAGAGAGCTGGGGTGGTGTTCTGTTTTCCCGGAGCCTTCGGAGTACGAGGTGGCGCTCCTGCCCGCGACCGCCCACTGTGTATACTCCCCGACTCCTCCCCCTTCTCTCTCCTCCACCTCACGTTTGGGTGGCAGCGGGGGGATGGCCTGGGGTCTTTGAAAGACCTTTGTTTGCCCTTAGAGAGGGCGGTCCCCCAAAGTGTTCCGTGGTTGTAGCTGACTTGCCTGCTGCGTGCTCTCTACAGAGTGGAAAAGGATGAGATTCGAAGCCAGAGGGCTTAAGTTCTAGCCCGCGTGTTGCTCCTAGGTAGCAAGTTTTCAAGCCCTCCAAGCTGTTTGCCCCCTTTAAAAATTGTGAAACCACTTTCACTCTCTACTCTTCCACTCACTACCCTCTGCAGGCTTCCGTAGCATCCTTTACTTTCTTGGGGTGGTGATGACCTCGTTCTGTGCCTGTCTTCTTTCCAAGTCGCCCTGGGAGTGTGGAGGCCAAGAAAAACAAGGCTGTACCCACCTCGAGTCTAGCTCTGACATAAGTACAGCCATCTTGGCAAAGCAAAAGCTGGCACCTTGCACCCCCTCTCCACCTGCTCCCCTCTCCTCAGTAGTATGTGTGACATTCGTCAGCCACCCCTGGCTGCCCTGAAAGAAAAACAAATAGTTAACTTGCAGAGATCACAATCCTGCAAGACAGGAGTCTCCCTTGGTTTACCAATGTCCTAGAGATTTACAACAAAGAAGCTATCTTAACAATAGCACAATTTCCAGAGGCAAATAACTCAGTTCCTTAAGCCCTAATGTCGCCATCCCCACCATAAAACTGAAGGAGGTTGAGGCAGAAGGAAATGTAAATGAAGTTAAATTTCTTCTAAACCTAAATCTCACTAACAAGGACGCTTGGTAGGAGAAATGTGAAACTTTATCTCTAAACCTCCAAGATAGTGTCAGCAATCATTCCGAAGCATATGGCCCAGTGATATACATCTAAAGGGTCTCACAAGAAGATTTTTGTTATTGGTAATGAATAACCTTTTCCCCAGACAACAGCTAGCCCCTCAAGGTCCTGGAGACCTCGCTTCCAAAATTCCTTAGAGACTTACATCATCCATAACCCCCTTTGTCCTCACCCACTGCCGAGTTCACCCCTACTCTGCCTTTAAAAACTCTGACTATAATCTGGTTCGGGGTCCAAGTCCCTACTCGGCTGCATCGGGTATACTTGGGCCCAAGCCAAAGCATGTCACCTCAGAGTCCAAGTCCCTACTCTGCTGTGTCGGGTATACTTGGGCCCAAGCTTAAGCTTGTCAAATAAACCCTCGTGTGATTGCATCAGTGCTTGGCTCCTTGGTGGTCTCTCGGACGCGAAAACTCGGCCATAACAGGAGAAGGGAACCTGTCCTCGTTCACAGGGTCTGTGACATGTGCAGCAAGAGCCTTAGTTCAGATTTGTTGTATAACCTAGAAAGCTTTCAACTGGTGTGGAGAGAGAGCTGCTCATAGACCTTGCTGCTTCCAGAAAGCTCTTGAGCAAGTAAACAGCGAAACAACCTTGGATTAGAAAAAGGGTGGGCTCTATGTGGTTATATAGGTGTCATTTTAGTTTGATCATAGTCTTGAGCTTTAAGCAGGAAGTCTTATCAATACAGATACTAAAGCTTGTGATAGTTACCACTTACTGAACACTTAAATCTTACAATCATGTATATTAGTACTCTCAGCTGGGGAAACCAAATCACCTGGTTAAGTAACTTGTCTGGTAACAAGGCCACGGTTTCAATTCAAGTCCCTTTGATTTCAGACACTAAACCCATGGTTAAGTTTCTGTTTACCCTCTAGATAAAAATAATTGACTTTTTTCACCTTTTTTGGGAGAGGGATCCTCCTCACTAGGAGTGAATTAACGAGATTTGTTGGCATGCCCTACAACCCTCTGCAATACATTTTCTCATATATAACATTCCCCCCATGCTCCTTGCTTCTGTGGTTCTGGGATCTTTACATTCATTAGCTCTGCCACAGTATACTTACTTCCTTATACTCTTCTAGTTTGCTGCTCAGATAAATTATTATTTGTATTTGATTTAGTATATGCTTTAAAACAGGATCTCTAAAATAGTTACTATAGGATACACGAGTGACTTGCTAACGAAAGCATGTGTATGAATAAGAAGTCAGAAATGAAAAACAACTTTGAAGAAGATTCAGGAACAGTGAATTGAAGAGATAGGGAAGAACAATTAGGAATCAGGTGGAAATTAGACCTCTGTAGACAGGTAGATTGCCTGTCCTTTAATTAGGATAATAGGCAGCAGCTTCCATCAGGATCTGAAATAAAGGGAGCAGCTTGGAATGAACCAACACTAACTTGATCAGGGTAAAAAGGAAGGGGGGGTGGATGAAGGTGGAAGGCAAAACAAGGAGACAAACAAACCCCCTCCAGGGATATTGTGCTGCGCCTGGGCACTGGGCCGATGGAGCGCTTTGTCCCTGTTCCCTATGGCTTGTACCAGGGCTATGGAAATCCAATGCCTTCGGGCCATCCTGGACTCTCTGAACACAAACAGCCTGATTGGAGGCCAAACACTGGTCCCCCCACTTTCCTGGCCAGGCCTGGGTTGCTGGTGCCTGCAAATGCTTCCGACTACTGCATGGACCCTTACAAGAGGGCGCAGCTTAAGGCTGTTCTCTCCCAGATGAACCCCAGCCTAAGCCTGCGTCTTTACAAGGCCCACACCAGGGAGGTGGGCGTGCAGGTGAGCCCTCGGGTGGACAAGTCAGTGCAGTGCTCACTGGGGTCTCGCACCTTGCGCAGCCGCTCCCCTTGGGGCAGCACAGGCCACAAGGCACCCCTGTCAGCCTGGGGAGTCTATTCACCAGTGATAGGTCGCAGGGGCTTGATTCAGCTGCAGAGGGAGGAGGAAGACCAGGAGAGGAAGGCACTTCTGGGTCCTGCTGAGGCCAGCCAGCAGCAGCAGCCACCACCAACGCCACGGTCGGAAGAGGATGAACAGGAGGAACTTCACCAGCACAATGAGTTGGAGGAGGAAGATGCCTCAAGTCCTCCGGAAAGGAAGAGCAAGCAGGCACAGGGAGTTGGTGGGGAAGATCTGCTCAGGAAACCCAATTTCCAGGTGAATTTTCTCCTCCCTGTCCTCAGTCCTCGGCTAGCCTCATCCTCTCTTCTTTTCCATTTCTGGGGCAATATAGCAAGATCTTTCACTTTCTCCCTTTACTTGATGAAGGAGAGGTTATTCTGAAAACATGTGTTTTACATGTCCTACAGGTTTTGTAACTTTTTGGTGAAACTTTTTGCCAACTTTAAGCATGTGAAAACCCAAAGTCTGGCAGCCACTGGTCTTGGGAAAGAGATAAAATGGGGTTTCAAGTCTGTCAAATATATGATCAGTTTCCCGTTTAGGGGAGAATGTGCTGGTGGCATTGTTGAAAGAACATTAGAAAAGTACAGGAGATGGGAACAATAAGGATCCCAGAGTAATCCTTGAGAGATGAGATGCTAAATTAGCCTGGTAGCCTTGAGAACAGCTATGAATGAGGTTAGGAGGCTTTTTGTTTTGTTTTTTATTTTTTATTTTTGGCTTTTTGTTTTTTTATATGAAGCCACGATGGAAGAGGATCTGGATTCACTGCCCACCCCCCCAAGATTGTAAAAGACTTTTCTTCCTTATCTGCAGTTTTTGGAACCAAAATATGGCTATTTTCACTGTAAAGATTGTAAGACCAGATGGGAGAGTGCTTACGTGTGGTGCATTTCTGGAACTAATAAGGTAAGTAAAAGTGAGCGAGACATGGGAGGAGGATGGGGGAGACACAGATGTTATATCGAGGGAGAGTGTTTCCTGATGGAGCCTGACCGTTAGGCAGTCTCATTCATTTGGCAGCCTTAGTGCGGGGCCCTTAATAGGTACTTAATTAATACTTAAACTGAACTGGACTGTCTACATGAACTACTGAGGCTCTTAAAGCTGGTGTTACATTTGGTTTGGTAGTTCTGTTGAACAAAATTTCAGGTTATTTAAGTGAACTCTTGTCCTTATGTATGGTGAAACTGTCTATAGTCTTAAAATTGGTATATTTTGAACCTGTTTGGGCCTTAGCTCCTGGAAATTTCCATGGTCTGGCCACAAGGTGGGGCAATATGAGAAATAATCTATTGTGACGGTTAACTTTGGAGAGACTTCTTTAGGCTAAGCAGTTTTTCCCCCTTAATTTGAATTAGTTGTCAACATATTAAAACCTGTGGGGTGCCTGGGTGGCTCAGGTGTTCGGTGTGTGCCTTCAGTTCAGGTCATGATCCTAGAGTCCTGGGGTCAAGCCCTGCACCGGGCTCCCTGCCTGGCGGGAAGCCTGCTTCTCTCTCTCCCACTCCCCCTGCTTGTATTCCCATTCTCTCTGTCAAATAAACAAATAAAATCTTTTTTTTTTTAAGATTTTATTCATTTATTTGACAGACAGAGATCACAAGTAGGCAGAGAGACAGGCAGAGAGAGAGAAAGGAGGAAGCAGGCTCCCCGCCGAGCAGAGAGCCCAATGTGGGGCTTGATCCCAGGATCCTGAGATCATGACCTGAGCTGAAGGCAGAGGCTTTAATCCATTGAGCCACCCAGGTGCCCCACAAATAAAATCTTTTAAAAAACAAAAAAGAAAACGTATTGAGGTTGGGAAAGATTTCACAATCTGCATTTCCAGATTTCCCTGATAGACTCTGGTCACTATAGACTCTCATTTCAGTGTGACGACAGTAGGCTGGGGCTCAGCAGCTTCTAGCTCTTTTCAGTGGGCATGCACACTTCATTTTGCAACAGTCTACACCTGGTCTATTTCATTAACTTGGGTGAGCATTTGAGTTTGAGTTCCCTGTGCTTTCACATTTTAGATACTGCTTTTCTGGCTAATGATCTGTAGGAGGAGAGGGCAAGAAAGCATGCTAAAGCCTGAGTGAAAATTTGACTTTTCATACTAGCCATTTACTAGACCCTGAAGGCAAATGGATTTTTAAAGACTTTATTCATTTGTCAGAGAGATCTCAAGCATGCAGGCAGAGGGAGAAGCAGGCTCTCTGTTGAGCAAGGACCCCAGTGTGGAACTTGAGCCCAGGACCCTGGGATCATGACCTGAGCCGAAGGCAGAGGCTTTAACCCACTGAGCCACCCAGGTGCCCCCCTAGAACTCATTCTTAAGAAATTTATTCTCCTAGGAGTGACACAGATAAAATGCAATTCAGTGGTAGACACAGTGGCCCCAGTGGCATGGAGGTGTTGCAGAAGTAACACAGGAGGGGCATGGTTACCATTTTGGAGGGAAGGCATCCTGATGGCCATGCAGGATTTCAGAGGATAAATAGGAGTTCAGCAAGTAAGGCAGGGAGAAAATGTGCACAAGAAAATGCGGAGTTGAGAAACAGTAAGTATGGGTGGGTAGCTACAAATAATTTGAAGTTCAGGTGGGAAAATATGAGAAAATGAAAAAGTAGAGGCTCCTACACTAGGTCAGAAGGAGAAGGTCAAGGATTCAGCCCACACAATAAAATTATAATAGCTACTTCCCATTGAAGATTTTTACTGTGGTACTTTGTGTACATTATTAGGTAGTTGCCAATTATAGAAAATAAGTGGTAGTATCTTGATTCTACAGGTAAGGAAACTGAGGTGCAAAGAGTGAGGAAAAAGTGGCTCGTAGCACCAGAAGAGCTTCAGACCTCAGGGCAGAGGGGCAAAAGCCAGGCACAAACTGGGGGAATGGAGTACTTAAATTAAGAACTCAGAGCCTAAGGTACAAATAATCTTGTATTTAAAAAAATAGACTTGTTTCTCTTTAGGTTTATTTCAAACAACTATGTTGCAAATGCCTAAAGAGTTTTAACCCGTATCGAGTAGAAGCAATCCAATGTCAGGTAAGCATATAGAGCACTTTCATTGTGTCTCTAATGTTGCCATTTTTAAATAGAAGCTTCTGTGGCAAAATGTTGTGGCAAAATGTTGTGATTTGATAGAATTGGGTATTTGCATCAGAGTGTTAAGTTTTCTATACCTTGAATTTAAATAATATTTTAGATAAAAGATAAATTCTAGATTTTGGAGGGGTGTAGGGAGGGGAATAAGACTGACTTTTTAAAGTTGCTTTATATGGTGTGTTTTATGTATGGGCTATCTGTGTTTCTCAAACACCTGTGTGTAGTTTGGATGTAGCAACTTTTTAAAAGTTTATTTTCGTTCTAGTTAGTTAACATACAGTTATATTAGTTTCAGGTGCACAATATAAGGTTTTGACAATTCCATAGGGATATAGTAACTTAATAGTTTACCGGTATTAAGCTTTACTATGTACCAAACTTTGGGCTAAGTGCTTTATGTGCATTATCTCCTGTTATCTAAACTTTGAGGTAGGTGTTATCCCCATGTTACAGACCAGAAAGCTAAAGTCCAATAAGAAAATAACTTGCTCAAGTTTACACAAATAATAGAAATAATAGAAATTAATAGAAATAATAGAAATAGAAATTAATAGAAATAATAGAAATTAAATTATTTACCTTTAGATTTTTAGTCTGTTTTTAAAATATAAGTCAGGTTTAAATATATTTTTATTATACTACTTTTTTTTTCTTGTGTTCAGTTGAATTGACTTTTTTTTTTTAATAAAAGATTCCCCATCTCTATTACCTTTGTAGTTTTCATTGTTTATTATTCTTCTGGTGGTTACCTTAGACAATACAACATGATTCTTTGAGCTATCAATGTCTACATAAATTGTGAATTTTTGATCTCCTTGACAATGCAATGAACTTAGAACACTCTAACTCCTTATCGCCTCATACTAGTTTTTATACTGCTATTGTATATTTTAATTCTAAACTTTATAAGACATTATTTTATATAGTCATTCATCAGCTTTAGCTACATGTTTCTTTTCCGTTGTTTAGGTCCTTTCTGTATCTAGGGCCACTTTCCTTTTACCTGAAGACTACCTTTTAATATTTTTTTAAAGATTTATTTTAGAGACAGAGTAGTGGGAAGGGCAGAGGGAGAGAATCTTTAACCACAGAGCCCAACACAAGGCTTAATCTCAAGACCCTGAGATCATGACCTGAGCCAAAACCCAGAGTCAGATGCTTAACTGAATGAGCCACCCAGGTGCCCCATGTTTTAATATTTACTATAGTGCAGGTCTGAAGGTGGCATCTCCTCTTGGATTTTAAAGGATAATTTTGCTGGGTATAGAATTTTTATGTTGGCAGTAGTTTCCTTTTTGCCCTTTAAGGGTCTGACCTTCATTGCTTTTGTGAAGTTGGCTATTAGTATTTTGTAGCTCTTTTGAAGTAATATCTCCTGTTCTTTGTCTCCTTCTTAAATCTATTTACCTCTAAATATTTCTCTCTGCTTTGCTTTTACAATTATATGCCTAGTTGTGGTTTCTTTGTATTTAACCTATTTGTGATTCATTGTATTTCTTGAATCTGTAGCTTGAAGATTTTTATCTCTTTTGGAAAGTTATCAGCCATTAACTTTTCAAATATTACTTCTGCCCCCATTCTCTCTTCCAGTTACTCATATTAGACCTTTCACCATCTCCCTTATGCCTTTTATGCTCTTTTCTATATTTCTTATGGTTTTGTCTCTCCTTGCTTCAGTTTGGATATCATCTACTAAACTATCCTTCATTTCTCTCTTTCCTCAGCTATTTCCAATCTGCTATTGAGTTGATTTCAGTTATTCTGTTTCTCAGTGCTACAATTTTTATGTGTTGAAAAAATAACTTCCAGATCTCTGCTGAAAATATCAGTCTTGTTTCTTTTGAATGTATTAAGTGTAATTATCTTGAGATCTGTATTAGGTGACTCCATTAACTTAATGCCCTATGGTTCTGTTGCTATGCTCTTCATTTCCTGTGGTTCTGTCTCCTCATACACCTCGTATGGTTATTTTTGATTGAGTGCTCTCTAATGAATATGAAGAATTATAGTGATAATTTGAAGCCCATGATAGTATCTTCCTCCACAAGAGATTTGTTTGCTTCTGGGGAAGATGAGAGACACCAACAATTTAGATTGCTATTCTCTAAGCTGTTTTGAAGCTGGGCTTCATCATCTGTGAAAGCTGGGTCAATTCTTGGTTCATCTTTATTCTTAGGTTGTAACCTCCAGGGTCCCAACACAAAACCTGAACTGCATACCAGGTCTCTTCCATTTGGGCATGTTTAAAATTATCCCTCAGCTTTATCAACTTGTCAAACTTACCTTCAGCTTCCCACTTTCTTTCACCTCTTCCAGAATTGAAAGACCTTTAGAGAGGAAATAGTCCCAAATGTCAGGCTCATCTCCATTTCTGGGTTTCTTTCTTTCTTTCTTTCTTTTTTTTTTTTTTAAGATTTTGTTTATTTATTTGACAGACAGAGATCACAAGTAGTCAGAGAGACAGGCAGAGAGAGAGAGAGAGAGGAGGAAGCAGGCTCCCCACTGAGCAGAAAGCCCAATCTGGGGCTCGATCCCAGGACCCTGGGATCATGACCCGAGCCGAAGGCAGAGGCTTTAACCCACTGAACTACCCAGGTGCCCCCATTTCTGGGTTTCTTTCACTAATGATTAGCTAATTCTCCAGTACCTTCAAATAATTCCTTTTAAAAGTTATTTTCTTTAGGGATGCCTGGGTGGCTCAGTTGGTTGAGCAGCTGCCTTCAGCTCAGGTCATGATCCCAGCATCCTGGGATCGAGTCCCACATCGGGTTCCTTGCTCAGCAGGGAGCCTGCTTCTCCCTCTGCCTCCATCTGCCAGTGCTCACTCACGCTCGCTCGCTCTCTCTCTCTCTCTGACAAATAAATAAATAAATAAATAATCTTAAAAAAAAAAAAAGTTATTTTCTTTAGCTCAGCTTTCCTAGTTATCCTAAGTAGGAGGCTTGGTCAAAACCTCCTAGTCCACCATTGCCAGAAACAAAAACCTACCTTAGAGTACATACTGATTTTTATTTATTTTTTTAATTGAGGCTTTTCTTCCACAATAAGACTATTGTGAGGAGTAAATGAATTTATATAAAGTGCTTAGGACAGTATGTATAGTAAACAGCATGTATTAGCTATTAGAATTTTCTTACAAGGATGCATTCTTGTCATTGGAAGAGTGGAAGATATAAATGTAGTACAACATTTCATAAATCATATTCAAGACTTATATTTGCAAAGTGAAAATCCCTGTTTGCACAATATAAAGTGTAAAACTTATTCATTTCTGCATATGACCATATGCATAAAATAGAACATTGATGATCAATTTTAAAGATTAGTGGGTTTGGGAGGGTGGACAAGGGCAATATACCAGTCTCCATAGGGTATTATTTTTGTCAGTAGACAGAATGGGGTAATGGTTAAGAATACTCTACATTATAGTAAAGATTAGGCATGTCTGGAGAGAAAAGAGAATTAACTTCCTCTAGAACCTCTTCCCCCTAGTTGTGACAACCAAAAGCATCTCCCAACATTGCCAGATGTCTGTTGGTTGGTAAAATACAGCTGGTTGAGAATCACTGCTCTGGTGTTTTCAAATATTCTAGCCTAGCTAATCAAATCACTTATTACTCACTCACTGCCCCTCAGCCCCACCTGGCTACAGATGTAAAAACCCATTAGTGAGGACAACCTATAAACTCTCTTAAAACCTGTCTTTTATATTAGATCTTCTTACTTGGCTTAGCAGTATTCTCTTAAATATCATCTTTGCTCTTTCCTCTTGCAAAATGCATGCCATTTGACAGGATATGAGTGGTTTTGTACAACTTGGTCCTGGACTTCTCATAAGATTCAAAGGGGTATGAAGATGTGAGGGATATGGATGGTGGGGAGAAGTATTTTTTATTTGATTACAT
Source organism: Martes martes (assembly GCF_963455335.1). Lineage (NCBI taxonomy): Eukaryota > Metazoa > Chordata > Mammalia > Carnivora > Mustelidae > Martes > Martes martes. The sequence continues at coordinate 70,277,972 of NC_137890.1, forward strand.
CTGAAACACTGATTTAATTATTTAGTGTCCAAACTATTCCTTGTTTTCTAAAGACCTGTTCAAAGTCTCGTTGTTCCTGTTCTCAAAAGAAAAGGCACATTGATCTAAGGAGGCCTCATCGACAGGAACTGTGTGGTCGCTGCAAAGACAAGAGATTCTCCTGTGGCAATACTTACAGCTTTAAATACATCATGTGACAGGCAGTACGAATGGTGCCCATACCCAACTCTCCTTGTGACTTACTGTACTGTTCCTTTTTTGAAGCTTAGCTCTGAACTGATATTGGAAAATGGATTAGGCTTTTGTACTTTTTGTAGGTTGTATAACAGTTGTACAATGTCAGTAGAATAAAATAAATGCATGTAAAATAGACCATGAAGTTACATTAATTGTGATCACGAGGTAAAAACCTCCATATGGCACTGGGAAATAGTAGACACTGTCACTTTTATAAAGGGAACAATGAAGAGGAACTGTAGTCATTTGACAAACTTTTATTAGTTGTGTGTTCTGAGCACTGGGGACATAGAGATGATCACGGGCATGAATATTGCCTTCAGTAATTACAGCAAACAGCACTTAACACTTAAACAGCACTTATTTGCTAGGGATTGCAGTTTACCACAGCAGTCATACTAAGCAGAAACTACTATACCTTTTCTTAACAGACGAGGAGAGGGAGACACAGATCATAGTATACAGCCAGTGTTTGAACCCACATGGACTCGAACTTGCTCCATGGCTTGAACTACTACATTTACATTTTTTCCCCCCCTCAGATTCAGATGTGGTAAGTGCTGTGAAGGAAACAGAGTGTTATCATAGAGTGAGCTTTTAGATAGTGTAGTTGGGATGAGGGAGCAGGAGAATTGAGACCTTGCAGGATGGAGGGAGCTTGGAGAAAAGATGGTTTTGATCCAAGAGAACAGCAAGAGCAAAGGCTCTGAGTGGGTGGGCCACATACTTGGCATGTCCCAGGAATAGGGGCCCCTGAAGCTAATGTGGGACAGAGGCTGGAGAGGACAGGGCTCAGGTCATGGAAAGTTCTTTTGGCCATGGTCAGGCATGCAGCAGCCCATAAAGGAGTTTCAACAAGACTGTGACATCAGTCTTACTTTAAAAAAACACCTTCTGTTAGTCACCATACAGTACATTAGTTTTTGATGTGGTGTTCCATGATTCATTGTTTGTGTATAACATGCAGTACTGTATGGTGACTTACATAACAATAAAATAAAAAATAAATAAAATCCCAAAGCTTAAAATAAATAAATAAAAATAAAAATTAGGGCAGCAGGGAACTCTCTCTGTTGGGGGAAGACCAGAATGCACAGGCATAAATGATGGCTTAGACAAGGGTGATGGCCATGGAGATGGAGAGAAGTACATCAATTCAAGATAATGTTGGAATTACAAAGGATTAGAAGTGGATAATACAGAAATAGATGACTTTTAGATTTCTACTTTGAGCCATGGTGCAGATGGAATTGAGAGGTATAATATTTAGGAGCATGTTCTAGCATCAGATTACCTAACTTCAAATCCTGGATGTGCTACCTTATGTACGCTTGTGGGCAAATTACAAGCATACCTTAAAGCTATTGTAGGTTTCCAGACCACTGAAATAAAGTATCTCAATAAAGTCTATCAAACTAATTTTTTTGGTTTTTAGTACATATAAAAGTTATATTTACATATACTATAATTTATACTGTGGTCTATTAAGTGTGCAATAGCATTATTACTAAAAATGTACATAATTCAAAAATACTTTATTAGTAAAAAATAATCTGAGCTTTCAGCAAGTTGTAATTTTTGATGTTGATGGCTGCTGACTGATCAGGGTGGTGCTTGCCTACTGATTGATTAGGGTGGTTGGGATGGCTGTGGCAATTTCTTATTTCTTGTTTTAAAACAACAATGAAGTTTGTCTCATCCATGGACTCTTCCTTTCATGAATGATTTCTCTGTAGCATGTGATGCTGTTTGATAGCATTTTACCCATAGTAGAACTTCTTTCAAAATTGGAATCATTACTCTCAAACTATACAGGTCTCTTATCAACTAAGTTGGTGTAATATATTTTTTTTAGGTCTCTTTTATCTATCTATCTATCTATCTAGGGGAAGAGAGAGTGGGGGAGGAGCAGAGGGAGAGAGAGTCTTAAGCAGACTCCATGCCCAACTTGGAGCCCAATGTGGGACTCTATCTCACAGCACTGAAATCATGACCTGAACCAAAATCAAGAGTTGGAGGCTTAACTGACTGAGGCACCCAGGTACCCCTGTACTAAACTCTTTCAAACGCATCATCTCTTAAACCTCAGAAAAGCTCCAAGAGGTACATGTAATTGTTATCCCTATTGTAAAGCTGGGGAATCTGAAGTAGACACAATTTGATATCACACAAACACACTTGAATTCAGATGCATTGCTTCAAGAAGCTATGCTCTTTCCAAGAGAGAAAAGAGAGCTACATGAGCAGTTTTGGAGAAATTGCAAGGATTTATGTGGCCTAAGCATAGGGTGTTTGGGAAATGAAGTGGGAGAAAGGGCCAGAAATGAGGGTGATTCTAGATTGCAGAATGTTACTTCAAGGATTTTTTTTTTCTTTAGGTAGTTGGGAGACCTGGGTTTTGCATAGAGGGGTAATGTGATTTGAGTAGCAGTTGTAGGATAAGTCATATGGTGACCTGAAGCATGGATTTGAAAAGGGACAGATTCATGGTCAAAGGAACGGTTAAAAGCTACTGGGACACAGGAGTGATAACAAGGGCAAGAGCCAGGATGGGGTTCATGAATGGGCAAGGACAGATATGGGAGGCATTGTAGGAGGTGGACTTGGCAGATGTTGTAACTTTTGTGTTTGGAAAGAGGAGTTTAAGTTTCCACCATGTGGAATATAGTGATGTGCTGGATCGGAGGAGGTCAGGAGCAAAGATCGAGGAGAAAGACTAGGTGTCAGGGTTCAGGCATGTTGAATTTGAGGAACTGTTTAACAGCCACATGTCCAGTGGGAATGTGGGAAGTCTCTGTGTAGGGTAGGGGAAGAGAATTTGACACACAAAGAGGTAAGAGCAGCCATGGACCAGAGTATAGGACAAAAGCAGAGAAGAGCAAGGCTAGATCCCTAAGGAATTCTTGGTTTTATTTATTTATTTTTATTATGTTTCATTAGTCATCATACATTATGTCATTTGTTTTTGACGTAGTGTTCCAAGATTAATTGTTTACATACAACACCCAGTGCTCCATGTCCTCCTTAATACCCATCACCAGACCAGCCCACACTCCCCACCCCTTCTCTTCTAAAACCCTCAGTTTGCTTCTCAGAGTCCACAGTCTCTCATGGTTCATCTCCCCCTCTGACTCCCTCCCTTCATTTTTCCCTTCCTTCTCCTAATGTCCTCTATGCTTTTCCTTATGTTCCACAAGTAAGTGAAACCATGTGATAATTGACTTTCTCTGCTTGACTTATTTCACTCAGCATAATCTCTTTCAGTCCCATCCATATTGATGGAAAAGTTGGGTATTCATCCTTTCTGATGGCTGAGTAATACTCCACTGCATATATGGACCACATCTTCTTTATCCATTCATCTGTTGAAGGGCATCTCAGCTCTTTTCACAGTTTGGCTCTTGTGGACATTGCTGCTATGAACATTGGGGTGCATATGGCCCTTCTTTTCACTGCATTTGTGTCTTGGGGGTAAATAACTAATAGTGCAATTGCCGGGCCATAAGGTAGCTCTATTTTTAATTTTTTGAGGAACCTCCACACTGTTTTCCAAAGTGGCTGCTCCAACTTGATTTCCAACAATAGTTAAGAGGGTTCCCCTTTCTCCACTTCCTCTCCAACATTTGTTGTTTCTTGTCTTATTAATTTTGGCCATTCTAACTGGTGTAAGGTGGTATCTCAATGTGGTTTTGATTTGAATCTCCCTGATGGCTAATGATGATGAACATTTTTTCATGTGTCTATTAGCCATTTGTATGTCTTCTTTGGAGAAGTGTCTGTTCATGTCTTTTGCCCATTTTTTGACCTATTTGTTTTTTGGGTGCTGAGTTTGAGAAGTTCTTTATAGATCTTGGATATCAGCCCTTTCTAGTGTCATTTGCAAATATCTTCTTCTATCCCGTGGGTTGCCTCTTTGTTCTGTTGACTGTTACCTTTGCTGTGCAGAAGCTTTTGATCTTGATGAAGTCCCAAAAATTCATTTTTGCTTTTGTTTCCTTTGCCTTGGAGACATGTCTTGAATTAAGTTGCTGTGGCCAATGTCGAAGAGGTTACTGCTTATGTTCTCCTCTAGGATTTTGATGGATTCCTATCTCACATTGGGGTCTTTCATCCATTTTGAGTTTATCTTTGTGTACGGTGTAAGAGAATAGTCGAGTTTCATTCTTCTGTATATAGCTGTCCAATTTTCCCAGCACCATTTATTGAAGAGACTGTCTTTTTGCCTTTGGATATTTTTTCCTCCTTTGTAGAAGATTATTTGACCATAGAGTTGAGGGTCCATATCGGGGCTCTCTGCTCTGTTCCACTGGTCTGTGTGTCTGTTTTTGTGCCAGTACCATGCTATTTTGGTGATCACAGCTTTGTAATGAAGCTTGGAATCAGACGACATGATGCCCCCAGCTTTGTTTTTCTTTTTTAACATTTCTTTGGTGATTCAGGTCCCATACCCAAATACTCGGATTTTCTGGTTCCATCAAATTTTAGGATTGTTTGTTCCAGCACTTTGAAAAATGCCAATGGTATTTCGACTGGCATGGCGTTGTATGTATAGATTGCTCTGGGCAGCATAGACATTTTAACATTGTTTACTCTTCTGATCCGTTAGCATGGAATGTTTTTCCATCTTTTTGTGTCTTCTTCAATTTCTTTCATGAGTATTCTGTAGTTCCTTCAGTATAGATCCTTTACCTCTTTGGTTAGGTATATTCCAAGGTATCTTATGGGTTTTGGTGCTGTTGTAAATGGAATCAATTCTCTAATTTCCCTTTCTACAGTTTCATTGTTAACATATAAGAAAGCAACTGATTTCTGTGCATTGATTTTGTATCCTGCCACATTACTGAATCGGTATATGAGTTCTAGTAGTTTGGGGGCGGGGTCTTTTGGGTTTTCCAGATAAAGTATCATGTCGTCTGTGAAGAGAAAGGGTTTGACTTCTTCATTGACAATTTAAATACCTTTTATTTCTTTTTGTTGTCTGATTGCTGTTGCTAGTACTTCTAGTACTATGTTGAATAATAGTGGTGAGAGTAGGCAGCTCTGTTGTGTTCCTGTTCTTAAGGGAACGGCTCTCAAGTTTTCTCCATTGAGAATGATATTCACTGTGGGTTTTCATAGATGGATTTTATGAAGTTGAGGAATGTTTCCTCTATCCCTGTACTCTGAAGAGTTGTTTTTTTTTTTTTAAGATTTTATTTATTTATTTGTCAGAGGGAGTGAGCACAGGCAGACAAAGAGGCAGCAGAGGCAGAGGGAGAAGCAGGCTCCCTGCTGAACAAGGAGCCCGATGTGGGACTCCATCCCAGGACCCTGGGATCATGACCTGAGCTGAAGGCAACTGCTTAACCAACTGAGCCACCCAAGCGTCCAGTACTCTGAAGAGTTTTAATCAGGAAAGGATGCTGAATTTTGTCAAGTGCTTTTTCTGCATCCATTGAGAGGACCATGTGTTTCTTCTCTCTTTGTTCTTTCACATTGATTGATTTGTGAATGGTGAACCACCCTTGCATCCCAGGGATAAATCCCACCTTGTCATGGTGGATAATCTTTTTAATGTACTGCTGGATCCTATTAGCTAGGATCTTGTTGGGAATCTTGGCATCCACATTCATCAGGGATATTGGTCTGAAATTCTTTTTGGTGGGGTCTTTACCTGGTTTGGGGATCAAGGTAATGCTGACCTCATAGAAAGAGTCTGGATGTTTTCCTTCTGTTTCTGGTTTTTGAAACACCTTCAGGATAATAAATATTATTTCTTCTTTGAATGTTTGGTAGAATTCCCCAGGGAATCCATTAGGTTCTGGACTCTTGTTTTTTGGGAGGTTTTTGATCACTGCTTCAATCTCGTTACTAGTTATTGGTGGATTCAGGTTGTCAGTTTCTTCCCGTTTCAGTTTTGAAAGTTTATTGGTTTCTAGGAAGGCATCCATTTCATCTAGGTTGCTTAACCTATTGGCATATTGCCCTTGGTAATGATTTCTGATGATTGTTTCTGTTTCCTTGGTGTTAGTCATGATCTCTCCCCTTTCATTCATAACTTTATTAATTTGGTTCCTTTCTCTTTTCTTTTGGGTTAGTCTGGCCAGTGGTTTATCAATCTTATTAAAAAGCTTCTAGTTTTATTGATGTGTTCTACTCTATCTCTGGTTTTAATTTATTGATCTCTGCTCTAATCTTAATTATTTCCCTTCTTGAGCACGGGGTAGGCTTAATTTGTTGTTGATTCTCCAGTTCTTTAAGGTGTAAGGAATATTTGTATATTTGGGATTTTTCTATTTTTTTTGAGTGAGGCTTGAATGGGTTAAGTATTTCCCCCTTAAGACTGCCTTTGCCATATCCCATAGGTTTTGAACCTATGTGTTTTCATTCTCATTGGTTTCCAAGTTCAAAAGTCTGAATTTATTCCAAACTTTTTCTTGTGATTGAATTGCAATTTCAAAGCATTGTGGTCTGAGAATATGCAGGGAATAATCTCAGTCTTTTGGTATCTGTTGAGACCTGATTTGTGACCCAGTGTGTGGTCTATTCTGGAGAATGTTTTATGTGTGCTCAAGAAGAACGAGTACTCTATTGTTTAGGGTGGAATGTTCTGTATATACCTGTGAGGTTCATCTGGTCTAGTGTGTCATTCAAAGCTCTTGTTTCTTTGTTGATTTTCTGCTTGGATGATCTGTCTATTGCTGAGAGTGGAGTGTTAAGATCCCCTACAATTAATGTATTCTTATCAATATGTCTCTTTATTTTGATTAACAGTTGGCTTATGTAGTTGGCTGCTCCCATTGTTGGGAGCATAGATATTTATAATTATTAGATCTTCTTGTTGGATATGTCCTTTAAGAATGATGTAGTGTCCTTCTGTATCTCTGACCACAGTCTTTAGCTTAAAATATAGTTTGTGTGATATGAGAATTGCTACCCAGCTTTCTTTTGAGGTCCATTGGCATGAAAGACGGTTCTCCATCCCTTCACTTTCAGTCTGGATGTATCTTTAGGTTCAAAATGAGTCTCTTGTAGATAGCGTATAGATGGGTCCTGTCTATTTATCTAATCTGCAACCCTGGGCCATTTTATGGGAGCATTTAGGCCATTCACATTGAGAGTGATTATTAAAAGATATGTTTTTATCATCATCATAATCACATTGCCTGTGAGGTCCTTGTTTCTGTAAATTTCTGTTCTTTATCATTCTAGGGGTCTTTCTTTATAAACCCTCCCCCCTTAATATTTCTTTCAGAGCTGGCTTAGTGGTCCCATATTCTTTCAGTCTTTGCTGGTCTTGGAAGCACTTTATCGCTCCACCCATTCTAAATGACAGCCTTGCCAGATAAAGTATTCTTGGATACATGTTCTTCTCATTTAGTGTGCTGAATATTATCTTGTCAGCCCTTTCTGGATTTCCAGGTTTAAGTGGACAAGTCTGATGTTATTCTGATGTTCTTCCCTCTGTATGTAAGGAATCTCTTGCCCCTAGCTGTCCTTAAGATATTTTCTTTGGTTTTAAGATTCGTGAGTTTCACTATCACATGCCGGGGGTCCATCTTCCCTCCTTGATCTTGTGGGGGCTGTCCTCTCTACTTCTAGAATATGATCATGTAATATTCTAAATTCTTTGTTGTCATTTCAACCATCTTCATAGCATCTTCACCAGGAGTAGACAAGAAACCACTTTCATTGCTCATCCATAAGAAGCAACTCCTCATCTGTTCAAATTTTATCATGAGATTGTAGCAATTCGGTCACATCTTTAGGCTCCACTTTGAATTCTAGTTCTCTTATTATTTCTACCATATCTGTAGTTACCTCCTCCACTGAGATATCAATCTCCCTCAAAGTCATCCATGACGGTTGGAACCAACTTCTTCTAAACTGTTGGTATTGTCCTATGGATCATGAATGTTCTTTTTTGTTATTTTTGAAGATTTTATTTATTTGAGAAAGAGAGAATGTGGGGATGGGGAGGGAGAGTATAGAGAGCAGGAAAAGCAGATTCTGTGCTGAGCATGGAGCTGGGACATAGGACTTGATCCCATGACCCTCATATCATGACCTGAGCTGAAATCAAGAGTCAGATGCTTAACCTACTGAGCCACCCAGGCACCCTGTGAATCACAGATGTTCTTAATGGCATCGAGAATGGTGAATCTTTTTCAGAAGTGTTTTTAATTTACTTTGCCCAGATCCATCAGAGGAATCACAGTCTATGATAGCTACAGCAGTTTGAAGGGTATTTCTTAAATAATACTACTTAAATGTCCAAATTATTCCTTGATTTGTGGGCTGTAGAATGGATTATGTGTTAACACGCATGAAAAGAACATTAATCTCATTGTATATCTCCGTCAGAGCTCTTGGGTGACCAGGCACATTGTCAGTGAGCAATAATATTTTGGAAGGTAGCTATGCTCACCACTATACAACCAATATGAGCAGTAATATTTTGAAAGGAATCTTTTTTTCTGAGCCATAGGTCTCAATAGTGGGCTTGAAATATTCAGTAAAATATGTTGTAAACGGATGTGCTGTCATCCAGGCTTTGTTATTCCATTTATAGAGCAAAGGCAGTAGGTTTAGTATAATTCTTAAGCACCCTAGAATTTTCAGAATGATAAATGAGCATTGTTTTCAATTTAGTCATCAGTTGTGTTAGTTCCTAACAAGAGAAGCTTTGAATCCAGGCATTGACTTCTCTCTTGTTGTGAAAGTCCTTGATGGCATCTTCTTCTAGCAGAAAGCTGTTTTGTTTACCTTGAAAATCTGTTGTTGAGTATAGCCCATTTATGAATTATCGTAGGCAGATCTTCTGGATAACTTGCTGCAGCTTACAGCTTCACCTTGCACTTTTATGTTATGGAGCTGGTTTCCTCCCTCAAACCTCATGAACTCACCTCTGCTGGTTTTAAACTTGTGTAACTTCCTCATCTCTCTCTGCTTTCATAGAATTAGAGAGTTAGGACCTTGCTCTGGATTAGGCTTCGGCCCAAGGGGATGTTGTTGTTACTTTGCTCTTCCTTTATCCAGACCACTCAAACTTTCCCCATACCAGCAATAATAAGTCTATTCTACTTTCTTATCATTTGTGTATTCACCAGAGCAGCACTTTTAATTTCCTTCAAGAACTTTTTCCTTGCACTCACAACTTGGTGACCTGTTTGGCACATGAAACCTAGCTTTTGGCCTATTTCAGCTTTTGATGTGCCTTCTTCACTAAACTTAATCATCTAGCTTTCTACTTAAAGTGAGAGATGTGCAACTCTCCCTTTCACTTGAACACTGAGAGACCATTGCAGGGTTATTCACTGGACTAATTTCAATGTTGTTGTGTCCCAGGCAAAAGGGAGGCCTGAGGAGAGGGGGAGAGATGGGGGAATGACTGGTTGGTAGTATAGTCAGAACATACACAAGACTTACTGATTAAGTTTTTCATATTATATGGGCTCAGTTTGAGGCAACCCCCAAAAATTACAATAGTAAAATGAAAGGTCACTGATCACAGATTATCATAACAAATATGTAACGAAAAAGGTAGAAATATTGTGAGAGCCACCAAAATGTGGCATAGACAAAAAGTGAGTAAATGCTATTGGAAAAAATGGTGACCACAGACTTGCTTGATGTAGAGTTGCTACAAACCTTCAAAGTGTGGTAAAATGAAGCACAATGAAACAAGGTATGCTTCTACTTAACTCTCCATGTCTCAATTAGTCTTCTGTAAAATGGGAACAGACATAGTACCTGTACTTGGTGGTGGTGTGAGGACTAAAGGAACTGATAATGTGTTAGGCACTGAAGACCGTGCCTGTAGCATTGTGAGGGCTCAGGAAACTGAGCTACTCTACTTCAGTGGAGCCATGTAGTGAGATGGGGGAGGGTTTCTGTTTCAACATATCAGGTTTGAAATATTTGAGACATCCAAATGGACATGTAATGTAGGCTTTTGAATATATGAATTTGGAATCTAGAAGGGCTTTCAGAGCTCTGTGTGGGTGGGTGTGTGTGTGTGTGTGTGTGAGAGAGAGAGAGAGAGAGAGAGAAAGACTTGAGGATTAAAAAAATACATAGTTTTTAAAGCCTCAGGTGTGGATGGGACCACTTAGGAGGAAAGCATAGCATGGGGCTCTGGGATACACCAACATTTAGAGCAGTGATTCCAAAACTTTCATGTTCTGGTAGTTATCTGGTGATCATGTTAATTGCAGATTCTGATCCAGTAGATTTGGGATCTGAGCAAATCTAACAAACTCCCAGATGCTATCAACACTGCTGGTCTTCTGGATCATACCTTGACTAGAAAGAGGTTAGAGGTTAGTAAAATAGGAGGTCAAGAGGGATAGGAAGAGGATGATGTCACGAAAGCAAAGCTAAAACACTATTTCAAGGTCAACTGAGTCAATTCCTGTGGTGAGTGAGAAAGATGCAGATAGACATGTCTGTTGGAATGGCGACACAAAGGTTACTGATGATCTTGAAGGAAGTTTTCAATGGAATGGTGGGGATGAAAGCCAGAGAAAGGAAAGTAAATATACTGAATAGAGATAATGCTTTCTAGAAGTTTTGTTGTTAAAAAGCAGAGAAATTAATGGTAGCAAGAAGGGCATTTGGGGGGAAAGCGTGGTATTGAGTAAGTTTGTATATTAATGGAAGTTATTTAGTAGAGAGAAAAAATATAATTTAGTAGAGAGAAATGGATGGTACAGCCAGTAGAGGACATGCCTACAGGAGCAAAGCCCTTGAAAGGGGAGAAGATATTAAATCCAGAGCGCAAGAGGAAACAATATTTTCTTTACTGTAAAAGCCCTAGGACATGGGGCTAAAAATAAGTTTATAGATTTTGGGGTGAAGATGAGACCCTCGGTATTATGCACTCAATGCATTATGAAGCAAAGTCATTAGCTGAGGCATGTAGGAAGGAAAAAGGGTGGGAAGCTGAGGAGGAAAAGCAAGGAATGAAGTAAAGTACTGGGAATTTGATATCAGGGAAGCGTAATTGTATTATAGGATTTTCTGATAGCATTGGGAGCTTGAGACTTGGTACTGTATGAACTATGCTTAAGGTTGCAGTTGTGTTCTAGTAATGTCAAATGTAGGGGATTCCGGCGCAGGTATGGGAAATGTAGATCTTAGTTTTAACTAGTTGAGTGAGACAGGTGTAAGATATTTGAGAATGTCAGCAAAGGGATGATTATCGTCCCTGGAATTTAAACTTTTTCAGCAGAGGAGTGAAGGTAGGGGATGGGTAGTGGGAAAAATAGTGAGATCTACAGGTTGTCGTTTATGATGGGAGAAGAATTATGAGAGTGGGTGGGAGTGAGAGTAAAAGGGAACTGGAAGGATTCCCACATGGAATACTGAAAGGTGAGGTGCTGCAGCTGGTATACTTACTACTACTGATAGGGTTTTGATATAACCTTGAAATTGGGTGGTCAAGGTGGAGTAGAGGGGTGAAGACCTCTGGAGGTTAGAATGTGAAAACTAGGAGGAAAAGATTTTGTGTGGGTCATGCATGAGGATGTTGCAATCCCTGAGAACAGTATCCTCTAATCCTTGGGGTGAAGAAGAAGGCAATGAGCAATAAGTTATAGTCTATTTAGTGAGAAAAGGGGTGTGAGCAAGAGGGTTTTAGATCAGCTGTTCTCAAACACAGCTGCCACTTAAAATCATAGAAAGAACTTTATAAATTAAGGCAAGGTTCCTCCCCTCAGCATTTGATTTAAGGGATCTGGGGTGGGGCCTGTGTTTCTGAACCTTTTAAAAGTTTTCTTAATATTTCTACTGTATAGATAAGGTTTACAACCTCTCTTGTGAGTTTTGGTGATGGGCTTTAGGAAGGATAGCTAGTACAGCTGGGTGGCATGAATTTCTGTCTCCAGACTTTGTGAAATAGAAATGAGAAAATGTTTGGAAACAGAGGGAAGCAGGGAGGAGTTTTCTCAACTTCATGACCTAGGAACTTCTAGAAGTTGGTGGCGGGTGGCTAAAGTTCTTGGAACATGAATTAGCACACAGTGTAGGAGCAAGAGATTGCTATTAAAATCAGGGTCTGGGTTGGAGGCAGTGGTGACAGAAGGAAGGTTCTGCTGGGAAACTGATCTGTACATGGACTGCAGTGAATTGTAGCTGCTCACTTCTGGTGATCCCAAATATAAAGTCACAAAACAATGACAGATTTGGGGTTGAATCACTACACAAACATCCTACATCAAAAAATGATTGTTGTTGTGTTGTAGAAGAGCACTTTGCTGGAGAATACATTTCTCCAAATTAAATGTTTTTCAAAATGGGATAGTTATTGGATGGCTGATTTGGTAGACCCTGTTCTGCATTTGACTGTGGGAATCTTCATTTTTGTCACGCACCCTTGGTGATTCTTAGATTTGAGAACCACTAAAGCAGTGTTTCAATCTTGGCAACAGATTTCAACCCTTAAACAGCCCTGGAATTTGAGTACACTTTAGTCCAGTTATATCAATATCCAGAGATGTGGAGCCTGGGTAACGGTGTTTCAAGTTTCCCACATAATGTAATGTGCAACTAAGGTTTCGATTTCATCATTCTTACCTTCGGATTCTTACAAGGGAGACAGGCAAGAATTCTAATTTTTCTTCAGGGGTTTTAAATACTGTCTGTATGTCTTTGGTCCAGACTTCTCAACAACAGACTTGCATACCCACCCATTTGCTCACCATCTGGTCTTGGATGTATAATTATATATCTCATAGTTATCATGTCTGAAAATTAAATCTTGATTTCCACCTCTCAAATATGTACTTCTTCATCTCTGTAAAAGGCAATTCTATTATCCCACTGGTTTGGGCCAAACTTTGGAAACTCTCCTGTTTCACAGGTTATCATCAAGTCCTGTTGGCTCTACCTCTGGAATATTTCCAGAATATACCAACTTGTAATCACCTCTGTAGTGACTACCCCAGCCCAAGCCTTCATCATCTATTGACTGCACTATTATAACAGCTTTCTTCCTGTTTTTTTCTTTTTTAAGATTTATTTATTTGAGCAGTGGAGAGGGAGAGAGAGAGAGAGAGCATCTCAAGCCAAATCCCTGCTGAGTGTGGAGCCTGATGTGGGGCTTGAACTCACAACCCTGATATCACCACCTGAGATGAAACCTAGAGTCAGATGCTTAACCGACTGTACCACCCAGGTGCCCCTAACTGGCCTTTCTGCTCCTGCCCTTCTGTGTCTATTCTGTATACAACATCCAGAGTGATCCTTTCTAAGTAATTTACTTTTATTGTGGTGAAATATATATAACATGAAATTTATTGTTTCTAAATGCACAATTCAGGAGTGTTAAGTACATTCACAGTGTTATAAAACCGTCACCACTATTTCTAGAACTTTTTCATCATTAAAACAGAATGATCCTTTTAGGACAAAAGCATGTCACTGCTTTGCCCCCAAACATCCAGTGAATTTCTGCTTCATTCAGTAAAGGACCAACTCCTTCCTGACTCACATAATCCCTTCTGCTGTCCTCTCTGACCACTCTCCTCTTCATTCATTTCACTCCAGTCATTGGCTTCCTTGTTATCCCTTTAACAATAGAATCATGCTCCTGCCTCAGGACTTTTGCATTTGTTTTTTCCTTTGCTGGAATTTTCTTTCTGCCAGAAGCTCCTATTGTGTCTTCACTTCACCGAGACCTCTGCTCAGATTTCACCTTAGGCTTCTCTAACCCCTTCTAACCCTTTCTGAAGTAGCACCACACCCCGGTTACTGTCTGTCCTTGTTTTGTTCATGGCATTCGGCACCACCTAACAGACAAACAAGTATATCTTCCCTCACTAAAATGTAAGCTCCTTGAATAGAGAGATGTCATCTGTTTTGATAACGGTAGTATCCCCTGAAACAGTGTCTAGCTCACAGTGGGCACACAATAAATATTTGGTGAATGTAGGAAAAAGCTCAGCTCATGATAAATATTTAAATGCTAGTAATCCGGGAAGCTGGGTGGCTCAGTCGGTTGATAAGCACCTGCCTTCAGTTCAGATCATGATCCCAGGGTCCTGGGATCAAGCCCTGCACTGGGCTCCCTGCTCAGCAGGAAGTCAGCTTCTTCCTCTCCCTCTGCCTGCCTCTCTCCCTTTTTGTACTTTCTCTCTCTGTCAAATAAATAAATAAAATCTTTTTAAAAAAAACCCTGCAAATGTTAATAATCGTAAGTAAGTGTATCAAAAACTTGAAACACTCAGCTTTATGGAGATATAATTAACATAAAATTCACCTGTGAACACTAATGTTTCCGTTCAAGCCGGTATTTGGAAACAGGTATAAGCTATTGACACAAGCAGCAGGAGGTACCCTTGTTTCTATGATTCTACAATTCACAGGAAAGATCAGTGTTAGGATTTGGAGCCAGAAGCACCTTAAGACCTGCTTCTGGGCATGTTTGTTTGTGTGTGTGTTGCTAATGGTTATAAGCATCTTTATTCACAGCTGCACTAACACATTTTCTTAGTGTTTTCACTTATCAATGGGAATAAGACTTGCATGTAACTCTAAAATATATGGTGCTCTAAAACACCCATAATTTTAATCAGCTTAAGTCCAAGTTATGGTGCACCTATCTAAATTGCTTTTTTTTATGCCAATGGATAAAATGTGCATGTTGTTTCAGTGCCAGAGAGCACTGAGATAAGAGGAAGCATTTCTCTTATCATGAAAGCATCTGTTAGATATCTACTCTATCTCTACCCCTCATCTTCTTTCCATTCCTCTGTGTCCCTGGGGTGGTGAAAATTAATGCTTCAGTAACAGAGGCACAACATAATACCCAAGGAGATTTGACTAGAAGTCTATAATTATTACCAGACTGAGTTGGGGTGGGGCTGTAGCTTTCAGGGACCTTTCTCTTACACAGTTTTCCTCACCTACACTCAGAGAAGAGGAGGTGAAGAAAGAGAGGAAAAGTAGAAAATTCCCACATTAGCAAATCTCTATTGTTTTATGAAGTTAAGAAAAAAAACTCTCCACTACATTTTATGACTATAGATTACAATGTACTATTGAAATTCCCCCTTTATTTGTTTAAATTTAAATTCCAGTGTAAACATACTATGTTATGTTCATTTAAGGTGCACAATATTGTGATTCAACAACTCCATTTGTTACTCATTGATCATCAAGATAACTGTACTCTTAAATCCCTCCACTCCATCCATTCCCCCACCTACCTCCCCTCTGGTTTGTTCTCTATACGTAAGAGTCTGTTTTTTGGTCTGTCTCTTTCCCCTCCTTTGTTCATTTGATTTTTTCTTAAATTCCACATATGCGTGATATTATATGGTATTTGTCTTGCTCTGACTGGCTTATTTCGCTTAACATTTTACTCTCTGGATCCATCTGCATCATTGCAAATGGCAAGATTTAATTTTTTAATGGCTGAATAATAATATTCCATTGTTTATGTGTACCACTTCTTTATTCATTCATTAGTCTCTGGATGCTTGGGCTGCTTCCATAGTTTGGCTATTGTAGGTCATGCTGCTATGAACATTGGGGTGCGTGTATCCCTTTGAATTAATGTTTTTGTATTTTGGGGATAGATACCCAGTGGTGCAACTGCTGGATCCTAGGGTAGTTCTATTTTTAACTTTTCAAAGAACTTTCATACTGTTTTCCAGAGTGGCTCTACCAGTTTGCATTCCCACCAATAGGACAAGAGCATTCCTTTTTCTCCATGTTCTCACCAACACTTGTTATTTCTTGTGTTCTAGATTTTAGCTATTCTGGCGGGTGTGAATAGAGTTTTGTATAGAGTTTTGATTTGTATTTGCCTGATGATTAGTGATGTTGAGGATCTTTTTGTGTGTCTTTTGGCTATCTGTGTGTCTTCTTTGGAAAAATGTCTATTTTTGTCCTCTGCTCATTTTTTAATGGGAGTATTTCTTTTTTGGGTGTTGAGTTGTATCAGTTCTTTATACATTTTGGATACTAACCTTTTATTGGATATGTCATTTGTAAATATCTTCTCCCATTCAGTCGTCTGCCTTTTAGTTTTGTTGATTGTTTCCTTCACTGTGCAGAAGTTTTTTATTTTGATGTAGTCTCCATAGTTTATTTTTGTTTTAGTTTCCCTTGCCTCAGGAAACATATCTAGAAAGAGGTTGCTATGGCTGATGTCAAAGAGGTTTCTGCTTGTGTTCTCCTCTAGGATTTCTTTTTTTTTAAAAGATTTTATTTATTTATTTGATGCAGAGAGATGCAGCGAGAGAGAGAACACAAGCAGAGGAGTGGGAGAGGGGGAAGCAGGCTTCCTGCTGAGCGGAGAGCCTGATTCGGGGCTTGATCACAGGACCCTAGGATCATGTCCTGAGTCTAAGGCAGACTTAATGCTTGAGCCACCCAGGTGGCTCCCTAGGATTTTGATGGTTTTATGTTTCACATTTAGTTCTTTAATCCATTTTGAGTTTTTGTTTGGTGTAAGAAAGTCCAGTTTTATTCTTTTGCATGTTGCTGTCCAGTTTTCCTGACACAAATACTTGAAGAAACTTTTTCCCATTGGGTATTCTTTCCTCCTTTGATTTATGAAGATTAATTGGCCATATAGTTGTGTGCTCATTTTTGGGTTTTCTATTCTGTTTCATCGATCTATGTTTCTATTTCTTTATGCCAGTAGATACTGTTTTGATCACTACAAATTTTTAATATAAAGTCTGGGATTGTGATGCTTCCTTCTTTACTTTTCTTTTTCAAGGTTGCTTTGGCTGTTCAATCTTTGTTTTAAACTCTATCTTGTCTGATACAAGTACAACTACTTAGGCTCCTCCCCCCTGCTTCTTTTCTCATGGTATATCTTTTTCCATGTCTTCACATTCAACTTATACTTGTCTTTAGGTCTTAAGTGAGTTTCTTGTAGGCAGCATATACATTGATCTTGGTTTTTCATCCGTTCCATCATTTCGTGTCTTATAGTTGTAACATTCAGATGATTAACATTCAAAGTAATTATTGGTAGGTATGTATTTATTACCATTTGATTGTTTTCTGGTTGTTTTATAGCTCCTCTCTTTTTCTTTCTTTTGCTCTTCTTTGTGATTCACCACTTTTAGTGTTTTGCTTGTTTTGTTTTATTTTATTTGTGTATTATAGGTTTTGGTTTGTGGTTACCACAAGGATCACTTTAACACTAAATTATTTAGCATTAAATAATTTATGTATTAGATTAATAATTTAGTATTATTAGAGTAATAATTTAGTATTAAATTAATGGTCAGTTAAGTTATAACACATCTAAAAGAACTTTATTTTTAATCCTTCGCCCTTCATGTTTTATGTATAGATTGTTGTTTGCTACATTTTTTAAAGTTTCATGGGTCTCCTTAACTAATTTTGTAGATATGAATTGATTTTACCACTTTTACCTCTTTTTTTTGCATTTAATTTATTTATTTGCATTGTACTTATTTATTTATTGACATTTATTTATTTACTTAAAAATTTCCATTTTATTTTATTTCTTTTCAGTGTTCCAGCATTCATTGTTTATGCACCACACCCAGTGCTCCATGCAATAGGTACTCTCCATAATACCCACCACCAGGCTTACACAACCCCCCACCCCTCTCCCCTCCAAAACCCTGTTTGTTTCTCAGAGTCCAGTCTCTCATGGTTTGTCTCCCCCTCCAAGTTCCCCCAACTCACTTCTCTCCATCTCCCAATGTCCTCCTTGTTACTCCTTATGCTACACAAGTAAGTGAAATCATATGATAATTGACTCTCTCTGCTTGACTTATTTCACTCAGCATAATCTCCTCCAATCCCGTCCATGTTGATACAAAAGTTGGGTATTCATCCTTTCTGAAGGAGGTGTAATACTCCATAGTCTATATGGACTATATATTTGTTATCCATTCGTCCATTGAAGGGCATCTTGGTTCTTTCCACAGTTTGGCGACTATGGCCATTGTTGCTATGAGCATTGGGGTTCAGATGTCCCTTCTTTTCACTACCTCAGTATCTTTGGAGTAAGTACAATTGTAGTGCAATTGTAGTACAATTGTACTACAATTTGTAGTACAAAGTAGTGCAATTGCAGGGTCATAGGGAAGCTCTCTATTTTTAATTTCTTAAGGAATCTCCATATTGTCTTCCAAAGCAGCTACTCCAACTTGCATTCCCACCAACAGTGTAAGAGGGTTCCCCTTTCTCCACATCCTCTCCAACACTTGTTGTTTACTGTCTTGTTGATTTTGGCCATTCTAACTGGTGCAAGGTGGTATCTCAATGTGGTTTTGATTTGAATCTCCCTGATGGCTAATGATGAACATTTTTTTCATGTGCCTGTTAGCCATTTGTATGTCTTCATTGAAGAAGTGTTTGTTCATGTCTTCCGCCCATTTTTTGATGTGACTATCTGTTATGTGTGTGTTGAGTTTGAGGAGTTCTATGTAGATCTTGGATATTAGCCCTTTGTCTGTAGTGTCATTTGCGAATTTCTTCTCCCATTTTGTGGGTTGCCTCATTGTTTTGTTGACTATTTCCTTTGCTGTGCAGAAGCTTTTGATCTTGATGAAGTCCCAAATGTTCATTTTTGCTTTTGTTTCCTTTGTCTTTGGAGACATGTTTTGAAAGGAGTTGCTGTGTCCAGTGTCAAAGAGGTTACTGCCTATGTTCTTCTCTAGGATTTTGATAGATTCCTGCCTCACGTTAAGGTCTTTTATCCATTTCGAGTTTATCTTTGTGTATAGTGTAAGAGAATGGTCGAGTTTCATTCTTCTATAACGTAGCTGTCCATTTGTCCCAGCACCATTTATTGAAGATATTTTCCACTGTATATTTTTTCCTGCTTTGTCAAAGATTATTTGACCATAGAGATGAAGGTCCATATCTGGGCTCTCTACTCTGATCCTCTGTATCTGTTTTTGTGCCAGTATCATGCTGTCTTGGTGATCACAGCTCTGTAGTAAAGCTTGAAATTAGGCAACATGATGGCCCCAGTTTTGTTTTTCTTTTTCAACATTTCCTTAGCATTCAGGGTCTCTTCTGGTTCTATAAAAATTTTAGGATTGTTTGTTCCAGCTCTTTGAAAAATGCTGGTGGAATTTTTATCAGGATGTCATTGAAAGTATATATTGTTCTAGGCAGTATAGACATTTTAACAATGTTTATTCTCCCAACCCATGAGCATGGAATGCTCTTCCACCTTTTTGTGTCTTATTCAGTTTCTTTCATGAGTGTTCTGTAGTTCCTCAAGTACAGATCCTTTACCTCTTTGGTTAGGTTTATTCCCAGATGTCTTATGGTTCTTGGTGCTATAGTAAATGGAATAGATTCTCTAATTTCCCTTTCTATATTTTCATTGTTAGTGTATAAGAAAGCAACTGATTTCTGTACATTGATTTTGTATCCTGCCACATGACTGAATTGCTGTATGAGCTCTAGTACTTTGGCAATGGAGTCTTTTGGCTTTTCCATATAAAGTATCATGTCATCTGCAAAGAGAGAGAGTTTGACTTCTTCATTGACAGTTTGAATACATTTTATTTCTTTTTGTTGTCTGATTGCTGTTGCTAGTACTTCTAGTACTATGTTGAACAAGAGTGGTGAGAGTGGGCATCCTTATTGTGTTCCTGATCTCAAAGGGAAGACTGTCAGCTTTTCCCCATTGAGGATGATATTCACTGTGAATTTTTCATAGATACATTTTATGAAGTTGAGGAATGTTCCCCCTATCCCTATACTTTGAACCATTTTAATCAGGAATGGATGCTGTATCTTGTCAAATGCTTTTTTCTGCATCTATTCAGAGGACCATGTGGTTCTTCTCTCTTCTCTTACTGATTTGTTCTATCACATTGATTGATTTGTGAATGTTGAACCACCCTTACATCCCAGGGATAAATCCCACCTGGTCATGGTAGATAATCTCTTTAATGTACTGTTGGATCCTATTAGCTAGGATCTTGTTGAGAATCTTGGCATCTATATTCATCAGGGATATTGGTCTGAAATTCTCCTTTTTGGTGGGTTCTTTGCCTGGTTTGGGGATCAGGGTAATATTGGCTTCATAAAAAGAGTCTGGAAGTTTTCCTTCTGTTTCTATTTTTTGAAACAGCCTTCGGAGAATAGGTATTATTTCTTCTTTCAATGTTTGGTAGAATTCTCCAGCGAATCCATCAGGTCCTGGGCTCTTGTTTTTTTTGCGAGGTTTTTGATCACACCTTCAATCTCATTACTAGATATTGGTCTATTCATGTTGTCAATTTCTTCCTGATTCAGTTTTGGAAGTTTATAGGTTTTCAAGAATGCATCCATTTCATCTAGGTTGCTTAACTTATTGGCATATAACTATTGATGATAATTTCAGATGATTGTTTCTATTTCCTTGGTGTTAGTCATGATCTCTCCCTTTTCATTCATAATTTTATTAAATTAGGTCCTCTCTCTTTTCTTTTGGATTAGTTTGGCCCATGGTTTATTGATCTTATTGATTCTTTCAAAAAACCAGCTTCTAGTTTCATTGATGTGTTCTACTGTATCTCTAGTTTCTATCTCATTGATCTCTGCTCTAATCTTATTTCCCTTCTTGTATGTGGGGTTGAGTTAATTTGTTGTTGATTCTCCAGTTCTTTAAGGTGTAAAGAGAGCTGGTGTATTCTGGATTTTTCAATTTTTTTGAGGGAGGCTTGGATGGCTATGTATTTCCCCCATAGGACCCTCTTTGCTCTATCCCATAGGTTTTGGACTGAAGTGTCTTCATTCTCATTGGTTTCCATGAATTGTTTAAGTTCTTCTTTGATTTCCTGGTTGATCCAAACATTCTTAATCAATGTGGTCTTTAGCTTTCAAGTTTTTGAATTCCCTCCAAACTTTTCCTTGTGGTTGAGTTCCAGTTTCAAAGCATTGTGGTCTGAGAATATGCAGGGAATAATCTCAATCATTTGGTACCAATTGAGCCCTGATTTGTGGCCCAGTATGTGGTCTATTCTGGAGAAAGTTCTATGTGCACTTGAGAAGAATGAGTATTCTGTTGTTTTAGGGTGGAATGTTCTGTATATATCTATGCGGTCCATCTGGTCCAATGTGTTATCCAATGCTCTTGTTTCTTCATTGATTTTCTGCTTGGATGATCTATTACTGAGAGTGGTGTGTTAAGATCCCCTACTATTAATACATTCATATCAATTTGACTCTTTATCTTAACAGTTGTCTTATGTAGTTGGCTGTTCCCTTATTGGGGGCATAAATATTTATAATTGTTAGATCTTCTTGGTGGATAGACCCTTTAAGAATGATGTAGTGTCCTTCTTTATATCTGACTACAGTCTTTAGTTTAAAATCGAATTTATCTGATATGAGAATCACTGCCCCAGCTTTCTTTTGAGGTCCCTTGGCATGAAAGATGCTTCTCCATCCCTTCACTTTCAGTCTGGATGTATCCTTAAGTTCAAAATGGGTGTCTTATAGACAACATATGGATGGGTCCTGTCATTTTATCCAATCTGCAACCCTGTGCCATTTTATGGGAGTGTTTACGCTGTACACGTTGAGTGATTATTGAAGGATACCTTTTTATTGACATCATGTTGCCTGTGAAGTCCTTGTTTCTATAGATTGTCTCTGTAAATTTCTGTCCTATGACACTCTTGGGTTCTTTTTTCTTTTATAGAATCCCCCTTAATATTTCTTGTAGTGCCGGCTTGGTGGTCACATACTCTTTTAAACCTTGCCGGTCTTGGAAGCTCTTTATCTCTCCATCCACTTCGAATGTCAGCCTTGCTGGGTAAAGTATTCTTAGTTGCATTTTCTTCTCATTGAATCCCCTGAATATGTCTTGCCAGCCCTTTCTGGTTTGCCAGGTTTCTGTGGATAGGTCTGATGTTATTCTGATGGACCTTCCTCTGTACATAAGGAATCTCTTCCCCCCCTAGCTGCTCTCAAGAGCTCCTGTCTATAATTATGATTCATCAGTTTCACAATGAGGTGTCTCAAGATCTTTTTAGATTCTATGATTTTGGGGAGAAATCTTTCTGCCTCTAGGACACAGACACTGGTTCCTTTCCCTAGATTGGGA
Source organism: Martes martes (assembly GCF_963455335.1). NCBI lineage: Eukaryota > Metazoa > Chordata > Mammalia > Carnivora > Mustelidae > Martes > Martes martes. The sequence goes on from NC_137890.1 coordinate 70,300,239, forward strand.
AAATTTTCATGGAGAATTTGTTCAACTATATCTTCTAGTCTTTCTTTTTCCTCCCCCTCAGGGATCCCAATAATCTGACATTGGAATGTTTCATGGTGTCATTTATTTCCCTAATTCTGTTTTCACGGCTTCTAAGCTGTTTGTTCCAGGCCTTCTCCTGACCCTTTTTCTCTACATTTTGTCCTCTACATCACTAATTCTATATTTTGCCTTGGTTACCCTAGCTGTTAGAGAATTTAGATTAGATTGGATCTCATTGATAGCATTTTTAACTTCTTCCCAGGTGGCTTTGGCTTCTGCTCTAATCAGATCCATGTTGTCATTGATGGTTTTCTCCAACCTAGCCATTGCCTGGATAATTGTTACCCTGAATTCCCTTTACAACATACTGTTTATGTCCATATCCAATAGCTCTGATGGGGAGGGCACAGTCTCTGAATTTTTCCTCTGTTGGGCATTCCTTCTCCTAGTCATTTTGGTGAGAGGTGGTTGAGGGGATGTGCAGCTGAATATATCAACTGTGATCCAGGCAAGGTGTACCCTGGAATGCTTCTGAGCAACTGGAAGTTACCACGAAAAAGAAAAAGAGAGAGAAAAAGAGAGATAGGGGAAAAAAAAGAGAGAGAGAGAGAGAGAGAAGACCCAGCCAGAATGGGCCCCAAAGATAAGATTTATAAGGTATGAACAAAAATGGACAAACAAAAAGACCGGCAAAGGTAAATGACAAGAAAAAAAAGAACCCAGCCAAAATGAAGTCCAAGGATAAGATTTATATAATACCAGAACAAAAACAAATATACAGAAACACCATCAGAAGAAAAAGATGGGAGGGTGGTTATAAATCCTCAACATGGGCCAGGAAGGTTATTTTGATTCTTCCTGGGTGTATCTTGATATCTTTGTTAAAGGACTCAACTTTCCAGAGATAAAGAGAGATTAAAACTTGTTTATGTATAGGGTTAGTATTGATTAGGGAAAGAGGATTACCTTGAACATTATATCTATATGTGTATTAAAAAAAATAGAAAAGCAAAAGAAAAACACGAGTATATGTATGAAAAAAGTTCAAGTTAAAAAGTTATTATGGAATTTGTTGTATTGAACCTCTTGTTATCATGGTAAATAGGTTTAAAAAAATTAAAAACGAATAGTGAGAACGAATTTAAAAATAAACGTTGTATCTATGAAATGTACAAGTTTTAGGGCAATACTGGGAGCTTAATATCTTCTTTTCCCCTGATACTTGGGTTTTACAGTTTTATGGTGGACCCTGTGGTGGTGGTCCTCTCATTTTTTTGGCTGGCTTTCTGGGGGAGGGGTCTGTCGTGTTGTTTTTTAGTCAGTCTTGCTTAGGTCGAGTCCTCCTACTCCCTATCAAGGGGCTGGGCTCTGTTGACACCGGTTTTTCAGGCTTTTGCTCTCTGGAGGTTTTTGTTCTTTAGCAGCTTTTTGTGGCTTTTTAGAGGTTTAGTGGAAAGCAAACTGCACCCAGACCTCTGTCTCAGAGAGAAGCCTCAGTCTGCTCCCCTCTGGGTGGTCCAGAACACACAGACTCCCCCTCTGCGAAATCTGCTGAGCTGTCAACCTTCCACAGGCAGTTGACGTCCCCAGCCACCTTCTCAGGGGTCATGCAAAGCACCCCTGCTTGTCTCTGCAACCCCGTGCTACTAAAACCATGAGAGATACTGGTCCAGGGAGCCTGCTCCAGTGGCTGCCTTGCTGGGACTGTGGTAGACTAGAGATAGCATGCTGAGATTTTCAAGCCCAGGCTGGGAGTGTTCAGACTCTCTGCCAGTCCTAGCACCCACCAGCTAGCGCCGGCACAGAACACTCTCAGGTGTGGGTGGGGAGCAGGGTTCAGTCCCCAGTAGCGCAGTGCATGTGCAGAGTGCAAAACGCTGTGGTTCTAGAGAGCGCCGGTTGGTGCACACATCGGACTCCCTCCTGGAGGGAGGGCACCTGGCCCAGTGCTGGTGCAAATCCCCGGAAAGCAGGTGGCTCAGGGACCAGGGCCTGGAGGCTTTGCCACACTCTCCCTGGCATGGGTGTTCTCTGGTGGTGGCTGTCCTGGGTCAGTGGCCTTAGGCCCGCGCCTGTGCCTACCCGATTCCACCAGTTGCCCTTTAAGATATTTTGCTGTTTTTGAGTGCTTTTAACCAGACTCCAAGTTAATGTTGGTCCCCAATCACAGGGCACTCTCATATTGGGATAGTACTTTCCAATGGGTCACTTCTGGCAGCTCCCTCCCTCTTCTGTTTATTCTCCAGTATCAGCTTTACCTCTCAACTGGCATCTTCTGCCCCCATAGAGATCCAGAAGTGTATAATCCTACATCTCAAGCTGATTTCATGGGTGTTCAGAGTGTTCTGGTCACTTTAGGGGACTGGTTGAAACAGGGTATCTTACTTCTCTGCCATCTTGCCCCCCTTCCACACTTTTACCTTTATACTACCTTTGTAAGTGTTTGATCTACTACCTTTCTTGTGTGTTTGCTTTTACTCATGAAATTTGTCCTTATGTAATTTTTTTTATTTTTATTTTTTTAAAGATTTTATTTATTTATTTGACACAGAAAGAGAGATCACAAGTAGGCAGAGAAGCAGGCAGAGAGAGAGAGAGAGAGAGAGAGGAGGAAGCAGGCTCCCTGCTGAGCAGGGAGCCCGATGCGGGGCTCGATCCCAGGACCCTGAGATCATGACCTGAGCTGAAGGCAGAGGCTTAACCCACTGAGCCACCCAGGCGTCCCTGTCCTTATGTAATTTTATTATTTCTAATTGTGGCCTTTTTTTTTCCCCCCCACTTAAAAAATTTGCTTTAACATTTCTTGGGTGTCCAGTTTAGTGGTGATGAACTCCTTTAAATTTGTTTGTCTGAGGAACTCTTTATTCCTGAATGATAATTTTGCTTGGTAGTGTATTCTTGGTTACAGGTTTTTCCCTTTCAGCTCTTTGAAATATCATGCCACTTTCGGGGGTATAGCTCAATTGTAGAGCATTTGACTGCATGCCACTTTCTTCTGGCCTTCAAGTTTCTGTTGAAAAATCAGCTCATAGCCTTATGGGGCCTTCTCCCTCTGTTACTAGTTGCTTTTGCTGCTTTTAAGATTCTTTCTGTTTAATTTCTGATATTTGATTAGTATATGTCACATTTTGGACTTAAGTTCATCTTGTTTCAAACTTTCAATGCTTCCTGAACTTGGATGTCTGTTTCCCTCCCTAGGTTTGGGAAATTTCAGCTATCATTTCTTCAAATATGTTTTCTACCCACCCCTCTTTCCCTTCTTCTGGGACCCCTATAATGTGAATGTTTGTTCATTTGAGGTTGTCCAGGAGATTCATTAACCTATCCTCATTTTTTAAAGATAGTTTTTCTTTTTTTAAAGATGTATTTATTTATTTGACAGAGAGATCACAAGTAGGCAGAGAGGCAGGCAGAGAGAGGGGAACACAGACTCTCTGCTGAGCTTAGAGCCTGATGTGGGGCTCAATCCCAGGACCCTGAGATCATGACCTGAGCCGAAGGCAGAGGCTTCACCCACTGAGCTACCCAGGTACCCCTAAAATAATTTTTTCTTTTTGCTGTTTAGCTCAGGTGCTCTCCATTACCCTTTCAAGTCATTGATTTTTCTGCATTCTCAAATCTGTTGATTCCATCTATTGTAATTTTCATCTCAGTTATCGTATTCTTCATCTATGATTGATTTTTGTTTATATTTTCTATCTCTTTGTTGAAGTTCTGAGTTATTTCACTCTTCTCCCTAGTTTTGTCAGCATCTTTGTAATTATTACTTTGAACTCTTTATCAGTCATTATCTCCTCCTCATTTAGTTTAGGGTTTTTTTTTATTTTTTTATTTATATATTTTTTAAAGATTTTATTTATTTATTTGTCAGAGAGAGTGAGCACAGGCAGACAGAGAGGCAGGCAGAGGCAGAGGGAGAAGGAGGTTCCCTGCCAAGCAAGGAGCCCGATGCGGGACTTGATCCCAGGACCCCGGGACCATGACCTGAGCCGAAGGCAGCCGCTTAACCAACTGAGCCACCCAGGCATCCCAGTTTAGGTTTTTATTTTGAAGTTTTGTCTTGTTCTTTGATTTGAGCATATCCCTCTGTCTCATTTCGCTTGATTTCCTGTGTTTCTATCAATTATGTGGAACAAGTACTTCTCTAAAACTATGATCTTGTATATGGTTGTTTCCTGTGTAGCCTGAGATTGCATGGTGATTTTGGCTGACTGGCTGGAGTTGTGACTTGTGCTGTCTGGAGTTCCTGGGATACTCTATATTGGGGCTGCCCTGTTGGGATGGCCTGAGCTGAAATTGAGGCACGGTAGGCAGTCTTGGGGCTCTTTGCATGGATAGTGTCCTGGCAGGACAGCTGAAGATGAAATAGTTGCCCGCTGGGCCGGGGGTTGGGGTGGTAATCCCAGGGCTCTTTGCATGGAAGGGGTATTGACCAGAGGTGTCCTGGTGTATGAGTGGTAATGAAGTTCTTTTAACTTTTGTTTGTTTTTTTCTCTCCTTCAGTTCTGAATGATAAACTCACCAGGTAAGGTAGTATTGATTGTAGGTTTTCTCCTGTCAGCACTTTGAATATATTATGTCACTTGTTTTTGGCCTGCAAAGTTTCTGTTGAAAAATCAGTGTATAGCCATATGGGGTTTCCCTTGTATGTAACTAGTTTTTCTGTTTCTACTTTTATGATTCTCACTTTGTTTAACTTTTGACATTTTAGTTATTTGTGTTGTGGTGTGGATTTCCTTGAGTTCATCTCATTTGGGCATTCTGTGCTTCCTACACCTGGATTTCACAGGTTAGGGAAGTTTTCAACTATCATTTCTTGAAATAAATTTTCTGCCCTTTTCTGTCTTCTCCTACTTGGACCCTCTAGAACAAGAGTTCATAAGCTTGATGTTGTACAAGTCCATAGCTTATCTTCATTTTTAAAAAGTGCTTTTTAATGAACATATTCAAACATTGACAGTACTTTACAGTAAATACTCATATCCACCACATAACATCTACCTTTAACATTTTACTATACTTATTTTCCACAATGTAGTCATTTATCCATTCCTCTGTCCATCCTTCATTCCATTTTAGTTTTTTGAAACATTTCAAAGTAAATTGTAAACAATAACACTTGATCCTAAATACTTCAGCATGCATATCATTAGGCCAGTATTCTGTTTTTCTGTTGATACACAATTTAAATATAATGTACTGAACGTATTTTTTGTGTACATTCACTACATTTTAGTAAATGCATACATACATACCCGTGTAACCCAAATACCTATTGAGATATAGAACATTACCATTACCATGAACGTTTCTTTTCTCTTACTAAAAGTATAGTTGACATATCATGTTATATTAATTTCAGGTGTCTACCATAATCATTCAGCATTTCTATACATTACTCTGTGCTGAGCATGGTAAGTGTAGTAACCATCTGTTACCATATAATGTTACCACAATATTATTGACTTTATTTCTTATGTTGTATTTTTCACCTCCAGGGCTTATTTATTTTGTAATACAAGTATGCACCTCTTAATCTCCTTCACCTGTTTTACCCGTCTCTGTGCCCACCTCTTCTCTGGCAACCATCAGTTTATCCTTTGTACTTTTGGATGCTAGCTATTTTGCTTGGTGTGAGGTGATATCTCCAGTGGTTCTGATTTGCATTTCCCTGATGATTAATAATGTTTAGTATATTTTTATTGGACTGTTGATCACCTGTATGTTTTCTTTGAAAAACTATGCATGTTCTCTGCCCATTTTCAGATGGGATTATATGTTGGGATTTTTTTTTTGTGTGTGTGTGTGTGTGTGTGTGTGTGTGGTTTTTCTTTTGGGTTTTTTTTTTTTTTGTATGAGTTGTATGACTTCTTTATATGTTTTAGATGTTAACCCTTCATTGGATATATCATTTACAAATATCTTCTCCCATTCAGTTAGGTTGTTTTTTCTCTTTGTTGATGGTTTCCTTCACTGTGCAAGAGCTTTTTATTTTGCTTTAGTCTCACTAGTTTATTTTTGCTTTTGTTTCCCTTGTCTGAGGAGGACTATCTAGAAAAATGTTGCTAAGACTGATGTCAGAGTGTTTACTGCCTATGTTCTCTTCTAGGAGTTTTATGGCTTCAGGTCTCAAATTTAGATCTTTAATTAATTTTGAGTAATTTTTGTCTAAGAAGGTGGTTCAATTTCATTCTTTTACATGTAGTGGTCTAGTTTGCCTAACACCATTTGTTGAATTTTGTATATTCAACATTGTATATTCTTTTTTTTCTCATTGGATATTCTTGCCTCCTTTGTCATAGATCATTTGATCATGTAAGTGTGGATTTATTTCTGGGTTCTGTATTCTGTTTTATTGATCTGTGGAGTTTTTTGTTTGTTTTGTTGTTTGACAGTAACATACTGTTTTTATTACTATAACTTCATAGTATATTTTGAAATCTGAGATTTTGATACCTACAGCTTTGTTCCTGTTTACCATGATTGCTTGGGCTATTTGAGGTTTTTAATTTTTCCAGATCAATTTTAATGCTATTGGTATTTGGATATAGGAATTGCATTGGATTTGTAGAATATTTTGGGTAGTATGCATATTTTAAACAATATTAATTCTTCCAGTTCATGAGAATACTTTATTTTTCCATTTCTTTGGGTCATCTTCAATTTTTTTCATCAGTGTCTTATAGTTTTTAGCATATAGGTCTTTTACCTCCTTGGTTAAATTTATTCTTTTGGGTATAATTGTAAATGGGATAGTTTTCTTAATTTCTTTTTAGGCTGTTTCATTATTAGTATATAGATATGTAACAGTTAGTTGCATACTTTGTATCCTGTAACTTTACTGAATTCACTTATTCTAATAGTTTTCGGTTGAGTCTTTAGGGTTTTCTGTGTGTAGTGTCATGGCATCTGCAAATAGTAATAGTTTTATTTATTCTTTACCGATCTGGATGTCTTCTATTCTTTTTCTTATCTGGTATATCTGGAACTTCCAGTAGTCTGTTGAATAAAAGTGGTGAGGATGAATATCCTTATCTTGTTCTTGATCTTAAAGGAAATGTTTTTGGGTTTTCGCCATTTAGTCTGTTGTTAGTGGTGGGTTTTTCATGTATGGTCTTTATTATGTTGAGGTATATTCCCTCTAAAACCAAATTTTTTTTTTAAATCATGAATGAATGTTGTATTTTGTCAAATGCCTTTGCTATATCTACTGAGATGATTATATGGGTTTTTTTTATTCCTCTTGTTAATGTGATGTATCACACTGATTGACTTGCAAATATCAAACCATCCTTGCAAACCTGGAATAAATCCTACTTGATCATATTGAATGATCCTTTTAAAACCTTATTGAATTCAGTTTGCTTATCTATATACGTGATTTTTGCATCCATGTTCAATAGGGATATTGGCCTGTAGTATTCCTTTTGTAGTGTTTTTGTCTGGATTTAGTATTAGGGTTATGCTATCCTCATGGAATGTCTTTGGAAGTTTTCCTTTGTCTTTTATTTTTTGTAATAGTTTGAGAAGACTAAGATTCACTTTTCTTTCTTTTTTTTTTTGAGTTGGCATATTTTTTGATTGATTTTTAAATTTAAATTCAATTAATATATAATGTATTATTGGTTTCAAAGGTAGAATTCAGTGATTCATCAGTCTTATATAATACCCAGTGCTCATTACATCACATGAGGTAACCAGGTGATGGACTTTAAGGAGGGCATGGTATTCACTTTCCTTTTAAATGTTTCGTAGAATTGACCTGTGAAGCTATCTGTTCCTGGACTTTTGTTTATTGGGAATTTTTTGACTACCAATTCAATTCTGTTACTAGTAATTGGTCTTTTCAAATTTGCTATTTCTTCCTGATTCTGTTTTGGAAAGTTGTATGTTTCTAGGAATTTATCTGTTTTTATATAGGTTGATCAATCTGTTGGCATATAATTTTTTATTATATTGTCTTCTAATTTTTATTTTTTTTGTGGTTTTAGTTATTATTTATCGTTTTTTTAAAGATTTTATTTTATTTATTTGACAGACAGAGATCACAAGTAGGCAGAGAGGCAGGCAGAGAGAAGGGGAGGAAGCAGGCTCCCTGCTGAGCAGAGAGCCCGATGCGGGGCTCGATCCCAGGACCCTGAGATCATGACCTGAGCCAAAGGCAGAGGCTTAACCCACTGAGCCACCCAGGTGCCCCTTAGTTATTATTTATCTTCTTTCATTTCTGATTTTATCTATTTCAGTCCTCTCTCTTATTTTCTTGATGCAACTGGCTAAGGTTTATCAATTTTGTTTATTTTTACAAAGACCCAGGTCTTGGTTTCATTGATCTTTTCTATATTTTTCTACTCTTTATTTCCACTGTAATCCATCCTCCCTCCCTCCCTTTCTCTCTTCCTCCCCTCCCCTCCTTCCTCTCTCTCATCCTCTCTCTCTCTCTTTCTTTTAACCAACTTGGTACTATATTTGTTCTTCTTTTTTTGTTTCCTTTAGGTATAAGGTTAGATTTGAGACTTTTCTCATTTCTTGAGGTTGGCCTATATCGCTACAAACTTTCCTCTTAGAACTGATTTTGCTGTGTTCCAAAGATTTAAGACTACTGTATTTTCATTTGTCTCCATATTTTTTGTTTTCTATCTGATTTATTCATTGATCCATTTTTTTTTTTTTTAATTAGCACGTTGTTAGCCTCCAGGTTGTTGTTGTTGTTTTCTGTTTTTTTTTTTTTTCCCCCTTGTAACTCATTTCTAGTCTCATACATTGTGGTCAGGAAAGATCCTTGATATAAATTTGAAATTTCTTAAACTTTTTCTATGGCTTAAGTGTGATCTAGCCTTAAAAATATTCCATATCCACTTGGAAAGAATGTGTATTCCCCTGTTTGGAAGAAATGTTTTGTATATACCTGTTAGGTTCATTTGTTCTAATGTGTGATTGAAAGCCACTATTTCCTTGATTATCTGTGTGGATGATTTGTCCAGTAATATAAGTATGTTATTAAAGTCTCCCTCTGTTACTGTATTACTGTCAGTTTCTGCCTTTACATCTTTTAATATTTGGTTTACTTATTTCAGTGCTTCTGTGGTGGGTACATAGATATTTAAAATTTTATAGCATCTTATTGGCTTGATCCCTTTATGTAATGTCCTTTATGTAATGCCCTTCTCTCCCTAATGCTACAGTCTTGGTTTTTAAACTCTATTTTGTCTGATATAAGTATTACTACAATGGCTTTTAGTTCTTGTTTCCATTTGCATGGGATATCTTTTTCCATCCCTTTACTTTCACTCTGTATGTGTCTTCATGTCTGAAGAGAATTTCTTATATAGAGCATATAAATAGGTCTTGTTTTCTTTTATCCATTCAGTCATCCTGTGTCTTTTGATTAAAGCATTTACTCCATTTACATTTAAAGTACCTATGGTTAAGTATGTACTTATCATCATTTTGTTAATTGTTTTTTGTTTTTTTAATAGTTATTCTTTTTCCCTTTCTTGTTCACTTCCTTTGTATTTTGATGACTCTCTTTAGGGTTACACTTAAATCCTTTCTCTTTATTTTTTGTATAGGTTATGATAGGATTTTGATTTTGCGTTACCATTGGGTTCATATATAACATTGTATGTGTCTAACAGTATATATTAAAAGTTTGTTGTTGCTAAGTTTGAATACATTCTGAAAGCACTAAATTTTTAGACTCCCCTCCACATTTTATGTATATGATGTCATATTTTACATCTTTCTATTTTATATAGTCCTTTGCTAATTTTTGTAGATATAATTGATTTTATTACTTTTGTATTTTAATCTCCGTTTTATAAGTTATTAACAAGTAATTAGTAATTAATCTATCTTTAATAATTACTTGCTTTTACCTGGGTAATTTTTTCTTTCATAATTTACTTACCCTGGTAATGGCCTTTTATTTCTAGTTAAAGAATTCCCTTCAACATTACATGCAAGGCTTGTTGAGTGGTGGTGAACTCCTTTAACTTTTGTTAATCTGGGAAACTCCATCTCTCCTCAATTCTGAATGATATACTTGCCTCGTGGGGTATTCATTGTTGTAGGGTTTTTCCTTTTAGTACTTTGTATATATCATGCTACTACCTTCCTGCCTGAAAAGAATCTGGTGAAAAATGACCTTTGAGCCTTATGGGGTTTCCCTTGTAGGTAATGATTTTTTTTTTTGTTTTTTGTTTTCTCCTCTTCCAACTTTTAAGATTCTCTCTTTATCATTACTTTTTTTGCCATTTTAATTATGTGTATTTTGGGGCCTTGTTGGGTTTATCTTTTTAGGGTCTCTCTGCTTCCTAGACCTGGATATCTGTTTCCTCCCAGATTAGGGAAGTTTTCAGTTATCTTTTCACGTAGCGTTTCTGCTTCCTTCTCTCTCTCTTCTTACATCACTATAATGTGAATGTTATTACCCTTGATGATAATGCAGAGTTCGCTTAACCTATTCTCATTTTTTATTATTGATCTTCTTTTTTTGCCATTCAGGTTGGTTGCTTTCCATTACCCTGCCTTCCAGATTGCTGATTCATTCTTCTGCATCCTCTTGTCTGCTGTTGATCCCCTTTTCTATAGTTTTCATTTTAGTTATTGTGTTCTCTTCTGACTGGTTCTTTTTATTTATTTTTTTATTATTAACATATAATGTATTATTTGTTTCAGGGGTATAGGTCTGTGATTCATCAGTCTTACATAATACATAGCACTCACCACAACACATATTGTCCCCAGTATCCATCACCCAGCCAGTCCATCCCCCCTTCCCCCTCCACTCCAGCAACTTGCAGCTTGTTTCCTGAGATTGAGTCTCTTATGGTTTGTCTCCCTCTCTGGGTTTGCCTTGTTTCATTTTTTCCCCTCTCTTCCCCTGTGATCCTCTGCCTTGTTTCTCAAATTCCATGTCAGTGAGATCATATGATAATTGTCTTTCTCTGATTGACTTATTTTGCTTAACATAATACCCTCTAGTTCAATCCACGTCATTGCAAATGTCAAGATTTCATTTTTTGATGGCCGCATAATATTCCATCGTGTATATATACCACATCTTCTTTATCCATTCATCTGTTGATGGACGTCTGGGCTTTTTCCATAGTTTGGCTATTGTGGACATTACTGCTATAAACATTGGTGTGCAGGTGCCACTTCAGATCACTACATTTGTATCTTTGTGGTAAATACCCAGTAATGCAAATCCTGGTTTGTAGGGAAGCTCTCTTTTCAACTTTTTATGGACTCATTCTTTTTAATATTTTCAATATCTTTGTTGAAATTCTCACTGATTCATCTGCTCATCTCTCAAGTGAGGTGTATCTTTATGATCTTTACTTTGAACTCGTGCGGACATATTGTTTATCTCCATTTCATTTAGATCTTTTTCTGTGATGTTTGTGTTTTTCTTTCATTGGGGAGATATTCCTCTGTCTCCTTACTTTTTCTAATGCTCTTAGGTAAGCAACTCTTCCTGATCTAGAACGTGGTTTTGTATAGGAGAGATCCTGTGGTGTCCTATAATGTAATACCCCTTGGTCACCAGAACTAGGCATTCCAGGGCTGTCCATTCCCTGTGTAGGCTGCACTGCCCTCCTTTTGTGGCTAAGGTGGGATTGCTAAGCACACACTGGTGGTAGGGGCTGTTCTTCACCTCAGCTAACTCCAGTAACCCACTTGGCCTTCTGTGGGGGCACCGGGCAGGATTTGCTTCCTATGCTGTTTAGAGGCCCACCTTTAGCCACCTGGATTTACTAATGGGTGGGGCCAGCACTCAGACTATCTGTCTGCAAGTAGCCTCTGTCACAGCTGCAAGCACACTTGCTCCCTGCACAGCCAACTAAGAGGCCCAGCTGTAGGAACTGCAGGCACACTGGTGTGTGGTTATTTCCCCCACCTTCTCAGGGCAGGAATCACTTTGATGTGGTGCTGGTCTGGTCTGACTTTGGCTGCCTACTGAGAAGGGAGGGACAGGACCCACTTTGTAGGGACACCTTCCAAGCCCAGTGGGCTGGGTGGCAGGTTTACAGTGGTATGTTGATGCAGGGCATGTGGTGTCAGCAAGGTAAAGAAAGTTGATTAGAACTGGCTCCCATAGGTGTTCAGCTCTTTAGGCTGGGGTAGGGCAAGAAAAATGGTGCCCATCAGCACTTTTATTCCCAGAGATGTTTTCTGCAGATCCCTGTTTTTGGGGCAGCCTTTCTAAAATTAGTCAGTAAAACTCCTTTATGTATACCCTAGGTGTTTTTCAAATTGCTGCTTCTGTGCTTGTGTCTCAGGACAAATTATTTAGTGTGACGACTTTTTTAGGGCAGAGACTCAGTCTCTTATCACCCTCGGGGTCTTTTGGAGTTAAGCCCCACTGACTTTTAAAGCTTCTGGAGTTAAATCCTGCTGATTTTCAAATCCAGGCGTGGGTGACTTATCTTTCCAGTGTGGATCCCAGGGCTGGGGGTGACCAGTGTGGGGCCTGGACCCCTTGCTTCTCAGTGATTATGGTGTCCTTCACATTTATAGTTAATCAACTCTGGCAGTTTGGTTCTTAACCAAGTGTCTGCCTCTCCTATCCTTTTTGATGTGGTCTTCTCTCTGACTTAACTGTGGAAGGTCTGGTCTGTCAGTCTTCAGGTCATTATCTGAGTTAGTTGCATAGATGTAGTTGTTGCCTTGGTGTGTCTCAGGATTCTCCTTCTCTGCTATCTTCCCAACTTCCTTATCTTTCTGTTAAAAAAAATTTTTTTTTTCCAGCTTGGTTGCATTCCAGTGTTCTGTCTTCTGGATCGCTGCTCTGTTCTTCTGTATCTTTTAATCTGCTGTTGATTCTCTCTAGTGTTTTTCATTTTAGTCATTTTGTTCTTCAACTCTTATTTATATTTTCTATCTCTTTGTTGAAGTTCTCACTAAGTTTATCCACTCTTCTCTAGGTTTGGTGAACATCTATATGAACAATACTTTGAATTTTTTATCAGGTAGCTTATCTCTATTTTGTTTGGTTCTTTTTCTGAGGTTTTGTATTGTTCTTTCTTTTGGAGCATATTCTTCTCGTTTTGTTTCTTTGAATTAGGAAAATGGCTACTGCTCTCAATATTAAAGGAGTAGCCTTGTGTAGCAACATCCCCTGTGTTAATGGCGTGTATCTGGCAGCTTTGGCCAGCTGGCTGGAGCTTCATCAGGTGCAGGCCAGTGTTTTGGGGCACTCTGGAATGGAGATTCTCTGGTAGGATGGCTAGAGCTTGGGTGGGTATGGGCTGAGGCTTTACATGCAGGGGCATCTTGGTGGGATGGGTGGAGCAGAAGCCAGCATGTCCTGAGGTGCTCTATGCCCAGGCTACCTTGGTGGGATGGCTGGTTGTAGTGGGCAAAGGTCAGGGGTGTTAGGGTGTGTGCCACCCAAAGACAGCTGTGGTGAGATGGTCAAAACTGGAGTGTGTTCTGTGGTTGCCTTGAGATGATGGCTGGAACTGCTATGGGCTAGGAGTCTGGGGCTTCTGGAGGTGGCCAACTGGCTAAAGCATTTGGGCCCTGTTTCTGCTCTTGCTATCAGGTGGAGGGGGAGCATAAACAGTGGTGCTCGCCAGTACCCATGGCCACAGAGAGAGTTGTAGCAGTCCATTGCTGGGCAGAAGCTCTAGGAGTTATAAATGAGTTTTCTTCACTTAAAGTCTAGTTACCCTTTAAACTGTTTTGTTTTGTTGTATCTCAGGTTGGGGGAATTGAGCATGGTCCCTTTAATGCTATCTCTTTCTGCTGCATCTTGTAGTATCAGGTGTGGGATTTCCATCGGTACCATGTATCTCTCTCCTGCTGTTCTTTGTGTGGTCCCTCTATTTGTTTGGCTAACTCTTGATCTCCTCCTCAGTTCTAAATTATAACCTTGTTGGGTAGAGCATTTTTTTTTAAGCTTGTTTTTCCTCTTAGGATTTTGAATATCTCATGCCTACCACTTATGGCCTGCAAAATTTCTGCTGAGAAATAGGCTGATAGTCTTATGGTGGTTCCCTTAGATATAACTAATTTTTTCTTCTTACTTTTAAAATTTTCTTATGTTTAATTTAATTTTCTTATTATAATGTGCCTTCTTGTGGATCTCTTTGGACTTACCTTGTTTGGGACAATCTGTGCTTCTTGGGACTGCGTGTCTGTTTCCTTTTTTAGGATGTTTTTCAGCTGTTGTATCTTCTTATAAAAAGTTTTATTTCATAAAACAAGTTTTCTGCTCCTTTTTCTCTTCTCATGGGACCTTTATAATATGAATATTAATTTGTGTGCTTGATATTATCCCAGAGGTATATTAAAACTATCCCTATTTCCAAAAAAATCTTTCTTTTGCTGTTCAGTCTGGGTGATTTCCAGTACCAGGTCTTCTAGATTTCTAATCCATTCTTCTCTATCATCTAATCTGCTGTTTATCCCCTTAGTGTATTTTTCATTTGTTATTGTAGTCCTCAGATCTGATTAATACCTTTCCGTATTTTCTCTTTGTTGAAGTTCTGTGTTTCTCCATTCTTCTCTTAAACTCAGTAGGCATCTTTATTTACCATTACTTTGAACTCTATCAGGTAGATTGCTTATCCCTATTTCATTCTTTTTTTTTTGAATGTCATTTTTTTTCCTTTCATTTGGAACATGTTTCTGTCTCTTTATTTTGTCCAATTCTGCTTCTATATAGTGTAATCACCCGTCACCCAGAAATGCAATCATCTATCCACTAGACCCATGTGCCCCAGGGCCGTTCACTCTGTGGAATGCATGCATTGCCCTATTGCAGTGGTGCCAGACTGCTGTGGGTATATTGCTGTGCAGGAGTGGTGCCTGTCCCAGCTGGCTGTGCATCTGGCAGCAACTGATGTAGCTGTGCTAATGGGATTAGGCTGGTGCCTAGCCTGGCTGGCTGTGAGGACTTGCTGAGATGCAAGGTTGTACAGGGCTCTCAGTGGGGCATGTTCCCTGGCATTAGGAGTCTAGGGGGAGGATTCCAAAATAGAACTTGCCAGCGCTGGGTTCAGCATGGTAGAATGAGTGAACAAAAGTGACTGATGCCAGTGTCTGTGTCCATGGAGAGTCCCAGTTGTCTCCTCTCTGGCAGGCACTTCCAAATTTTTAAGTGGGTCTCTTTCACCTATGGTGTGTGCACTTCCAATCTGGTATTTGTACACTGGTTTCTGGGTTGAATGAGTCTGTACATGAGCTTTTTTAAGAATGGGTTGCCCTTGCCCTGCAGTTCTAATTTTCTTGGACATACTCCCTTTTGGTTTTCATAGTCATGTGTTTTGGGAACTCTTCCCTCCTGTGCAGGATGTAAGGGTTAGGGTTCCTAATAAAGATCTCAAGTACCTTGATTTTAAGGGGAAAGTTAATAACTTTGAGAACTCTCCTAACCATGGAACACTATGCCGGTAGTGTGTGTTCTGTAGCGAGACCGTATCTCTGCCTCTTCTACCTGTCTCAGTACTTTGTCTTTTTTGCGAAGGCTCTGTTAATCCAGTTTCTAGGTCTCCTTCTGTGGGATTTATTCTGAATATAATTATAGATTTTTGTGTACATTGGATGAGGTGAGTTCAGGATCTTCCTATGCCACCATCTTGAATCCTCCCCCATCTCAAGAAAGTTATTACAATTGGTTAATAGCTGTACCTTTGGGAACTTAAAAATTCCTGGCTCATACTCCCTGTTACAGGCTATTTCTAGAAAATTACTACTTAAGATTTAGTTTTGGTATGTTAGAGAAGCAAGTTATATTTGTTAGTCTCAGTAAATACGAGTAGGAAGACAGTAACAGATTGTCGTGTGTGTCTGTGTCCCTGTTTTTTATGTGGGGTGGAGATAGATGAGCAATGGTGACAGAATTAAAACTCCTACTTTTCCTTATAGAGTCTATTTCACAATTTAAAGGATAACAATCTGATGATAGGTGTTGACAAGTAGAGCTCACTCTTCTGATTTCTCTCTTTGGTTGATTAGAGAGAGCTAGTTGAAGGTCACAGTCTTAACTTAGTGTCCACTTCCAAAGAGGTAACAGATAGTTCCTGCCTCATAGGGTCCCTGTGCTTGCCACTCAGCCCCAGTGAGAGCCAATTGTGGAATGTATATGAGTGGTGCTCCTTGGGGTTATCACTGTGGCAACCCACATGCAAATCTGTAAATGTGTATCGAAGGCAACGATCTCTAAACCAGAAATAAAATCCGTGGTCGATATGTATTTTTTTTTTTTTTTAGTCTAAAGGAAGTTCTGAATAGATTATCAACCAAGATTACATCACAAAAACTTTGAATGTATTTACAGAGTGAATAAGTTACATAGATCAACTTTGAATATGTTTCTGATGTGCAACTGGCTTACATGCACACAGCTAACACTTAACAGCATTAATCTGAAGGAGAAAACTTAAGAATGGCCCTTTACATATATGTTACAAATAAAATATGACATTTCTTAAGTAACAAAGTGACAACTCATAGTTTATCTTTATGATTCTACTTCTGGCTATCCAAATGGATATTAAAATATGCATGCGTGACAGGTGAAAAGACTTGGAATTTATAATGTGAATTTCTTTAACCTTTTTTCTACAAAATGGCAAAGTTGGTTAAAATTAACACTCATCCTTTTGTAGTATAAATATGCTCATATAAGCAACTTTCTAGTAAAAAGCAGCCAAGACCCTTACAAAAAGGTCTATCTGGACCATATTTGGTGCTAGGGTCCTAATCACAGACTCCTGCAAAGAGATTCAGGGCTTTCAGAAACAGTAGCCTAGCAACATAAGAAAGGTACTTCATAGCAGCTCCTTTTAGATACAGTAATCATATTCAAATTACAGTGTATATTAAATTGTCCATTTACAATTCCCTTTTCACATAAACAGGCTGTCAGCTTTTGACCGTCTTACAGTTTTCAGTGGCCAGCTTCATTCTGCCTGCCCCTTCCTCGGCCCACCAAAAAAAGAAAAAAAGAAAACAAAAGAAAAGGAAAAATAAAATAATGTACAAGTTTTAGAATATAAAATATTTTAGTGAAGAAAACATTGCACTTTTGCCAATCTAAAATTGTTTCTAGAAAGGAAAGGTATTGTTCAGTGTAGTCGGCTTTGGTATGCAATGGAAGTCACTTTCTTCAGTAGTGAGTTGCATCTGCTCAGTAAAATAACACCTTTGTGCCACACAGCATAACGGATGGAGTCTGTCCCAGAATATTCTATGCTACCTTGGTTCTGATAGTATTGCTACACGTTGGAAGTTCTGTCATCCTGTTTAGAAAAAGTCCTACAGGTAACAAGAGGGAGAACAGTCTGACCAAGCCTTCTGAAGGCTGAAAAGACACTGAATGACGTCACCCCAGCATGACAGCACCCCCAGCTTGGAACCCATGGGGGATGGGAAGCTCCTGTCAGAGACTAGTGCCAGAAACACTGGAGTCTGGAAGAAAAGTAGTGAGGACTCGGTAACTCTGGGCCCTGCGAATCATGTCCCGGATCTCCATGTTCAGCTCCATCAGTTTGGTGCAGATTTCAGTCAGGCTCTGGTTTGATCCCACCAATGCGTAAGTACCCGTTTGTCCCAGAGTTTGATGGCGGAAATAAATATTCAGTAGTGTCTGGACCTCATCATCAGAACTGCTTCCAAAGATGTCATTGGGCCACAGACTTCTGTAGTCAAAAAACAGCATAGATTAGAGGCATTATTGGTTACAAAGATGGGAGGTTATGAGCCTCTGTAGCATAAGAGTATTTTGAGGTATAACTCACATACTACTATACAATTCAACCATCTGAAGCATATAACGCAGTGGCTTTTAGTATATTCAGAGTTTTGCAAACATCACCATAACTGATTATGGAATGTTACTGGTTCTGATGAAAATATCCAAAGCTTCTAAATATCAGAATGAAATTTGATAATCATAAAACATTTATATGCTATAGGATTCTGGTTCCAGTGACTGTGACTATACTATCAAAATGCAGGGGAAAGGACATATTTAAATAATAATTTTCAAAGTATCCCCCAACATAAATTGAACTGTTTGAACACTACAGGAATGATAAAAGACCAGAAGTAACACCTATACGTTAAACACGTCAGTTCTGAAATCATATAGCTGGCATGGTAATGAGAAAGATCTGAGAAGGATGTGTATAAAATATCTAGATGTCCCATCTGTAGTGATTCAGTCCCCAAACATGACAAAGTAACTATTAGGCATGCATTTCCTTTCACTGTTTCTAAAAGAAATAGTAGAGTTACCTGCATTCCCTGATTTGCCGTAAAGCCTTGCCAAGTTCATTGTTCTTCAGGCACTCCAGCATGGACTGGATGGCTGCTTCAGTGGATGTGAAGGTCGGCTCAGACCATGCACCCTCTATATAGAGAGGGTCAGCTGCAATGGCTGCAGTGGCTTCCTTCAGGTTTTTCTTTAAGTCACTCAATTCTCTGGACATATTTAGCAGCTGTTAAAAAAATTATTTTTATTATGTTTAGTTGCAGGCTAGATTTTGCATCCTTAAGAGAGAAAATTTTCATTTCTCTGCTTCTGGCTAAGTATAAGCTAAATATAGTGGTAAACTAAAATTGAACAAATAGAACTACTACCTGGTATGTGTAAGGGGTTATATACATTGTGTAAGGGGTTATATACATTGCATAACTTTCTGTATCAAGCACTGGGATACTCTCCTTAGATGAGAGGTTAACATTTCCTTTAAAATGTTTTCTGTTTAAGTAGAAGGGCATATCCAGAGTTAAAAATGCATAAGATAACAGCCTTGGGTAGAGCTGGGTTCAAATGCCAATTCTACACTGTATTATGGGATCATACTCAAATAAATAGACTTTTATGTGCTTCAGTTTTCTGATCTGTGAGACTGGAGACACTACCCACCTCACAGGTAACTTTAAAGATGAGATGATGTACATAAAATGCTCAGTACAGTTTGGCACATAAATGCTTACTAAACTTAATCATGAACATGGATCTTGTTTGAAAAATAACTTTCTCTCATTTGTATGCCGTAGGAAAGATGAAAGATATAATTTAAGGAAGAGGAAAAAATCTCAAAGTAATGTTAATATTCATGTTACAGAGGTAAGAGGTATTTTACCTCAAAATTACTGGTACCAAAAGATAAATCGTAAAAAAAGAACCTATGTCACTTTTTAATGCCCCCCTCCAAATACTATGGAAGTCAACTGTTTTGCAATTATCCCAAGAGCATTTTTAAAAGTTGATGTGCCTTTAAAGATTTGTTTGCCTTTGTAAGGTAAATTGGTGATGTCTGTTTTCTTTGGAAAGTTGATTTACCCAACACCTTCATCTTTACTCATTCCCAGCTAGTTCACTAGACCATGTATAGAACCAAAGCCCTCCAGAATTATTTGTCTTCACACAGATAACTGTTACATACAACTACCTATTCCAACGCTAGGTTTGAAATTTACTGAGGTAATCCTTTTAAGTAAGGTCTTAGAGGAGGAGCTTGGGAAGATGGCAGATAAGGAGGATCCTGACCTCACCTCCTTTCATGGATACAGAGGCTACAACCACATATAACGCAACTCACTCCGAAGACCACCCTAAGACTAGCAGAACAGATCTTCTACAGCTAAAGATACAAAGAAAAGCCACATTGATAAGGGTAGGAGGGGCAGAGAGCCAAACCCTGGGTTTGGTGATCCATAAGGAAGAGTGATATCACAGGTGCAGAGGTCTTTCCTGAGTAGTAAGGGGATTAATCCCCTATCTTGGGGATCAGCATGGGGAAGATGAGCTTCTATACCACCTGGTTTTGGAAATCAGTGAGGCTCCAGAAGAGTGGGAGGACTATAGTAAACTGAGACTCTGCTTTTAAAGGGCCAGCAGATTCTATCAATCACTCTAGGATTCATTACAAAGGCAGCAGTATGAAAAGCACCTTAGTTATATATGATTTATGGACTAAATTTTAAGGCAAGTTTCAGATAGGCAGGGATCTGTAGGAGCTTTCTGTTGGAATGGGAGTGTTGGCAGCCAACTTTTTTCTTCCTCTCCTTAAGTCTGGCTGGCCTGACACTGGTGGGAGCCAGTTCTGACAATCTCCATCTACTTTGCTAGCCCTGCTTGCCCTGTCCTGGCAGATGACCCTCCTGCCACATGGGGCAGGCTGCCCCAGCCAGGATGGGCAGGCCTTTTGCCCAGAATGTACCAGGGGCTAACCCCATCCACCAGCAGCCCTGCAGTGGCTGCAGCCAGGCAACTCAGCGAGCCTAGCTGGGGTCAGCCCTGCTCACTAATGTGCCTAAAGCAGTCGTGGCCCAGTCACAGAAGGAAGGCACATATCCCTCACACAGGGGACACCCCTGGAATGCCTGGTTCTGGTGACGAGGGGAATGCACTACAGGGCTCCACAGGACACCTTTTACATAGGGCCACTACTTTCAAGACATAATACACTGAAAGAGAGGTAGACAAAATGAGGGAAGAGGGGAGTATGTTAGAAATGAAAGTACAAGATAAAGCCTCAGAAAAAGTACTAAACAAAACAGATAAGAGTTGAAAGTGAAGGTCATAAAGATATTCACTAGAGCTGAGTAGATGAACTCATGAGAATTTCAACAAAGAGAAAATATAAACAAGAATCAATAAGAGTCGGAGGATACAGTAACTGAAAAGACAAATACAACGGGGGAATTAAAGGTAATTAGAGATGGAGAAGAATAGCTCAGTGATCTGAAAGACTGAGTATTGGAGAGCACCCATGCTGAACAGCAAAAAAGAAAACTGAATTTTAAAAAATGAGGTTAAGTTTGGGACCTTTAGACAACATCAGTTTTACTAACATTTATAGGGGTCAGAAGGAAGACAGAGAGAGAAAGGGGCAGATAACTTATTTAAAGATGTAATAGTAGACAATTTTCCTAACCTGGAGAATGAGACATGCAGGTAGTACAGAGAGTCTCTAACAAGATGAACCCAAAGGAGGTCACATGATACTTAAAATGTCAAATGCACCAATACGAAGGCAATTAGTTACATAAGAGGGAAGCCCCATAAGGCTATAAGCTGATTTCTTAGCAGAAACTTTGAGTATATCATGCCACTCCCTTTTGGCCTGCAAAGTCTTGAAAGGGAAAAAGTCTACAACCACAAATACCCTACTTAGCTTATCATTCAGAATTGAAGGAGAGCACTTCCCAGAAAAACAAAATTAGTCTGTCACCACTACAGCAGTCTTACAAGAAATGTTAAAGACACTTCTTTAAACAAGTGTCCATTACTAGGAGAAATTATGAAAGGAAAAAATTTACTGGTAAACATATACTAAAGATAGTAGTAGATCAATCACCTAGAAAGCTAGAATGATGACTAAAAGAAAAAATAGTAAAATCGATTGTATCTACAAAAATTAGGTGATACACAAAATAAAGAGATCTAAAATATGTCATATACATAAAATGGGGTAGAATTTAAAATGTACTGCTTTTAGAATGTGTCTGAAGTGACCAACTTAAAACATCCTGCTATATACATATACATAGGATGTTATATATGAACCTCATAGTAACCACAAACATATCAGAGACACAAAAATAGAAAGCCAAGACTAACACTGAAGAAGGTAAAGTTATTAAAAAAAAAAAAAAAGGAAAGAAAGAGAAGAACTACAGAAATATTGCTTTGAATGTCAATGGACTAAATGCTCCAATCAAAACATATAGGATGAATGAAAGGATAAAAAGAAAAACAAGACCCACCTGTATGCTGCCTACAGGAGACCTGGTTCAGGCCTAAAGACACATACAGACTGAAAGTGAAGGAAAGGAAAAAATATTCTGTGCAAATGGAAATGGAGAAAAAAGCTGGGATGGAAATACTTATACCAGACAAAATGGACTTTGAAACAAATACTAACAAGAGAGAAAGAACATGCTAGTAAGCTAAAGGATCAATGAAGAAATCAAGAGAAAATAAAATACCTTGAAACAAATGAATATGGAAACACATGGTTCAAAATCTATGGGACTTAGCAATGATACTCTTCTAAGAGGTAAGTTTATAGTGATACAGGCCTACCTCCAGAAACAAGAAAAATGTCAATCTAACCTTACATCTAAAGAAACTAGAAAAGGAAGAACAAAGCACGGTTAGTAGAAGGAAGGAAATAATAAGACTAGAGTAGGAATAAATGAAATAGAATATAAAAAATATAAAAGATCAATAAAGCTAAGAGTCATTTATCAGAAAAGATAAAAACTTAGCATAATACCCTCTAGCTCCATCTACAGTGTTGCAAATGGCAAGATTTCATTCTTTTTTATCCATTCATCAATTGATGGACACCTGGGCTTTTTCATAATTTGGCTATTGTTGATAATGCTGCTATAAACATCAGTGTGCATGTGACCCTTCGAATTAGTATTTCTGTATCCTTTGGGTAAATACCTAGTAGTATAATTGCTGGCTCATAAGGTAGTTCTATTTTTAATTTTTTGAGGAATCTTCATACTGTTTTCCAGAGTGGCTATACCAGATTCTACATTCCCACTACCAATGTAAGAGTGTTCCCTTTCTCCACATCTTCATCAACACCTATTGTTTCTTGTGTTGTTAATTTTAGCTGTTCTGACTAGTGTGAGGTGGTATCTCATCATGGTGTGTTTTTTTAAGATTTATTTATTTTAGAGAGAGAGAGTGAGTGTGAGTGGGGGAAGGGGCAGAGGGAGAGAATTTCAAGCAGATTCCCCACTGAATGTGGAGTCTGACACCGGGCTTGATCTCATGACCCTGAGATCATGACCTGAGCCGAAACCAAGAGTCAGATACTCAGCTGACTGAACCACCCAGGTGCCCCTCTCATCATGGTTTTGATTTGTATTTCCCTGATGATGAGTGATGTTGAGCATCTTTTCACATGCATTATGTTAAGCGAAATAATTCAGTCAGTCAGAGAAAGACAAATACTGTATGATTTCATTCATGTGGAATTTAAGAAACAAAACAAACATAGGGGAAGGGAGAAAGAAAAAAGAAGGAGGCAAACTATAGAGAACAAACTGAGGGTTGATGGAAAGATTAGTGGGGAATGGGCTAAATGGGTGATGGGCATTAAGGAGGGCACTTGTGATGAGCACTGGGTGTTGTATGTAAGTGATGAATCATTAAATTCTACTCCTGAAACCAATATTACACTTTATATTAACTAGAATTTTAAAAACTTGAAACAAAAAAAGTACATAAAATACACAATAAAAAAAGAACTGATTAACCTTTAGCCAGACTCATCATGAAAAAAAGGGAGGACATTCATTGAATGAATAAAATCAGAAGTGAAAGAGATGTCACAACTGACAGCACAGAAATACAAAGGACTCTAATAGACTATTATGAAAAATTATACAATTGGACAACATAAAAGAAATGGATAAACTCCTAGAAACAGTCTTCGAGACTGAATCAGGAATAGAAAATCTGAACAGACTGATTACTAGTAATGAAATTGAATAATCCAAAAATTCCCAACATCAAACTGAGGGTTTTAGAGGGGAGCGGGCGGGGGATGGGTGAGCCTGGTGATGGGTATAAATGAGGGCAAGGATTGCATGGAGCACTGGGTTTTGCACACAAACAATGAATCATGGAACACTACATCAAAAACTAATGATGTACTGTATGGTGACTAACATAATAAAAAAATATAAAAAATGAAAACTTCCAACAAAAAATCCAGAACCAAATGGCTTCATGAGTGACTCCGTACCAAACTTGTGAAAAATATTTAATATCTATCCTTATCAAAGTATTCCAAAAATTGTAGAGGAAGGAATGCTTCCAAATTCGTTATACAAAGCCAGTATAATCCAGATATCAAAATCAGACAAGCACAGTACAGAAAAAAGATTTAAGGCCAATATTCCTGATTACTATGAATGTAAAAACTGTCAACAAAACATTTGCAAACAGAGTTCAATAATATATTAAAAGGATCATTTATCATGACCAAGCAGATTTATTTCAGGGAGACCAGGATGGTTCAATATCTACAAATCAATGTGATAAGCCATACTAACATGAAAGAAATTATGATAATCTCAATAGATTAAAAAATATTTGACAAAATTCAGCATTCATTCATTAAAAAAGTCAACAAATTAGGTATAGAGGAAACATATGTTAACATAATGGAAGTCACATTTGACATCCCTGTAGCTAATATCAAACTCAACAGGGAAAGCTGAAAGCATTTTCTCTAAGATCAGGAACAAGCAAGGATGGCCATTCTTGACACCTTTATTCACCATAGTATTGGAAGGCCTAGCCACAGCAGTCAGACAAGAAAAGAAAAAGCATCGATATTGGTAAGGAAGACAATAAACTCACTATTTGCAGATGACATGATACTATACATAGAAAACTCCAAAGATTCCACTGAAGAACTATTAGAACTAATAAATGAAATTCAGGAATAAAGTTGCAGGATACAAACTTAATATACAGAAATCTATACATTTCAGTACACTAATAGCAACCTGTCAAAGAGACATTAAGAATATGTCCTGTTTACAATTCCACCAAAAAGAATAGAATACCTAGGAATAAAGGTGAGGAGGTAAGATCTATACTCTGATAACTGTAAGACGTTGATGAAAGAAACTTGAAGAGGATACAAACAAATGGAAAGATATACCACACTCATGAATTGGAAGAATTACTATTTTAAAAATGTCAGTGCTGGGGCGCCTGGGTGGCTCAAGTGAGTTAAGCCTCTGCCTTCAGCTCAGGTCATGATCTCAGGGTCCTGGATCGAGTCCCGTATCGGGATCTCTGCTCAGCAGGGAGCCTGCTTCCCCCCCTCTCTCTGTCTGCCTCTCTGTCTACTTGTGATCTCTCTTTTCTCTGTCAAATAAATAAATAAAATCTTTAAAAAAAAAAAAAAAAGTGCTACCCAAAGCAATCTGTAGCTTCAGTGTGATTCCTCTCAAAATACCCCTGGCATTTTTTCACAGAACTGGAATAATCCGCAACATTTGTGTGGAACCACAGAAGAGCCCCAGTAGCCA